>NW_012102399.1:2199953-2240769 GCF_000951045.1 Mandrillus leucophaeus
AACAAACTCATGTATATAGCAGAGTAAGAAATAAAATATTAACAACACCCCAAAGCCCCCGTATGTCTCTTTTTAATCATTGTAAACACCGTGCTGACTTTTAATCCCATTGATGAGTTTTGCCAGTTTTTGAACTTTGTAGACAGTTCACACTCTCTTAGGTCTGTCTTCTTTTGCTCAGCATTAGGTTTCTATGTTAACTGTGTTGTGGCATATGACTTATTCATCTTATTGTTGTAGAATATTCTTCTCTATTCAATTTTAGATATATACCACAAAAATGGAGCAGTTTTTAGTTGGGACCTATTACTAATTATGTGGCTACAAACATTCCCATATGCTTCTTCAAAAACTTATATTCATATTCTAGGTATATATCCAGAAATTAAATTGTTGCATTACCAGTTCGTTTAATGAATTCATACTGCAAAATAATTATGCAGAGTAATTTTTCTGTAAGTCCACTAACAATGTATTATACTTCCATTTGATCTACATCCTCAGTAACACAAGGTATTTTCAGTTTTTTTCAATTGTTAGATATTTGGGTAATTGTGTGTTAGCATTGTAGGGTTGTATTAAATTCTATTTTCCTGATGATGATTAAAGTTTAGCACCATTTTCTTTTTTTAAATTATACTTTTAAGTTCCGGGAAACATGTACCATACAGGCAGGTTTGTTACATAGGTATACATGTGCCATGGTGGTTTGCTGCACCCATCAACCCATCATCTACGTTAGCTATTTCTCCTAATGCCAACCCTCCCCTTGTACCCCACTCCCCAACAGGCCCCAGTGTCTGATGTTCCCCTCCCTGTGTCCATGTGTTCTCATTGTTCAACTCTCACTTATGAGTGAGAACATGCAGTGTTTGGTTTTCTGTTTTTGTGTTAGTTTGCTGTTAATGATGGTTTCCAGCTTCATCCATGTCCCTGCAAAAGACATGAACTCATTCTTTTTTATGGCTGCGTAGTATTCCATGGGGTATATGTGCCACATTTTCTTTATGCAGTCTGTCATTGATGGACATTTGGGTTGGTTCCAAGTCTTTGCTATTGTAAATAGTGCTGCAGTAAACATACATGTGCATGTGTCTTTAGAGTAGAATGATTTATAATCCTTTGGGTATAAACCCAGTAATGGGATGGCTGGGTCAAATGATATTTCTGGTTCTAGATCCTTGAGGAATCGCCACACTGTCTTCCACAATGGTTGAACTAGTTTACAGTCCCACCAACAGTGTAAAAGTGTTCCTATTTCTCCACACCCTCTGCAGTGTCTGTTGTTTCCTTATTTTTTAATGATCGCCATTCTAACTGGCATGACATAGTATCTCATTGTGGTTTTGATTTGCATTTCTCTAATTACCAGTGATGATGAGATTTTTTTCATGTATTTGTTGGCCTCATAAATGTCTTCTTTTGAGAAGTGTCTGTTCATATCCCTCATCCACTTTTTGATGGAGTTGTTTTTTTCTTACAACTTTGTTTAAGTTCCTTGTAGATTCTGAATATTAGCACTTTGTCAGGTAGATAGATTGCAAAATTTTTCTCCCATTCTGTAAGTTACCTGTTCACTCTGATGATAGTTTCTTTTGCTGTACAGAATCTCTTTAGTTTAACTAGATCCCATTTGTCAATTTAGGTTTTGTTGCAATTGCTTTTGGTGTTTTAGTCATGAAGTCTTTGCTCATGCCTATGTCCTGAATGGTATTGCCTAGGTTTTGTTCTAGAGTTTTTATGGTTTTAGGTCTTACGTTTAAGTCTTTAATCCATCTTGAGTTAATTTTCTATAAGGTATAAGGAAGGGGTCCAGTTTCAGTTTCCTGCATATGGCTAAACGGTTTTCTCAATACTATTTATTAAGTAGGGAATCCTTTCCCCACTGCTTGTTTTTGTCAGGTTTGTTGAAGATCAGATGGTTGTAGATGTGTGGTGTTATTTCTGAGGCCTCTGTTCTGTTCCATTGGTCTGTATATCAGTTTTGGTACTAGTACCATGTTGTTTTGGTTACTGTAGACTTGTATAGTTTGAAATCTGGTAGCGTGATGCCTCCAGCTTTGTTCTTTTTGCTTAGGATTGTCTTGGCTATAAGGGCTCTTCTTAGGTTCCATATGAAATTTAAGATGGTTTTTTCTAATATTCTGAAGAAAGTAAATGGTAGCTTGATGGGAATAGCATTGAATCTATAGATTACTTTGAGCAGTATGGCTATTTTCATGATATTGATTTTTCCTATTCATGAGCATGGAATGTTTTTCCATTTGTTTGTGTCCTCTCTTATTTCTTTTAGCAGTGGTTTGTACTTCTCCTTGAAGAGGTCTTTCACATCTCTTATAAGTTGTATTCCTAGTTATAGTATTCTCTTTGTAACAATTGTGAATGGGAATTCACTCATGATTTGGCTCTCTGTCTATTATTGGTATAAAGGAACGCTTGTAATTTTTGCACGATGATTTTGTATCCTGAGACTCTGCTGAATTTAATTATCAGAGTAAGGAGTTTTGGGCTGAGACATTGGGGTTTTCTACTTATGCAATCATGTCATCTGCAAACAGACAATTTGACTACCCTTTTTCTATTTGTATACCCTTTATTTCTTTCTTTTGCCTGATTTTTTTCTCAAGCCTGTAATCCCAGCACTTTGAGAGGCTGAGACGGGCGGATCACGAGGTCAGGAGATCGAAACCATTCTGGCTAATGTGGTGAAACCCCATCTCTACTAAAAAATACAAAAAACTAGCCAGGCGAGGTGGCGGGCACCTGTAGTCCCAACTACTCAGGAGGCTAAGGCAGGAGAATGGTGTAAACCCGGGAGGCGGAGCTTGAAGTGAGCTGAGATCTAGCCACTGCACTCCAGCCTGGGCGACAGACCAAGACTCCGTCTCAGAAAAAAAAAAAAGAAAAAGAAAAAGAAAATTTAATATTGTTTGTTTTAAATATCCATACTACATAAAACTGATCTAAAGAGTCAATGTAATTTCTTTCAAAATTCCAATGTCATTTTTTCACAGAGATAGAAAGGAAATCTTCAAATTCTTATAGAGTCAGAGAAGACTCCAAGTAGCACAAATAATTTTGAACAAAAAGATCAATGCTAGAGGCATAATATAATCTGATTTCCAGATATATTACAGAGCTATTGTAATCAAAACGGTATGATATTAATGTAAAAATATAGACATCAACCAGTGGAACAGAACAAAAAACCTAAAAATAATTACATTTATGGTCAACTGATGGTCAACAAATATGTAAAGAACACACAATGGGGAAAGGACAATCTCTTCAATAAATGGTGTTGAGAAAACTGGATATCAACATGCAGAACAATAATATTGTACTCTTTTCTTACACCATATACAAAAATCAACTCAAAAATGGATTTAAAACCTTAGACATAAGACTTAAACCTGTAAAGCTATGATAGGAAAACATAAGGAAAAGCTCAACAGCATTAGTCTGAACAACGATTTCTTGATTAGAACCCTAAAGCACAGGCAACGAAAGCAAAAATAGACAAAAGGATCATGTCAAACTAAAAAGCATTTGCACAGGAAAAAAAAAAAAAAAGGAAAAACACACAATTAACAGAGTGAAGGTGCAACCCACAGGTTGAGAGAAAAAATTTACAAACCATGTGTCTGATAAGGCTGAGGCAGGCAGATCACTAGGTCAGGAGTTCAAGACCAGCCTGGCCAACATGGTGAAATACCATCTCTACTAAAAATACAAAAGTTATCTGGGCGTGGTGGTGTACACCTGTAATCCCAGCTACTTGGGAGGCTGAGGCAGGAGAATCACTTGAACCCAAGAGGTGGAGGCTGCAGTGAGCCAAGACCATGCCACTGCACTCCAGTCTGAGTGACAGAGCAAGACTCCTTCCCAAAAAAAAAAAATAAATAAAAATAAATTAAATTAAAATAATAAAAAATAGATCTGTGGAAAACAATAAAATCTTTACTAACATTATAAATATGTGGTAACATTTTTACAATAATTTATTATAGTGATTTTTTTCAAATGAATTGTATATGAAAAGTTTTATTTTTCATGAACTTTGAGACAGTTTTAAGTTTTCAAATTTATATCACAATATAAAACTATATTTCTTTATCTGCTTGGTTTCAAGCTGGTAAGGCTTATTAACTTCTACTCTTGCTTTAAGGATTCAAAATAAAACATTGTTGAAGTAATGATTAGGAAGACAATAATAATATAGGTATGTCACTACAATGATGAGGAATCTCACAAAGTTGTAACACAGCCATGGTTTATATTTGATACACAAAAAAAGGCAAGGTTGTATCACACAGTGATTTTGAAAGTGTGATTAATATGCAGGTGATTTTTGCATATTTTTCTACTCTATATACTCAAAGGGACAGATTTATTGAAAACACTGGTACAAAGTTCAAAGATTAACTACATAGCAAGATTTTATCAGTAGAATTTAACTGCTTAATAGGGGTTATGGATGAAAATGTTAGAAAGTTGAATTTGAGAAATCGAGTTTTCTATTTAAAGATCACTTCTACTCCATAAACTCCCTTTCCTCCACACTATTCAGGACCTGGCTTTAATTCTCTCTTTTACTTTGTTTTTCATGTATGTACATTACCTCAGTGATTACAGCACAGCCTGTAGATTAATTATATAAACAATCATATGGATATGGTTATATAAATATTATATATTCATACATATTTTGTATATAATTATATAAAATTATATTTATAAAATTATATTAACATAATATAAATACATAATTATATATATAATATATGTACAGGTTATAGAAATTACAGACATTTAGTGTTGTAGATACAATCTTAATTGAACACTGTGTAATCCAGAGATTTAATTATTGCACACTCCCAAGCCCGAAGTCCAAATCAGATAAATGAGTCACAAGTGAGCATCAAGTCATATTATTGGAAGGTTATTTATAAACAAGATAGTGCTCCTATTTTTATTCTTAAATACTGAATTCACTTGTGAAGATGATTGTGTCTACATATTTAATAAACTATGGAAGATACCTGGCTAATAAATGAAAGGTACTTTTGAGTTATTTGTGTAAATATTTTCAACCAAGTCAATTATGAGGTTCAACTGCTGTAGTGATTATCTTAGTTTTGTACTTTAGTTAATTGGTTCTTCAATTAGCTATTCAATCCCTACTCGGGACCCTCTCCGTTTGTCTCAGACCATTTTCCTTCCTGTTCATGGTTTCTACTATACTTACATATTTGCTCCCCAGATTGGAAATCTCCTTTTGTAAATTAAGTTTCGATGGGGATTCTTTCAACACTAAGTATTCTAAAACCAAACCTTAACAAATAGTTGGATCAGACTATTGCTATATGCCTCAAGCACAACAAAAAGAGAATAATTTTATGTATACATAATACTTTGAAATCTTATAAAAGTTTTCCTCGAAGAGCTTAGAAACATGTCTCTGGACTTACAGAAGATTGAGAATGTATTTTAGCAGTAGGATCCCAGTGCATGACTATGTTTCATTCACTGATAAAATTACAAGATAAATCTGAATGTGAAAATAGTAAATGAAAGAAATTTAAAGAAGATCTGAGAAAGAGGCATGATAATACAAAAGAATAACATTAAGCAAATTCCTAATTAAAGAACTTCTGCTAGCCAAGAAACTCAGGATTTATATTTTAAAACACACTATTAAGTATTTTCCTGTCTTTGTTGTAACATCCCTAGTTTTACCAGTCAGATATGGTTTAAGGTTTGGGGTTATTTTAAGCGTTAGGGTATATGGTTTCCTAGTTTCATTTTATATGCACTGCCATTCAGTGACACTCACACTAAATTTGGAAGTGTCAAAGCATTTCCACATTGAAAGATTGCCAAATTCAAAGACTGTAGTTTTGTTTGTTTGGTTTTTCTAATTTATGCTTGAGAGTCAGTTTTATTGTACACTTTAAATGCTTTCAGAGTTGTAATAGTTGAATTGCTTGTCTTCAAGGTTCTTGGTGCAACTTCCATGGCTGCCAACAGTAAAATAATTTACAACAGTAAAATTAATTTACTTGTGAACACGTAAATTAATACATAATAAACTCCCTTTATATAGATATATATCTCCTATTAGTTCTCTCCCTCTAAGACAACCCTGACTAATACAATAACTATTAATGAAATTCTTGAAAAATCGAACTTAAGTTTACTGGTACATTCCCAGATTACCCAGTGTACTTTTTTTTTTTTTTGTATAATTAAAGCAAGAGTAAAGATTCATGGACTGTTCATCTAATTTTTAATAAACATTTTCATTAACTTTATTTTTAAATTTTCAGAAATTTTCACACTTTAAAGAAAGATTTTCTGTTTGTGTTTATATGGCATAATAAAGCCATACATGTATATTTTAAAAATTAGTTGCAACTGAAAAATAAATTTAGTATTTGCATAAAAATAGGGGACAGAAAGGTGAAGACATTAATGTCAAGTTGCTATATCGTCACATACTTAAAATCAGTATTTATGTTTTAAAGAAAGCACTGACAATATTTACAAATAAAAATAACATTAATAAGTTAATGTGTAAAACTGTCATTTTAACACATAAGCAATGTAGACCACAAAATGTAACATAACTTTACATGTCTACATTAGTTTTATTTTCAACTAGATCATCAATAATATCATACAAAACATAAAGAACTCAAATCAAATTGTAATTAGAAGTACAGTGGAAATGAAGTTATTGCCTTTCTGTGGTCTGGAGCTGAGTTATGAAAGTATACTGGCAGAAAAATTAGCCAGACTTTTTTTGCAATTATAGGTCTGTCATGGGAACCACCATAATTAAACACTTTAGAAAAGTTTTTATTTCATTTTACAGCAGGATTGAATAGGCATTATCTTTAGATCAATTTAAGGTTCACAGCAAAATTGAACAGCAAGTACACAGAGCTTCCTTATGTTCCTACTTCGACACACACACTAACCCCAGTATCCATAATACCACAATGATAAATTTGTTAAAAGCAATGAACTTTCTGTGATAGTTCATTATCACCCAAAGCGATATCACTTTTCATTAGGCTACACTCTTGGTGTTGTACATTTTATAGGTTTTCACAAATGTATAATATGTATCCACAATTAAAGTGTTACACAAAATAGTTTCACTACCCTAAAAATCATCTGTGTTCTCCCTATTCATCCCTTTTTCCCACTACTGCCAACCACTGATGTTGTTGTCTCCACAGTTTTACCTTTTCCAGAATGTCATATAGTTTTAATCAGACAGTATATAACCTTTTCATATTGGCTTCTTTCGCCCAGTAATATGCATTTAAGTTTCCTCTATGTTTTTTTTTCATGACTATCGCTCTTTTCATGGCTTGATAGCTCATTCTTTTTAGTACTCAGTGATATCTCATTATCTGGATATACCACAGTTCATTTATCTTTTCAACCACTGAGGGACATTATGGTCCCTTCCAAGTTTTGGCAATTGTGAATAAGTCCGCTATTAACACCAGTGTATTTGTTTTTGTATAGACATAATTTTTCAATTCATTTGGGTAAATAGTAAGAAGCAAAACTGTTGTATTATGTGGTAAAAGTAAGTTTCGTTTTGCAAGAAACTGCCAAATTGTCTTCCAAAGTGGGTCTACCACTTGACATTACCACCAGAAATCAGGGAGAAGTCCTCTTTGTCAACCTCTCCACCACCTTTTGATGTCACTGTTTTGGATTTTGGCCATCCTAATCAGCCTGTAGTGGCATCTCATTGTTTTATTTTGCCTTCCCTAATGACACATTATGTGGAGCATCTTTTCATATGCTTACTTGCCATCTGTATACATTCTTTGGTGAGGTGTCTGCCTAGGTCTTTTGCTCATTTTTCAGGTTGCTCATTTTCTAATTGTCAAGTTTTAAGAGTTCTTTTAATATTTTAGATAACAGCTCTTAAACAGATATGTCTTTGGCAAATATTTTCTCCTGTTCTGTGTCTTGTCTTTTTATGTTTTTGAAAGTATCTTTCACAGATAAATTTTTAATTTTAGTGAAGTTCAGCTTATTGGTTATGTATTTTGTGGAACATGACTTTGGGATTTTATTTTAAAAGTCATTGCCATATCCAAGGCCATCTAGATTTTCTCCTATGTTATCTTCTAGGAGTTTTGTAGTTTGGCATTTGACAATTAGGTTTATGACCCATTTGAAGTTAATTTTGGTGAAGAATGTAGGGTCTGTGTCTAAACTTATCTATTTTGTTGAACTATTTGTTTTCAGCTATCCTAGTTCTCTTCCAGAACTATTTGTTGAGAAGACTATGTTTTGTCGTTTGTCAAAGATCAGTTGACTATATTTATGTGAGTCTATTTCTGGGCTGTCTATTATGTTTGCTTTATCTGTCTATTATTTTACCAATATAATTACCTTGATTACCATAGCTTTATAGTAAGTCTTGATGTTGGATATTATCCATCTTCCAACATTGTTTCTCTTCTTCAATATGTGTTGGCTATTCTGGGTCTTTTGACTCTCCATACTAATTTTAGAAATAGCTTTTCTATATATATAAAATAACTCCTTGAGATTTAGATGGGATTGCATTGACTTTATGTATCAATTTGGGAAGAACTAACAACTTAACAATATTGAGCCCTCCTATTCACGAACATGTAATATCTCTCCATTTATTTATTTATTTATTTACTTACTTACTTCTGTTTTAAAATTTCACTCATCAAAGCTTTGTAGTTTTTAAAATATAGATCTTACATACATTTTGTTAGATTTATACCTAGATATATTATGTTTTTGGGTGCTAATGTAAATAGTACTGTGTTTTTTATTTCAAATTCCGCTTGTTTATTGCTGTCATAAAAAAGTGCTTAACTTTTACATATTAACCTTGCATTTGTTAACTTTGCTATAGTCACTTATTAGTTCCAGGAGATCTTTGACTGTAGATTTTCTACATAGGCAATCATGTCATCTGTCAAGAAAAACAGTTTTATTTCATCCTCACAAAACTGCATACTTTTTATTTTCCTTTCTGTGTTATTGCATTAGCTAGGACTTCCAGTAAAGTGTCCCTGATCTTAGTGGAGAAGCTTTTCATTTCTCACCATTAAATATGAGGTCAGTTGCAAGGTTTTTTGTAAATACTCTTTATTAAGTTAAATAAATTCTCTTTTATCCTAGTGTGCTTAGAGTTTTTATCATGAATAGGTGCTGAATTTTGTCAAATGATTTTTCTGCATCTATTTATATGATCATGTAATTTTCCTCTTTAGCCTGTTGTTGTGATGGATTATATTAATAGATTTCCAAATGTTGAACCAATGCTACATACCTGAACAAATCTCACTGACTGTGATGTTTAATTTCTTTTATACATTATTGGATGTGATTTACTCATAATTTGCTGAGGATTTTTGCATCTATGCTCATGAGAGACACTGGTTTGTAGCCTTCTTTTCTTGTAATATCTTTACCTGATGTTGGTATTAGGGAAATGCTGGACTCATAAAATGAGAAAGTATTTTCTCACCTTTCATTTTCTGGAAGAAATAGTAGAGAATTGGGATAATTTCTTCCCTAAATGCTTCGTAGAATTCATCATTAAACACCTCTGGGCCTGTTATTCCTGTTTTAAGAAGCTTAATTATTAATTCAATTTATTTAAAAAGTATAAGCCTATTCAGATTGTCTATTTCTTCTGTGAGTTTTGGCAGATTATGTCTTTCAATTAATTGGTTCATTTTATCTAGGTGATAAAATGTGTAGACATAGAGTTCTCCATAGCATTTATTTATTATTCTTTTAATTTGCATGGAATCTGTAGACATGATACTAGTAATTTGTTCTTTCTCTCTTTTTCTCTTAGCATAGCTAAAGGGTCATCAATTTTATTGATCTTTTCAAAAAACCACCATTTTGTTTTGTTAATTTTCTCTTTTAATTTCTTCTTTTCAGTTCCATTTATTTCTGGTCTGATTTTTATTATTTTTGTCCTTATGCTTACTTTGGATTTAATTTTTTCTTCTTTTACTAGTTATCTAAGGTGGACATTTATGTTATTGATTTTAGATATTTTTTATTTGCTAATACATGCATTCAACACTATAAATTTTCATCTAAGCATTGCTTTCACTGTCCCCACATTTGGTAAGTTGTATTTTCATTCTCCTATAGTTTAAGATGTTTTAAAATTTATCTAATATTTTTTCTTTGACCCATGTGTTTTTTAGAGGTATATTTTTAAATCTCCAAGTATTTTGATATTTTTTAACTATTATTCTGTTATTGATTTCTAGCTTAACTTCATTGTGGGCTTAGAGCAGACATTATAAAATTTTTATTTATTCAAATTTGTTCAGGTGCAATTTTATGGTCTGAAATGTGGTCTATCATAGTGAATGTTCCATGTGAGCTTGAGAAGAAAGTGTTCTGCTGTGATTGGATGAAGTTGTCAATGGATGTATCTGATATCCTGTTGATTAATGGTACCGTTGAGTTCAACGATGTCCTTATTGATTTTCTGTCTGCTAGATCTGTTTACTTTTGAAAGAAAGGTATTAAAGTATCCACATGTAATAGTAAGTTCATCTGTTTCCCTTTGCAGTTTGATGAGTTTTCACTTTATCTGTTTTGATGCTTTGTCATTAGGTGCAAACACATTAAGGATTGTAATGTCTTCTTAGAGATTTGACCACTTTATCATTATGAAATTCCCCACTTTATTGCTGATAATATTCCTTACTCTGAAGACTGCTTTGTCGGAAATTACTGTAGTTTCTCCTCTTTATTTTGATTAATGTTAGCATAATATATCTTTCTCGTCCCTTTACTTTCGGTTTATATGATTCTTTGTATTTAAAGTGAGTTTCTTATAAACAAGACATTCTTGTTACTTTTTTTTCAGTCTAGCTTGGCAATCTCTGCCTTTTAATTGGTATATTTAGACCATTCATGTTTAAAAGAGTTATTCATTGATTGTCTTAGTCTGTTTGCATTGCTATAAAGAAATACATCTAAATGATTTATAGAGAAAAGATGTTTATTTGTATCATGGTTGTGCAGGCTGTACAAGAAGCATGGTGTATGCTAACACCTGCTTCTGGTGAGGGCTTCGGGAAGCTTCCACTCATGGTGGAAAGAGAAGGGGAGTAGGTCTCACATGGTAAGAAAGGAGGAAAGAGAAATGGGAGAGAGGTGCCAGACTCTTTTTAACAACCAGATATTGCAGGAAATAAGAATGAGAACTCACTGAATCTCATGAGAATGACACAAGCCATTTATGAAGGATCTGCCCTGTACCCAAACACCTCCCACTAGGCCGCACCTCCAACTGTGGGGATCAAATTTTAACATGAGATTTCGAGGAGACAAATGTTGAAACTAAATCATTGGTATAGTCAGATTAGTATCTACCATGTCTGTTACTGTTTTTATGCATTTTTTCTATGCATTTTCATTCACATTTTTACTTCACTTTTTTTCTTATTCATAGTTGACCTAATAGATAATAATTTGTTCAAAATAATAACAACGATGTATTCCAGCAACATAGTTTATTGATAAGTGGAATGAATAAGCAATGAAACAAGAGGCAGGAGGAAGATATTAAGAATATTTTGTTACTAAAAGGTACTAATTGTGAAATACTATAGTGCTATTTGAGAGTGGATGTGGACTAATTGCAACTGTATATTGTAAACTTTAAGGTATCTATTAAGAAAAAGCAAAGTTAATGCAACTGCTGGCAGCCATATAACTTGTTTAGCAAATATTTATTGAACACCTACTATGTGTCAAGCACTATGCTAAGTAGTAATTATGCAAGAGTGAACAAGAAACCATTTCTGTCCACAAGGAGTTTGACTTAAATATCATTAAAAAGAAAACAGGAGCATATTTTTGGAAGTTATTTAAAATTGAATGGATATTATGAAAAAGCAAAATTAATATTGAATATTTTATAAATTTTATAGTCCAGTTGCATCTTACTTGAAGACTGAGTTCTAAAATCAGATATATTATGTGAGAAGTGAATTGTAAAAGATTATCCTTTAAGCATTGGAATCACATCAAGAACTGTCAGATACTCACACTCTCAAAGATATCATGGTATTCAGCTGGGCAGGGTGGCACGTGCCTGTAATTCCAACACTCTGGGAAGCCGAGGTGGTTGGATCACTTAAGGCCAGGAGTTAGAGACCAGCCTGGGCAACGTGGTGAAACCTCGTCTCTACTAAAAATACAAAAGTTAGCCGAGCATGGTGGTACATGCCTGTAATCGCAGCTACTCATGTGGCTGAGGCATGACAATCACTTGAACCTGGGAGGCGGAGGTTGCAGTGAACCAAGATTGCGCCACTCTGCACCCCACCCACCCAAGCCTGGGTGACAGAACGAGGTTGTCTCAAAAAAACAAAACAAAACAAAACAAAAAAACAGATGGTATTGAAACAGAGAAGAGCAAATCACTAACTATTCTCTCATGCTATCTCTAAGAGCAATACTTTGTGAAAAGCAGGATAAATCTCCCCTACTAAAATTGATATTTCCTTTTTTATTTTCTGAACAAAATGTTAAAGGTTAAATTAAATTTGGCTATGATCCAGTTTCACAATTTAGAAGAAGAAAACTTTTTAAATGTTATCTTCACTTATTTTTTCTCTAACATTCTTTTTTTTCTTTATAAAAAGCGCACTTTCTGAACTTTATCATTTTCTCTCTCAAAGAAAAAAAAAAAAACTTTTAACATCTCTTTCAAGGCAAGTCTACTGGCAACAAATTCTCTCAAAATTTGTTTGTCTGAGGGTACCCACTTTTGAAGGGTAATTTTGCATGATTCAGAATTATAGCTTGGTGTGTGTGTGTGTGTGTGTGTTTTCTGTCAACATTTAAAACATGTCACTCTTCTCTCTTTTTGCTTTTATGGTTTCTGAGAAGTCTATTGTAATTCTTGTCCTTGTTTCTGTATAAGTAAAGTGTTTTCTTTTTCCTCTGGCTTCTATCAAGATTATTTTCTTTACATTTGATTTTATGCAGTTTAAATATGATAAACCTACTTGCAGTTCTTTCAGTGTTTAACCTGGTTGGTGTTCTCTGAGCTTACTAGGTCTGTGGTTTGATGTCTGATATTAATTTCAGAGAATTCTGTTATTATTGCTTCAAATATGTCTTCTGTTCTTTTCTATCTTGCTTCTCGTTCTGGTATTTCTATTACATGCACGTCCAACTTTTTGTAGCTTTCCCACAGGTCTTCAATATTCTGTTCTGATGCTTGTTTTGTTTTTCTGTCTTTTTTTTCCTCCATTTTTCAGTTTGGGAGGCTGTTATTGACATACTTTCAAACTCAAAGATTTTTTGCAGCTATGTTCTGTCTACTAAGGAACTCATAAAAGGCATTCTCTATTGTTTTTTACCTTCAGAATTTATTTTTCTAAGGTTTTTTACCTTCTTAGAATTTCCAGCTGTCTTCCCACATTATGCATCTGTTCCTGTATAGTGTCTAATTTTTTCACTAGAGCCTTTACCATATTAATCGTAGTTGTTTTAAATTCGCACTCTGTTACTTCCGACATCTCTGAAACATCTGGCTCTGGTTCTGATGCTTGCTTGTTCTGTCTTCTCATATTGTCTGTGTGTGTGTGTGTGTGTGTGTGTGTGTGTGTTTTCTACTATGTCTTGTAATTTTTCATTGAAAGGGGGACATACTTTATTGGGTAGAAGAAACTGCAGGTAGTGATAAAATGTGGGAATAGAAGCTTTCTATAGCTTTAAGATTAGGTCTCAGTCTTCTAGTTAGCCTGTGATGTGGTTTAGCTGTGTCCGCATTCAAATCTCATCTTGAATTGGAGCTCCCATAATTCCCACATGTTGTGGAAGGGACGTGGTGGAAAATCATTGAATCATGGGGACAGTTTCCCCCATACTGTTCTCATCATAGGGAATAAGTCTCACAAAATTTGATGGTTTTATAAGGGGAAAACCCTTTGGCTTGGTTCTCATTTCCTCTCTTGCCAGCTGCCATGTAAGACCTGCATTTCACTTTCTGCCATTTCAAATATGATCATTTTGAGCTGCATTTCCCAGATTATAATCACATTTTATTTTTCTTTCATTAATATTCCACAACTATAAATAAGTAAATGAACTCCTGATAGTCCCATCACAATACACCATAATATATAATTTGGAGAGTTTTCTCAACATCACTGATCAGTAGAGAAAGGTAATCAAAACCACAATGAGAAACCATTTCATGCCCGTCAGAATGGTGATTACTAAAAAAGGTCAAAAAACAACAGATGCTGGTGAGGTTGCGGAGATATAGGAATGCTTTTACACTGTTGGTGGGAATGCCAATTAGTTTCACCATTGTGGAAGACAGTGTGGTGAATTCTCAAAGATTTAGAACCAGAAATACCATTTGACTCAGCAATCCCATTACTGGGTATATATCCAAAGGAATATAAATCATTCTGTTATAAAGATACATGTGAGCGTATGTTCATTGCAGCACTGTTCATCACAGTGAAGACATGGAATTAACCTAAATACCCATCAATGGTAGACTGGATAAAGAAAATATGGTACATATACACCGTGGAATACTATGCAGCCATGAAAAGAAATGAGATCATGTCCTTTGCAGGGACATGAATGAAGCTGGAAGCCAGTCATCCTCAGCAAACTAACACAGGAACAGAAAACCAAATACCAAATACCACATGTTCTCACTCATGAGTGGTAGTTGAACAATGAGAACACATGGACACAGGGTGGGGAACAACACACACCAGGGCATGTTGGAGGGTGGGGCTTGAGGGGAGGGAACTTAGAGGAGGAGTCAATAGGGGCAGCAAACCACCATGGCAGATTTATATCTATGTAAGAACTTGCACGTCCTGCACATTTATCCCAAAACTTAAATTAAAAAGAAAAAAAAGAAAAGAAAAACTAGGGAAGGTCATCTTCTGTATCTGATCTTATCTGAATCTACCTTTGAGTCAGGAGACAATCTTGGCCCCAGAGTAAATTGTTGTGATTAGTTGGCCAGATCTCAAATCCATGTGAGATGAGTACTTTGAGCCTCCTGTGACTACAGAAAATTCTCAACCTGCAGGAATTAGAGTTGTTCTAATTTATAGCACTCTTGCAATTGCACCTGTGTAATTATTTACAGCACTTAGACCAGTAAGAGCACAGATTATGTCACTCAGGCTGTCTAAATCGTGAGTATTGCCACATAAAACTTCAACCCCTAGGTTATGTCCTTGAAGTCATTCTAGCTACAGGTTTGAGACACACCACCAGTTCCTGGACAAGGATTAACCACATTTCTTGCATCTCTGCCATTCCTTTTCCAGCCAGGCATTTCTTATACAATCAATAAATGTGTGAAAGTAGATATTTCATTTCCCTTTTAAATTATTATTTACAAGTTCAAAAAGCCTTATCCGGTACCATATACAGATATTTTTCATTTCACAGTTAAATAATTGTAATATTTTTAGTCATGCTTATAAGCTGTCAGTGAATAGGTCCTTTGGTAACTATTACAAAGCATTACCAGAATTTACAAAACAGCATTGTTATATCAGAGTCCCATACAAAAAGTAATATGTAACATATTTAATAACTTTTTGTATATCTTGGAGTTATCAAAATGCTATCATGTGCATCACTTTTCAAATAAAGACTATAGTTTGCAAATTTAGATTAAAAATTGGTTTACTTATCGAAGCTCTTAAAATTAACTCTTAAAATTCACATGACAGAATTATTGATGATTTATCATAAATAACCTGAAAAAGAACCACATTATTTTTCTAAATCATATTTTAAGGATAAATTTTTCCAAAAACAATGTTCTCGGAAATGAATGAAAGGGATATGTAACAGTTAAAATACACTGAAGACAGATATCTAGTATCTCCATCAAATCATGATTTCCATGTCATAATTTAATCTTGTTTTGTTGAAGATAGTCCTGCCAATGAAATATTAAAATAAATGTTGGGAGATTATTGTTACATTGTACTTGCCTATTCTTTCAATAGATTTTCCAAATTTAAAAGTAATTTCAGCATCTTCCTGGGTTTTTTCTTAACCTGAATTCTTTTTTTTTCCATTTGTGATGTGCATCCCTAACTATTTCACCTCCATTCTCTGGGTTTTGCAACTTGCCTCTTAGCTAATGCTTTCATTTCAGTTACATTCATTCCATGATTTGACTACAATGACCTTATTTATAATTTTTCTCAACTTTTATGTTCTTCGCGTCTTTGATCCCTCAGCCAAGAATGTACTTCACAACCTCTTCCCATATTGTTCTGTATTCAAATCCTGCTTACAAGCTCACCTCAAAAGTATGTCCTCTATTAAGTATTCCCAGTACTCAGACTCAGAAATAATTGACATTTTACCTGTGTTCTCAGGCTCCATTTTTTGTATCGTTGATGATGGTGGCTAACATTTATTTTTAGTGCTTGCTAATTCCCAGATTTCATGATAAGCACATTTTATAAACCAACCTGATTCACTTAAATAATAGTGTAACTCGTGTTAGCATTATAAGTATTCTTTTGTTTGTTTTGTTTTGCTTTGTTTGGAAACTAATACTCAAGAAGAATTTGCAAGTAATTTTAAAGAGATTACACAGTAGAGTCCACATTTGTATCTAGGCTGAGCCTAAACTCTCAGTCTCCATGATACATTGTATCCTAATACTTGTCCCATTCTCTGTTATAAATATTAATAAGTTATCAGTCTTTCTCACTAGATTTCAAACTCCTTGAGAACAAAGATGCATACACGTCATTCATCTTTGTTTCTGGCCACATCCTACTTAGTCTGTTTCTTGACCCTAGTCTGTGCAAAATAAATATTTGTCAAGTTTTAAATATGCTTATATTGAAATTCTTGATTTCATTTTTATTCTAGAATTACTAGGATATTTTTAACGAAAGGTTCTTTTATGTATATTGGTATAGAAATGTGGAGGTAATTCTATGGCTGTTCAGTAGTACATTCCTTTAATTCTGCTACTGAAATACCATCAAGTTGTGTGTCTCATGATGCCATTAGAAATCATTTCAGAATTTCCTTCTTTAGACAAAACTCTAACTCTAGACTAAGGTCAGTGCTTTGCAAAACAAATGTCACTATAAGTTTTGATTTGCACATCTGATCTTATCTGCCAGCTAACTACTCATTAGATCTTTACACTTATATTTAGACTCAGTTATTACATAGTGCAAGGGCAGTGATGATTTATAAATAAAGTAATCAATTATTTAACCTTATTTAAATCCTGTCTTTTACAGCCGTTATCTTAGGGTGAATGGACTTTACATTTTTCTCTAAATTATTATTGTACTAAATTCATGTTATTTTATAGCTTAAAAAAATAAAATAGTCTATATTGTAAGTGTACCTACTAAACTGCCTGTGATCTAATATCTAGTCTGACTAGGAGAATAATTGTGTGAATGACAATTCAGATCAAATGAGCATAAAAACCCTAACCTATTATAAGGGTAAAAACCTTTGTGTTTTGATGCCATTTTTGCCATATAAAAATGTAATACATGTGTTTTGAGAAATACTTTTTATACAGTATATATTTTAAAATAAAGAATATAAACTGAAATCTGTATTAAAAATATCCATGAGAAAAATGTATAAGTTAAAAATATAGACAGGGATTAAGTGATAATGTTTCACTTACTAAAAAGTTGAATCATTTTTTACTATTTTTATTTTCAAAAATTAATATGACAGATTATCTTATTAAAATCATAGTTATCTATAATTTTAGATAACCAATAGTTTAAAATAACCCATTGAATAAGTATATACATTATTTCTTCAGCACATTTCGTTCTCAAACTTTACTAACCAAAAATAATGAATAGTGTGACTAATCTCTTGTCTAATTTACAAATCACTATTCATCACCTAATAATTGCTGGGAATTCTGTTGAATCTTGGAAATCGAAAAACGTAGCCAACATGGTCTTTGCTCTTCTGGGGTTCATTTTAAAGGGTAATAAACAACAATTAAAATATTAAAATAAATGCTATAAGTAGAAGTATATACAACAAATAGTGAGGGAATTCCTTAATGTTACCAAAGCAGATTGTAAAAATGTTCACTCAAGTGTGAGGGTAGTATGCTAACTAAATTTTAAATCTAAATCTTTAAGAACAAGTAAGAGTAAGCTAAGAGATCAAAGGAAAAAAGAAAACACCAGTCAGAAGAAATAGCCTATGAAAGGGTGAAGCTAGAAATTTGTCATCTGGAACTTGTCCATTATGAAATTCTTAACTACAGTATAATTTTCTAACCCAAACTCAGATCTTGCCAGCCTTTCCATTTTATTTGTTATTTCTAAATATCTCTAGTTCAATTTCCTCCACACTTTTTAACGTCTCCCTTTTCTCCCAATCCATTTATTTTTGATGTTTTATTTTACTTGGAAATAAATTCGAATCATTAATGTTTCGTAGTTTTTCTTGTTTCAGTGTATTTTTTGTTAGATTATTTTATAAATTTGAATTCTGGTGGTATTATAGTCTACAAATGTGAATTTTACAAGTGTGGGTTTTACAAATTTGATTTTTGATGATATTGTAATCTACATTGTGATTAATTTCATTTTATAACTCTCTTTGCTAATATATAAATACAGTTTATATGTCATTTTAGGTTGGCTTCCCCAGGAGTAGGACTCTAAGATTTGTGTGTAGGATATTTATTAGGAAATGCTCTAAAAACACTCACCCAGAAGGGAGGTGGAGGCAAACTTTGGTAGAAGAAGCTAAGCTGTGATGGTGACTCAACAAGAGGGTCAGCCATTCCCACAGTGAGAGTTGAAATTGAGATGGCTTTCAGAGTTTTTCGGAGTTGAGGCAAGAGGTCCAGGTCTGGCTCCTCAGATTCACCATTACATCTCTCTATTAAGCCAACACCGCTGGCTGAATAGGAACCAATACAACATTCTGTAAAACATTTTATCTAGTATCTTTAGACTAGATGATGGCAGACAATAGGGAGTCAGCATATCGTTGGATTGAGATTGTAAATATAAATTGTTTCTGATCCTTCTTTCTGGTAAGAATGTAAAAGAGCATGCATTCATATAGATTAATAGGCACATACCTCAAAATTGCAGCCATGCTAATCACTACGATTAGGGCTACTACTTGGTGGAATTCTAATATCCATCTTCAACATCTATCTGCCCTTTTAAGACATTTTGATGAATTAAGTGGAGATTTAATGGATACCATTATTCTTGCATTTTATAGTTCTTTACTAGATCATAATATTTGCTCCCCCAATATACACTCAAAATGTGATATTCTTATTCTGATTGAGAAGAGCATTTTATTATCTTTTTCCAAACACAGTTGCCCCCAGACACAGCTCTCGAGTATCCTTGTTCTTGCATTTATCATTTCCCTCATTTTTCTTACCACCTGATGTATTACATCCACTAGTACATTTTCTTTCATCAATATACCATTACAGTTCATTATAGGTGAAAATTTAAATAATTGCACTACTACTTTGTGCCAGGAGCTATCCATTGTCCAATAATTACCAGTGACAAGGCTCCCGTTGAGAGCTGGCTGTTGGGTAATCCTGTTTCACAGTCCAATACAGCAGGGAAATTGCTGTGGCCCTGCCTCTCCCCTGCCCCTCCCCTGCCCCATCAGCTCATCTACCTCAAGGAAAATGAGTGCATGACCTCAAGTATAAGCTCAAGTATCAGCTGAAGCATGGCCAACATAGGGAGATCCTGTTTCTACAAAAAATTCAAAAATAGCCAGACAGGATGGCTTGCGCCTGCAGTGCCAGCTACTAAGGAGGCTGAGGGGAGAGGATCCCTTGAGCCTGGAAGATCAAGGCTACAAAGTGCCCTGATTGCACCACTGCACTCCAGTCTGGGCAACACAGCAAGACTGTGTCACAAAACAAGAAAAGGATGTCAAATTGCACTCACATATAGTGTTAAAATAAACCGTATTAATTAAGACAGTCTTTCCTAAATTCTATGTCATATTTCTCCTATGACCCAGAGCAAAGACGTCGTTCTAATTTTCTCTGTGAAATTAGGTTATATCTCTTCTACTCTCCCCTGAGATATAAAAATTATCTGTTAAATATTTTTAAAAATGGTTTGAAATTATTTAAATAGTACCTACTAATGTAATAAAAATATTGATTCATTAAGAAATTGGGAAAATATGGGGGTTATCTGTATGAAAGCAAATGTGCTAAAAACGTCTTCTTTCATAGTAGAAACACAGCAAGTAATGTCTAAAATTAAAATAAATAAATAAATAAATAAATATGATTTAAATATGCTTTCAGACTATTGAGAAAAAAATGCCTGATACAGTACTTGAATATTGTTGCTGCAGAAGTGAAGTTGGATAAGAGATGAATGGTAGGAAGGAGAGTTCCAGGTTTTCATTGTAAGCCTTAAGTGTAATTTGTCTTTTGTTTGTTTGTTTTTAGACGGAGTCGCACTCTGTCGCCCAGGCTGAAGTGCAGTGGCACAATCTCAGCTCACTGCAAGCTCCGCCTCCCAGGTTCACGCCATTCTCCTGCCTCAGCCTTCTGAGAAGCTGGGACTACAGGCGCCTGCTACTATGATGGGTTAATTTTTTGTATTTTTAGTAGAGACCGTGTTTCACCGCGTTAGCCAGGATGGTCTCGATCTCCTGACCTCGTGATCTGCCCGCCTCAGCCTCCCAAAGTGCTGGGATCACAGGCCTGAGCCACCGGGCCCTGCCAATTTGTCTTTTTAAATGATGTACACATATTACCTTAATATGAGTAAAAACAAAACTAAACTTAGTAGAATTCCATAAATATAAGATTAACAGGTCCTTATAATTTAAGACATTTTACAAAGAAACTTTAAACATCAATAGAGGATACCAGCAATTGAAGCATCTAGGTTAAATATTTATATATCAAAAGTACATTCATATAATGTTTAAGCCAATTTAAGGCATATATTTTTATTACTATGACAACAATAGAAAGCAAGAAAAACTACATAACTAAAGTGCAAATGTGAGGATTCTCTTTTCAATCAGTGTCCAGTTGTTTGATTATTTGGAGATGTGCTAATTAATTTTGCTTTGGACTCTAAAGACAAGTGTTAACATATAAATTTAATTAAATGATGATATGATTTGGCTCTGTGTCCCCACCCAAATCTCATCTCTTAATTGTAATCCCCACATGTTGAAGGAGGGACCTGGTGGGAGGTGATTGGATCATGGGGACGGCTTCCTCCTTGGTACTCTTGTGTTAGTGAGTGAGTTCTGTGAACCCAGAAAATCTGAGACAGGTCTCAGTTAATTTAGGAAGTTTATTTTGTCAAGGTTGAGGACATGTCCATGTGATGACATGTGCCCAAGGTGGTTGGGGCACAGCTTGGTTTTACACATTTTAGGGAGACATGAGGCATCAATCAACATGTAAGAAGTACATTGGTTCAGTTTGGAAAGGCGGGATATCTTGAAGCAAGGACAGGAAGACTAGAAGGGAAAAGGGAGCTTTCAGGTCACAGATAGGTGAGACACAAGCAGTTGCATTCTTTTGAGCTTTCGATTAGCCTTTCCAAAGAAGGCAATCCAATATGCATCCATTTTAGTGAGCAGAGGGATAAATTTGAATAAAATGGGAGGCAGGTTTGCCATAAGCAGTTTACAGCTTGAGTTTTCCTTAGTGATTTTGGGGGCCCAAGATATTTTCCTTTCACAGTTCTCACAAGATCTGCTGGCTTAAAAGTGTTTGGAAGTTCCCCTCCCTTGTGCTCTCTCTCTTGCTGCCTTGTGAAGAAAGTGCTTGCTTCTCCTTCACCTTCTGCCATAATTGTAAGTTTCCTGAGGCCCTCCCAGTCATGCAAAACCATGGGTCAGTTACAACTCTTTTCTTGATAAATTACCCAGTTTCAGGTAGTTCTCTATAGCAGTGTGAAAATGGGCTAATACAGAAAATTTGGTACTGGGAGTGGGGCATTGCTATAAAGATAACCTGAAAATGTGGAATGAACTTTAGAACTGGGTAACAGACAGAGGTTGGAACAGTTTGGAGGGCTCAGAAGAAGACAGGAAGATGTGGGAAAGTTTGGCACTTCCAAAAGACTTGTTGAATGGTTTTGACCAAAATGCTGATAGTGATATGAACAGTGAAGTCCAGGATGAGGTGGTGTCAGATGGAAATGAGGAGCTTGTTGGGAACTGGGGCAAAGTTCTTGCTATGCTTTAGCAAAGAGACTGGCAGCATTTTGCCCCTGCCTAAGAGATCTGTGGAACTTTGAACTTGAGACAGATGATTGAGGGTATCTGACAGAAGAAATTTCTAGGCAGGAAAGTGTTCAAGATGTGACGTGTTTTTTTTCTGAATGCATACAGTGATATGCATTCACAAAGAGATTATCTGAAACTGAAAACTTTTGTTTAAAAGTGAAACAGAGCATAAAAGCTTGGAAAATATGCAGGCTGGCCTGGTGGTAGAAAAAAAAAAAAAAAAAAAAAATTTCCCTGGGAGAAATTCAAGTGATTGACTGCAGAAATTAGCATCAATAAAGAGAAGTTGAATGTTACTAGCCAAGACTATGGGGAAAATATCTCCAGGGCATATCAGAGATCTTCACAGGAGCACCTCCCATCACAGGACTGGAGGTCTAGGAGGAAAAAAAAAATGGTTCCTTGGGTCAGGCCCAGGGTCCTACTACTCTGTTCAGGCTTGGGACATGTTGCCCTGTGTTCCATCCACTCCAGCTCTAGCCATGGCTAAAAGGTACAGCTCACAGCTCAACCCATTGCTTCAGGGGGTGCAAGCCTCAAGCCTTAGTGGTTTCCATGTAGTGTTGGGCCTGTGGGTGCACAGAAGACACAGCTGAGCTTGGGAGCCTCTGCCTAGATTTCAGAGGATATCTGGAAATGCCTGAATGTCCAGGCAGAAATCTGCAGGAGCAGAGCCCACATGGAGAACTTCTACTAAGGCAATGCAGAGAAGAAATGTGGGGTAGGAGCCACCACACAGAGTTCCCTCTGGGGCCCTGCCTAGTGGGACTGCGAGAAGAGGTCCACTATCCTCCAGACCCCAGTACAATAGTTCCACTGACAGTTTGTACTGTGCACCTGGAAAAGTCACAAACACTCAGAGCCAGTCCATGAAAGCAGCTGTGTGGGGACTGTACCCTGCAGAGTCACAGGAATAGAGCTGCCCAAGGCCTTGGGGGCCCATATCTTGCATCAGTGTGCCCTGGTCATGAGACATGGAGTTAAAGGAGATTATTTTGGAGCTACAAGATTTAATGAGTATCCTGCCTGGTTTTCAACTTGTATGGGGCCTGTGGCCCCTTTGTTATGGCCAATTTCTCTTATCTGGAATGAGAACGTTTACCCAATGACTATATCCCCATTGTATCTTGGAAGTAACTAAGTTGTTTTTGCTTTTATACTCTCATAAGTGAAAGGACCTTGCCTTGTCTCCTATAAAACTTTGGACTTGGACCTTTGAGTTAATGCTGGAATGAGTTAAAGATTTGGGGTAATAGTTGTGAAGGCGTGATTGGTTTTGAAATGTAAGAAGGACATGAGATTTGGGAGAGGGCAGGTGCAGAATGATATGGTTTGGCTCTATGTCCCCACCCAAATCTCAAGTCAAATTGTAATCCCCATGTGTCTAGGGAGGGACCTGGTGGGAGGTGATTGGATCATGGGGGCAATTTTCCACATGCTGTTCTTGTGATAGTGAGTTCTCACAAGAGCTGATGGTTTAAAAGTGTTTGGCAGTTCCCCTCTCGCTTTCTCTCTCTCCTGCTGCCTGTGAAGAAGGTGCTTGCTTCTCCTTTCACCATGATTATAAGTTTCCTGAAGCCTCCCTAGCCATGCAAAACTATGAGTCCATTAAGCCTCCTTTCTTTACAAATTACCCAGTCTCAGATAGTTCTTTATAGTAGTGTGAAAACAGACTAACACAAATGACTATATAAAATATATTATCAGTGTCGGTAAAAATGTGAAATCATTTTTGAACACTAATGAAGAACCTGGTTTCAGTGATTTTTTTTTTCCTCAGTTTTTATTTAGAAAGTTTAGTGAAACAAATGTAGCGTCACAGTTTAGGAATACTTTAATCTCACTATAATTTAACATTGTAAAAAATCTACTAATTTTTGATTTCCAACAATAAAATTTATAAAAATAATTTTACATTTATAAAATGAATTATTTCACAATAAATTATTCATTTCTATTACCTGAAAAAAGTTGAATACTATATAAAAGTGATAACTTCCCTTATCAATATTTTGAAAATATGCTGAAAACATCAGTTCCTTTTTTCCAGCATCTTTGGCAGTTCAGTATATAAAAATATAATATTATAAATCCCCCTGACCATAGTTATTGAAGCAGAATCATTGCTAATAATTTCAAAGACATAGCTGTTTAGTAAATATACACGAATAAATTACAGGGTTCACTAAAAATGAATGTTATCGTTCATACTTTAAAGGTATTTGCTATGTTCTGAATTTTTGAGTTTTCCAAAATTCACATGATGACACCTAGTCCCCAGAGGGATGGTATTAGGAGGTGGGGCCTTTGGAGGGTGATTCAGTCATGAGAATTAGTACCTTTATTAAAGAGACCCGAGAGAGCTACCTTGTTCCTTTTATGTGTAAAGACACAGCTAGAAAATGCCATGTATGATCCAGAGACCTAATTTGTTGATTCCTTAATCTTGGACTTCCCACCATTGAGAACAATGAGAAATGAATTTCTGTTATTTATAAGCTGCCAAGTTCACAGTATTTTGTTACAGCAGCCTGCACAGACCAAGGCAGTATTTTGTTTTAATATCTTCTAAGGGAACATCCCCCCCCAAAGTAAACAAAAATCTACAAAAGTTATTTGTATGATAAAAATCAAAAAATTCTTATTCACGAAATAGAAACTACAGTAAATTTTCAAAAACTAAGAGTTAAAAAACTCCCCCATATGATATATTTTACAGTTTCACAAGGGTACCAGGTCTTGAAGGAATTTTATTAAATCTATTAAATCATAGATAGCTTTTAATAATCATGTTTCTACTTCAAGAGTTCAATTTTACTTTAAGAGCTAATAAGTTACTTAATATTACTATAACCTTTTTACTTACAGGGTAAGTGGGATATATGACATCATAATCTTAGACATTTAAAAAATCCTGAGAAAGATTATCGAATTCAATCTTTTACAGCTTGGGATCCTCTTTTTCAAAAAATATTACTGATAATTACTGAACCAGTTTTTCCAATTTTCCCTCTCCTCAACCAGAGACGAGCCACTGCCTCATGAGGTGGCCCATGCTTAATTTGTTTTAAAATAAATTCCAGCTTTAAATGATATCAGAGAGTTTAAGGCTCCAATGAACTGTACTCCTCAGTCTAGAATTTGACATTTGGTATATCCCTGGGCTGCTACATTTTAAAGAATCTGCTAAACCAGTCATTTTGCTTTGTTTTTGTTTTCATCAAAATCTATGTGGTGAATCTTTTATTTTCTCTAATGTTTTTAAGGAAAAGTCTTGTTAAAACTACAAAAGTGATTTCTTATTCTAGGCGCAACAATTTTACACTCACCGCTTATCAGTAAATATATATTATAGGCAATATGATGAATAGTATCCAATCATCATTCAACTGCATATATTTAAAAACCACACTATGAGTAAGAAGTTCACATTTTTCATTCCACACCAAAGATTCATTAAGTCAACTAGACCTGGGTTTGAATGTGGTTCTCTCACTCGTTAATGTTGGTGAACTTTTGTTATGTTCCTTAAACCCTCAAGCTAAACTTTCCCTTATTTATAAAAGAGAGAAAATGATATCTCTCCTACAGTGTTATTGTGAGGACTAAATAAGGAACATGGGTGGTAGATGGCTAACGTGTCCTCAGAATCAGCTCTCTCAGAGTGGCATGGCTTTGGCTGACACAGACTTTCCACCTATAGGTAACTCTCCTGGCCACCCTGGGAGCCAGCTGTGGGCATGTGCTAATTTCTAGTCAATGGATAACTATTTCTAAATTGTTTCAGGAGAAAGAAATAGATGCCTCTCTTGGTTTAGTCACTGTTTTAGGGGTTTCTTTGTTACAATTCACCCTCTATCCTAACTGATAAAACCAACATGCTTTTGCTTACCATACATCTTCAAATAAAGTCAGATTCAAAAAGTATCCAGTCGTCCTTGGAATGGTTCTTTGTATTTTTCTAAACTTAAGATAGGAATATTTAACTCTAAAGCAAAGAGTTGCTTCTTTGCCACAGAATGTCCATAAGAGATTCTTCTTGAAAAAGATACAGCCTATTCTACCGCAACTGCTTTATTTTTCTAATCTGCAAGTTTATAATTTATTTTTAAAAATTTAGCTCCTTTTATATTAAACTGGGATTTCTGATCCACTATTTTCAGTCAAAAATGAACACTTTGTTCTGTATCACATCACAATAAAGCAATTATTTACAAATTTAAATTAACATTAATAAAACAAATGAAACTCGTACATAAGATTCAATTGGTTCGGGCACAATGCAGGGGCAGTTGGAAAAAATACCCTATATAAACATCTTCAAACTCAGATACACATTGGTTGCCTGTGAAAGTTTTACATAGTAGCAACAACAAACAGAATGAACGTATAAACAAGAAAACAGGACACCATGTTATAACAGCACCATGAAGAAGCCTTGGCTAAGAGTTTGCCAAAAGTGCTATCCTGAGATATTTCAAGATCAACAACTTTTCACATTTATGTAGTGCCGTTCTGAAGTAAACACGTTTTCACAATTGCTTTTGTTTGGAGAGATGCTGGTGTGAAATGACTGATGCTTGGTTTGCAGCTATTTTGTACTGTTCTTGCCCAGAGCCTTGTGGTGGGGAAGGGAGTGGGGTTTCAGGAGTTGCTGAAAAAGAATCAGAGAATTGAGTGTGATGGTGGCAGTCAGCCTTCCCCACCCCATTAAACCCTTCACAACACCAATACACATTAGCATGATCTAGCAATGTTTTAAAAAGATCCTATATAGAATAGTGATTTGTAGAATGTATTATTGGCCCATGACATACTGTTAGAGAGTACTCTTACCTTACCTCCCAAATAACATTAAATAGAAAGAGGTCATGTTAAAAAATTTTTTTCATAGTCACTTTAAGGTGTTTCCTGTCTTTCTTAAAAGCATTTATAAGCATTTGATTCTCTAACAAACCTACCAGGAAAAAAGGCAATGAAAAGAATTAACAGAAGGATAGTTTTCTCAAATATTAGAAAGCAATGTTTATAATTTTTACCATCAAAATTCACATAAAATAAAAATATAATTCAGACATATTAAATGACATAAAAAATTAAGGTTAAGGTACTTTATAAATGTTCTGAAATCTAAGTTGTAGTCAAAAGCATCTGAAAACTACTGGCTTTTTTTGCTTCAAAATTATTCTATTACAATCGAGCTTGCCTGTCTCATCCCCTTTGATGCAAAGAGCAAGCCTGAGTAATTGAATAGAAAGTAATTGAATACAAAAAGATTGAATTGAATGTAAAAAGTTAGTTTCAAAACTTCATTGTCTAGAATAGTAGTTCTTTCCATTGTAAAATGTAACCATATTATAAAATAATCTAGGAGTTATTCTGTAATTTGTAGAAACTTGAAATATTTTAGTACTCACGCTTATTGTTACTGGATTATCCCATATAGTAAACAGAACTAACAGAAAATGTTTGATGATCAGACTGAGGTTTTGTAAACTTTATAGCTTATGTCTCAACAGTTTTAAAAAATTATCTACAAAACAAGGACAGCCTCCTTCTGCCTGGTGTTCATTGATACATTAGCTTTATATTATGGTTAAGTATGGATTAGCAATTACTCAGAGGAAAAATTTTTAAGTGCCATTTAAATGACAAACCAATGTCAAAATCTGCTTTTAAAATTATTTCTGGCTATTTAGACTAGATCTAAGACTGCAGTAGCCTTCTCTAAAAGACCAAGAAAATATGCATGAACTTAACTTTTGGTTGTGTTTAATATCCTGCTTGCATAAAATATAAATTATTTCAAATGAGGATAGTAAAGCCAAGTTTTCTTTTACCAATAAATCCCACAAATACTATGTGGAAAGAACAAGAATAAAAATGAGTGTAACAATGTGATTTTTAAAAGACTAGGGTCAGCAAATATGTTTTTAAAATACTAGAATACTAGCCCTTAAAAAGTATTCAACCACCAGCAGAACTGTCCAACTCTCTTGCCAGTTGATTCCTACACTGCTTAATGTGTTGTTAATGTGTTTCATTTTGCGAGTTTATGAATAACTGATCTTTAAGAGACACAACTCCATAAACTCTCTAGTATGGTATTAAGCTTGCCCCTCTCTTTCTGCTCTTGATTATCTATTAAATGAAAACAGTAAGATCTATTTTGCAAGGATGGTCCCAAATAATGTCTTTCAAGTACATTGGAAATCCAAGATTATGCGATAGTTTTCTATAATTTATATTTTTCCTAACAATTTCATTTCTTTCTCTCTCTCATATACTCAAAGAATTTTGGTTTCAGATACTATTTACACAAAGATCTACCTATGCTTGTATCTAAAAGACGGCATGGTAACATGAAGTGCTGTGGCCTCT
Source organism: Mandrillus leucophaeus (assembly GCF_000951045.1). Lineage (NCBI taxonomy): Eukaryota > Metazoa > Chordata > Mammalia > Primates > Cercopithecidae > Mandrillus > Mandrillus leucophaeus. The sequence continues at coordinate 2,228,682 of NW_012102399.1, forward strand.
ACGTTCCCTACCAGTGGCTAGAAGTCAGGTGGTACTTGGTAAATTGTTGCATTGCATACAACATTTGGGGGAAAAAAAGTCTATTAAAGACTATTGTAAATTCAGTAAGCAAGCACTTTGGGAGGCCGAGACGGGCGGATCACGAGGTCAGGAGATCAAGACCATCCTGGCGAACACGGTGAAACCCCGTTTCTACTAAAAAATACAAAAAACTAGCCGGGCGAGGTGGCAGGCGCCTGTAGTCCCAGCTACTCGGGAGGCTGAGGCAGGAGAATGGCGTAAACCCGGGAGGCGGAGCTTGCAGTGAGCCGAGATCGCGCCACTGCACTCCAGCCTGGGCGACAGAGCGAGACTCCGTCTCAAAAAAACAAAACAAAAAAAAAGTATGCATAATAATTACATCACAATAACTCAAGTCATCTCAGTGAGTTAGTAGGTTTGGTGTTCAGAGGCAATAGATCGAAGGTAAATATGGGATTAATTACATTAAATTCCGAAGCAATTAATCAGTTAATCTAGATATTTTATCAAATAATTAGAGATCTCTATCACCAGAATAGCCTAGAAAAATAAAATTATCATGAAGGTTATAATAATAGATTAACTTATCTACTAACAATCTCTATAGTATTTATATAGTCATCTGAGTTCCAAGGAGTTTTCATAAGCCGCCCTCACTACACAATTCTGATGTGAATGAATTCTAGTTACCGTGGCTTAAACAGCACCAGTCTGGCAACAACATGGTTCAAGTTTCAGTCACCATGGTAACTCACAATTAGTGAGTAATTTCATAAATACAGACTCCACTGCCAACTCTTCAGTCTGCAAACAACTATCTAAATAACGGATGCGCTTTATGATCAATGACTGATCATGTCACAATTTTTAGTCTGTCCATGATTGGTCACTGAGCATCTTCTATTCAGTTCAGGCATGGAAAACAAACTGCATACAGTGGCTGTGTCGCCTTGTTTCCTAGTGGTAAATTCACTCACATTTTACAAAACTGAATAATTGAATTAGAATTGACCAACAACAGTGAAAGTGCAGAAAAGGAATAGAAGGTGATAATGCTGGAAGTGACATACAAATAGAACACAAATGCAATCACAGAAGAAGTAGCTGTCCATAGGAATACTGCCGCTGCTGTTGTTTGAGTCACTATGCAGTCAAGAACTTAGCAAAGGAAAACTTGTCCACATAAATGAGAAAGCTGGATGTGTCAAAAGGGGAGAAGGTGTCCCAAAAGAAGTGAACGCGGCAAAAGAAATTTCACATTAAATGAATTCTCAGAAACATGCCAGGACATTGAGAATACAAGGAATTAAAATGTTGAAAGCTGATCCAAATTTCCCAACGAGTAAAACTCATCAGGGCGTAGAAAAGATCCTCACTTCCTAATGTAAGTTTTAGAAGGTGACAAGAACTGGTCAAACTGCGTTTCACAATTATTTTATAAAGAAATAAAACACTTCGATTGTCAATATTCCTAATGTTTTAATTACAGTGTACCAACTGAAATGTTTTATATTTAATTCTACAAAAAAAGTATAAAGATTACATTTCTTTAGTTTCCATAAACATTCAGAGAGTTCTTAATGTTTTCACAAACATTTTTGAAAGTCCCAAACAGGAAATAATTTTCCCATTGATTATTAAGATTCCCTTGCATGGTTTCAGCTTACATTGTCGTTTTTACGGCCTCACACTACCACGCAGAGCGAGGACTACTTGTATACTCTTTTGTGCTCCCCAGACCTATCAAGTAGAAAGATTTTTCTTACATTTTCATTTTAGGAAGCAAACTGACGTCTAGGGAGAATAAGTGACAAGCTGAATAACAATCTTCTACTGCTGAGTCCCAGATGGGAAATTACACCAAGTTTTTGCCATTTCTGGTTACTAATAGATTCTTTCCCACAATTCCACTTTTTCTCAGGTAATTAAGAAATATCATGGTTGAAAAGTAGCCTATATACTTACAGATCTGGTCTGCATGAACCAGTGTTGACATAGGACCTAAAAGTATAGTTTGCCCGGTTAATGGATCTTGAGACAAATGTGAATGCATTGGATGATGGAGATGACTACCGTCATTGGAAGCCCCTACAAAAGATAAAAAGATGCTGTGTTAGTGATATTTAATCAGGAACAGCAAGTTTACCTTGAAACAAATGTTTTGATTGACAGCTTAAATATTGCTATTTTTGCCAAGTGCTTTTTGGGAATTCAAAAACAAATTGACAGAACCACTGGCATATTAAGAACAATGTCAGCTTTCACTGTACATTGGCTAGATTAATGTTGCATCATATTATGCTGTATATTAAAAATGGACTTTGTGTGCCATTTCCTGGAATCATTAGGTTCGCTGCCTGTTGTTAAGGCAATTCCAAGAATCACTTACCTCAAGTTTATAGTATTTGGGATCACCGTAATAGCATGAACAACTTTCATTTCAGAAAGATATCATTAGGAACAAATTATGCACCAGAAAACTAAAAACAAATATGATGATTTTACAAGGAAATTTAATCTAGATTGGAATGTAAAATAAATTTCTTAACTTATCCCTGACATTTATTGCAACAATGACATACCATTTTTCCCTTTCTACTATTTTGTGTCAATTAATTATTTCAGGGACACAATGTTCATTTTTAAGATATTTTATATATATATATATATACACACACACATATATATGTATTAGGTTATATTGCAATTCCAGTATCCTTGAGGTTTTAAACAAATCAGGGCATGAAAAACCATGATATATTTGAAGAGGTCATAAAACCAGGAAATTTGTTTCTGTTTGCCATGTTTGGAAGGATCTGAAAATTTAAGTCAGAGGGACTGTGGAGTAGAGGTGGTGGAGGCTGATAAGAACGGGAGTTGAGGCCGGGCACGGCGGCTCACGCCTATAATTCCAGCACTTTGCGGGGGCCGAGGCTGGCAGATCACAAGGTCAGGACATGGTGACCATCCTGGTGAACACAGTGAAACCCCGTCTCTACCAAAAATACAAAAATTAGCCAGGTGTGGTGGCGTGTGCCTGCAGTCCCAGCTACTCCGGAGGCTGAAGCAGGAGAATCACTTGAACCAGGGAGTCGTAGGTTGCAGTGAGCCGAGATCACACCACTGCACTCCAGCCTGGAGACTAAGCGAGACTCTGTCTCAAGAAAACAAAAACAGAATGGGGGCTTGAATCTGTCCAAGTATTTTTGTCTCTCTGACGGGTCTTGCACATTTCTTAAATGTAAAAACTTGAGTTCATTATGTCCTAGCAGAAGGAGAAAAATTCAGGAGCATCACAGTGACTTCAATAGATGAATTAAATATGGACCAAAAAAGTCAATGGGTCAAACTTATATTTAGTGTGATTCTAATCAATAAAGTAGAAATTCTTCAATGTACTCACCACCTAGTAGCATTTCCTGAAGCAGATTGTCAATTTTGACCATCCCAAAAAGTTTAACGAACTGTATTTGCTCAATCATTTGCCAAGTGATGCTCTGCAGCGTGGGCAGGAGCAGAAGCAACTCTCCAAACCTTCCCCGGGAGTCATACTGCCGATCATTAATGTAGTCCTCCAAACCGATCTGCACTTGGAACCTCATGTTCTTAATTTTTACTGGATCACTTAGCCCTTTTGCATCTAACCAAGGAGTAAGAAAGGCAGCAGATTTAACGTAATTAGAGTGTGAAGACAATAAATATTCTAATCTTGAAAAGTAGTTTAATTTTTATTATATCAATTCTCTAGTGGAATTTTGAAAACCAACCTGGATCAAAAAATACAATTGCCTTTAAACAAGCATACTCATTGTCATCAATCTGGATTTCTTGAAATGGTCTAACCAGCTCATCTAGAACACGATTGGCCACACGGCTAATCTCAACTTCACAGCTGTTGCGGTGAATAACATAGTTGTTTCCTATGGAAGAGAAAACAACAGCAACAAAATAACCACCTGTCTTCTAAAATTGTCAGCATTGTTTAAAATTTAACAAACCTGTGTTTAAAATAGTCTACCCTTGAAGGAATAGTGATGTACTTTCTCTCTCAGTGGTGTTGTTAGTTATGCTGGAAAAACTCAAGCATGCTTAAAGGACGAATAACATTGATAATGTGATCACATGCATTTTAATGGTATCAGTCACTTGTGATAACACGAAAGCACAGACTAATAACATGCTAATAATTGACAAGAGAAAATCTAAATATAATGATTAGTTTTTCTCTGTGTCACTCATCTATTAGAGTTTTATTCGCTAATGACTGCAATACAAACCCTAAAGAATCTTTCTTGTTTACAGTGGATTAAAAGCAGCACTTTGATACTCTAGGCATTCTAAGCATACATTATTGAGACAGTTTTAACATGCCTAAGTAAGGGAAGCTGATTTTTTTTTTTTTAATTAGCACGTGAATTCTCATGAGTTGCCTCTGATAGTATATTTTCTTTTCCTGGACTTCTTTAAATAGAGGGGGATAACCACTTTATAAGGCTAACTTTAAGGGAGTTCAAAACTTGGGTGGCAAGCTAGACCACCTATTCCCTAAAGATCTTGCTAACTCAGAAATTCTCTGGCTATAATATAATGGACATTTTTATAGCCTTCAAAAATAACAGCTAAATTGTTATTTTCTGGTTTTATAAAAAGACAAATATTCTAAATTCTTTCACTGCAGGCAAAGACAATCCTCAGGGTAACAGCATATTCAACGATACCCTCGCTCTTTCTTTTTTCTCCAGCTTTATGGAGATATGACCGTCAAACAGAATTGTATATATTTAAGGTGTACAACGTGATTTTTTGTTTGTTTTTAGACAGAGTCTCTCTCTATAGCCCAGGCTGGAGTGCAGTGGCACTATCTCAGCTTGCTGCAACCTCTACCTCTCAGGTTCAAGTGATTCTCATGCTTCAGCCTCCAGAGTAGCTGGGATCACAGGCGCCCGCCACCATGTCCGGTTAATTTTTTGTATTTTTAGTAGAGACAAGGTTTCACCATGTTGGCCAGGCAGGTCTCGAACTCCTGACATCAAGTGATCCTCCTGCCTCTGTCTGGGATTACATGCATGAGCCACCATGCCTGGCCCAATGTAATGCTTTAATGTGTATCTACCTTGTGAAATAATTACCATGGTAAAACTAATTAACATATATTTCAGTTCACATAGTTAATATCTGTTTGTGAGCTTCACTCTTTCTTTATGAAATGTTAGCTTACCTAATTATTCTGGGTAAACTAATTTAGAACTAGAATTTATACAGTAGACATTTTGTTTTCTAGGTCTATTGCATTTAGGTCTATAACGAGAACAGTATTCTAGGTGTTTACTAGAAATGCAAGGGAGGTATTTAATAACATTTCAGGGCATAGTCTCCACAATCACATTATGTGGTTTAGAATCCTGGCTATATTCTTTACTAGTTTTGTGACCTTTGGTAAACTTTCTCTGCCTCCATTTCTTCACCTGCAAAATGGGCTGTAAATAATAGTACTAATCCCTTAGGGCTCTTTCAAGGATTAAATGAGAGAATATATATATACATGTAATGTACTTAGACCAGTGTATTTACATAGTAAACCCGCAATAATATTAGATATTGTTCTATTGTCTTCAATTTATTTATATTTGGGGCTAAAACATCTAGCACAAAAATAAAATAATCTAGTCATATTTTCACACATGCCAGAGAGAGGTAGAGCTAGTAAGTGTCAGAAGGATCTGAACCCTCAAAACCTAATTGTATACATTAAGTAAAGTAGCAGGATTGGAGCAATTAATGAAGACGTTTTTTCTTTATGTCTTCTCTACTCCACCACCCCACACCTATTATCCTTCTTTCACCTCTTCTAGCATTCCTGTCTATCAAAATAGTCATTACCACCAGTACTTTTTTACTTGATCATTTTGTAGCATATCATGGGCTATCATGGGCAATAAGATCACAGGATGTAAACATTTTTTTTAAAAGCGTATAAAATAAAAAGCAGACTCTGAGGAAATATGAAAACACATTGAGACTCCATAAGGCAACCATATAAGTCATTAATTATTCATTCTGATATAATCTGAACATACCTCAATATAATGTTTATTGAACAACATCTCTTTTTTATTTTTAAATCTTAATACTCCCTAATCATCTCATGGACTCTGAACTTACATACAGTCAAGGCAAGGAAAAATAAGGCCAAGTGAGGACACAATTAAATCCAACCTGTGAAGTGGCAGCACCATTTGACAGTGTCTGCAAATACTTGGTACATACAGAACAGACCCTGTATATTATTGCAAGAATAAAATATGCATAATTTATTCTTATATTAAAAAAAAAAACTTACCCAAAAGCAAAATATCTTTATACATCATGGATCTCTTTGTAGCTCCAAGGAGTAAGTGCTCCCCTGCGTGAGCTCTCAACAGTGCCACCTTAATGAAAAATTCTAAGTTTAACAATTAATTATAATATATAATGATTAAAAGATGACATGAGTCTTGTTAACTTACAGTGTTCTTTAAGCCTGGGACTTTTGTTGTTGTTGTTTTAACAAACTATAGCATTCATAGATACATGCCATCAGTAAACTTCCAGTTTTCTAGGTAGCATGTCAATAGAATCAACTTTTCAAAAATTTTAAAACTATCTAGCAAGTCAATACAACAGCAGCAGAAAAAAAAAGCAGAAAGTTACTGTTTGGAAGGGAAACAGAATCAAACAGACCAGAGTTCAAATCACAGCATGGCCACTTACTACCTCTTTAACCTTGTGTAAGTTAACCTGTGTGTTTGGAACTTACTCATTTGTTTTCATCTATGAAATGGGAGTAGAGATAAAAAAAAAAGCTCAGCATGTACTCATGAGTACTAAATGATAAAACATATATAAAACTTAATCTCCTGCATGTAATAAACTAAATAAACAAAAGCAAAGCAAAGACTTGTTGTAAGGAAAAGATGGGAGGTCTGGGTTCTGCCACTTTCTAGATTGAACCCCTAACTCTTTGCAGTAAGCTCTCAACTAAGCTTCATTCGTACACTAGATTACCTGCTGGGTATCACCACTAGGAAGTATAGGAAGCATTACAAATTTAATACCTACCAACATAACACTTCTCCAGTATCTTCATCTAGTAAATGTCGCCATAATCCAAAGTGCTTGTTCACATCAAAACAAGAGACTATTTTGAGCCCTCTCTGACTCTACAGTAAATTCTAGTGCTGCTTCTCAAAATACAAGCCAAAGTGATCCACTTCTTTTCATCTCCATTGCTACCACCCCAGTCCAGGCTGAAAACTCTTTTAATGATTTCTTTTTGTCCCTAGACTAAAATCCAAACTCCTCAAACATGGCCTCGCAGGTGATGGGAAGAGTGACAGTGGGTCAGTGCTTTGCCTCCCAGCCCTCAGGTCTCTGACTTCATCTTGCAGCACCCCTTGTTCACATTGCTCCTGCCTGACTCAGAACCTTGGACATGCTGTTCCTGTATCTGGAATGCTTTCTTCTCAGATTCTCCTGTGCTTGGCCCCTTGTCTTTCAGGGTCTCAGGTAATAACTTCTCTGGTCCTCAGTTTAAAGTCTCTCTTCTCATTTTATCCCCATTCTCCAACAACTCATTTTATTCCATTTTATAGCATTTTATAGAGTTTATCTCCACTTGGAATGAACTTTCTCGTAATTTTTGAATTTTTAAGTTATCCACCTCTCTCAGAGTGTACATTTATGAGAATAGTGAAGAAATCTGTATTTTTACTGCTAAATACCCACAGTTCCTAAAACTGAACAGTAATCTAATAAATATTCATTTGATGAATTTATTGAATGAATTTTACTGATCTAGGATTCAGTTTTAGAAACTGTAAAATGAAGATGATAACACCTGTCACTGAGCTCCTGAGATAATTAAATGAAATTATGTAATTTATAGTGCAACTGAAAGCTAATTTCCCAGTGCCTTATTCATAACAGACATTTACAAATTTGTGGCTAATTAATAAGTGTTATACTGTTAATATTAAAGAATCAGTTGGCAAATTAAAACTGTTTCTCACTGGTTACTGGATTTTAATTTCCCAATTTTTAAATCATTGTATATATAAGTCAGCAATTTCTAAAGAAGAATGATAATAAAAATATAAAACTGATCCATAACGTAACCCTACTTATATTGCTTGGGGTGAGACTAGTAGGTTTTAGCAATTTAGCATTATTCACTCTGGCATAACCTTCTGAGCCATGCTATCTTTATGATATGTCAATATTCGTGACTCATACCAGGAAGGCAGTTACAGAGCCTTTTAAGAATTACTTCAGATTTCACTGTATTTTTTTTTTCCTGTCACCAGGTGAAATGCTCTCTTAAAAATAAATATACACTAGTACGACACTTATCATTGTTAATTTAATGTGACAGAAAGGGAATTTTTCAAATTATTTTCATCTACAAATATTATACCCTACTTAGTAAGAACAGTTCAAAATGAATCTGAAACCAAAATACTTATCTTTATAATGCAATCAGGAAATTCAAGTTTCTAAGCACTTATTAAAATATTATAATGGATATATGACAAAATATGAAAATATAAGTGTTAGTAAAAGATCATTCTATATTTCCTTCTGTAATTTTATTTCTCTATAAATTTCTGATCATGCTTCTACAGACATTTTTTCTTTTTGCCAGACATGTAACTTTTATACAATAAATTCTAGAATAAAACTGACAACATGAAAGGTAAAACTTTATGTTAATTGCATGAAGTGCCCACCAAGACAACATCATAACCTGTGTGGTTTCTGTCTAGGAGTGACCTGGTATTTCTGAGGAGGTTTATACAGCACCTTCAGTAAACGCCAATACACAATATCCACCATTTGCTTCACAGACATTCACTCTTCTAATACTTTGTCTCACAATGACAGTTACATGCTATCTGCCTTTCTCCCTCACATAAGGCTTTTAAAAATCCAAAAGGGCAGAGGAGTGTTTTGTTCAGTTCTCGTCCAATCAATACATTTGCTACACTCCTAAAATAGAAGTCAAACAGTTGTGCCTCTTGATAGAACAAGGTGAAGGGGTAAGAAAACCCAATCCTTTCTCATAATTTATCTTTTGTCAAATATAGTAATATAGCATATGCATTACAAATAAAATGGAAAGAACATAAACTTAGCAAAGTTCAAGAAGCATTTTTAAAGCACTTATAAATTTTTAAATGTATACCTGATCATCCAATGGTAATTCACAGAAGGCAGGAATATATTTAGCCCATTCCACCAAGACTAGGAGCTGCTGTTTCATAGATTCGCAGACATCGCCAATACTTGCAATTTTCTTAACATTTATGTCAGTGCTTGACCCAGGGCTTGAGACTGAGATCTGGAATTAAGAAAAACATGATATTATCATTTAAAATCATAGATGGCCAACATTCCCCTTTTGTCTTTTGACTGTGACAAGTAAAGACCATAGAAGTAGGCACTATTGTTGTTACAGTATCTTGACAAATACTAAACATTTTAAATTGATAAATAAAATACTGATTTAAATTGAAAAATAAAATACTTATCAGTTTACAAGTTAATTTAAAACGATTTCATTTATATAGCACCATCCTCTGGGAGCAATATCTTATGTTAGTGGACAAATCTGTACACTAAGTTTTACCCCGACTTTTGAGGAATTTTACAATCAAAATGGCTATATAAATAGATAGATAGTATCTATATGTAATATGCTCTTTGATTTTATTTTGAATTAAAGGTGATATTTTCTTTAATTTGTGGAAGTTTATGAAGAAAATGTTTTCATAAAGATTACTCAGTTGGGGAGACAAGAAGCAAGGACTGTTTGTCTCGCTGCATTAAAAGGAAGCCCATCAAAATTAAATTAAGAAACCAACGTGTGACTCAGCAATGCCGAAGAGCTTAACATATAATAATACATTTGTAAGATTATGTGTAATTTTAGACTATATAAAAATATAAGCTAAATAAAGCTTTTCTGCTGAAAGCAAAAAGTCTAAAATTTTTATAAACTTATTTTTGAACATGCGTGTGAGTGTATCTTTATCTGTATTTGAATATTTTCTCATAGCTCCCCTTTAAGTCATTCTCTAAAAGCTTTATTGCCCATCAAGCAATATTCAAGTAATAATGATAACGGTGATGTGAACCTCATCATATTACCCTTGTGTTATCAAAAATGAAAGTAGTTGCACTGACTCATTATAGGACCTGATTAACTACTTGGCAATTTTATAATCTGCTTTATAATAGAAAAAAATATTAACATTTCTAATAAGGTCAATGCTAAAATAAATTTGATTTAAGGATTTCTTTATACGACACTAAATAATTTATTTTTATGTATATAACTAATGACTTGTTTTTTTAACTGTAGAACTGTTATTGGATAAATTTAAAATAATAAAGTTTTCTTTCTTCTGTGTTTTCTGAATTCTGACTCTTCATTTAAATGTCTGTTTCCAAAACAGGTCCCAATAATCCAGAAGTCATTTCCAATGAAAGAAGCTCCGATAACAAATCTCAACCAAACTCCCCAAAAGTCGTGGTAGCGGGTTGTACAGATTCAATCAATAAAATAAAATACTGCCTACAGAGCTTTGCGCTATTCATTATTTCGAATCAACCTTATAAGCAAGCTTTTTCTAAAACAATCTTAGACTGAAATTTATTTTACTTTTCCATTTAAAACGAATCTTGTTCAAGAATAGTCAAAATTAAGTCAGCAGTCCCACTCAAACTTTCAAAGTAAAACTCTTAAATGTATGTAGATGTAACTTATTTTAGTAATGAGCACATTTGAAAAAACTTATATTATTTTAGCATGATGTCTACATGGACATTCGATTTTATTAATTAGGGTTTGATGCTGACGTGCCACAGGTACCTGGCGAGACCGAACTTCAGCTTGTGCCAGTGTGTTAATGGAGGGGATGTTGCTGCCATCAAATGTGCTTCTTCTGGTGCTTATTCTATCGCGTTCATTTTGTACAGCTAGAGGGAAAAAACAGTATTTATTGAGCACTTCTCTTTAGTGTATGTTAGGATATAGAGTTTGAGGAGTTTTTTTTAAGTGAAAAAATTGAGAAAGGGTCTTTCCAAAAGACGGTGGGAGAAAGGTATTTTCATTCTGTACTACTCTCAAAAACAGGAATCGTCAGGCTTGTCACTAGAGCTCATAAAACAATGCTGTTTGAGACGTCATGACAGCATGCATGTTAGAAAGTGTTGGCTCAGCCAGTTCTGCCATGCTGTATTTTTAATAGCATGGTTTTCTATTCTCTCAAAGTTAATAAAACTGTAAGATAACTAGAAGAAGAGCATTGCCTATAAGATTGACCAGGTCAAAGATAAGAGTGTATTCACTATCAGAAAATATGAGTCATAGATTTTGAAACTTCCGTTTTCTTTTCTCTATAAAACACTAGCAAAAATGGAAAGTAAACTTATTTTAGTTACAATGACTTTAGGATTACAATATTATGATCTCTTATAAAACACTGTCCATGGGACAATTTACCAACATTAATAAAGCAAAAATTGTACCATGGAGCAGTCTCTCCTGAGAAAATTGAGGTTTGAATACCAGCATTTTGGAAAGATGAAGAAATCCTATATATTATACAGGTTTCTAAGAGAGAGCTAGATCTGCTTCTTTACTTCAGAAAAATAATAATAATAATAATAATGTAGTTCCCCAAATCCCTTACTGAAAACTGCATTTTTAAATATAAGGAAGACTGACAGGGAAAATATTAACTCACATGTTTACCATACAGAGAATACAATCATGCCAAATGTGGCTCAAGCCTGTAATCCCAGCACTTTGGGAGGCCGAGGTGGGCGGATCACAAGGTCAGGAAATCGAGACCATCCTGGCTAACATGGTGAAACCCCGTCTCTACTAAAAATACAAAAAATTAGCCGAGCGTGGTGGCGGTCGCCTGTAGTCCCAGCTACTCAGGAAGCTGAGGCAGGAGAATGGCGTGAACCCGGGAGGCGGAGCTTGCAGTGAGCCGAGATCGCGCCACTGCACTCCAGCCTG
>NW_012102399.1:2240819-2272600 GCF_000951045.1 Mandrillus leucophaeus
CCAGCTACTCAGGAAGCTGAGGCAGGAGAATGGCGTGAACCCGGGAGGCGGAGCTTGCAGTGAGCCGAGATCGCGCCACTGCACACCAGTCTGGGTGACAGAGAGAGACTCCATCTCAAAAAAAAAAAAAAAAAAAAAAGGAGTGAGTTGTCTGTAAGTTGGAGTGAATCAGTAATATTTTATTTTAAAATCATACTTACTGGTAGCTTGCTTTTTTTGATTTACAGAAATTGTTATTGATTTTTAACCTAAACTGACTCATTTGGAAATGCATATGCAGTGATCAAATATTAAGAAGTTAGCTATGCTTTTATGAATTCCACTTACGTGATTATTCTTTAGAAAAATGCTAAAAGATATCGTAAACATTTATACTCTCACTGCTATCATTTTTGACATAAAACTATGTTTTTATTTGTTTCCACCTAATTAATCTCGCTACTATGCTGTTAGTGTAAAGAAGACAAATACATCAACTTGAAAACTCAAAATTACTTTACAACCTATTTAAGAAAACTAGCACATTATTTTATGAACAGAAGATAAAATTTACCTATTTTAAATCATAATTGTATTTCACAAATTGTAAAACTCATAAAGGAAATGTAGGATTGTTATTTGCTTACACTTTTGTGGGGATAAACATGGGGTTCAAGTAGAAACGGAGGGAGGCAATTGACCAAGTATGTAATTAATCCCGTAAACTGCCAAATAGAGCTTCCTATGAAATTAGAAATAAATCACTTTTTAAATGAGAAAGTGCTTCTCCTTTAATTTTGTGAACTTTGTTTTTTGTTGTCTTCAAGATTACCAACCTGAGCAAAACTAATAGTATTCCTGCATTCTTAAAATATTGAATGACAAAGAAAAAGCTAACTATGTTAAAGATGGGTTTGATGTATTTTACACTTCTTTAGTATAGTGATTTCATTTGATTTTTTTAGTTTGTGAAACAGTTGTGAAAAACATCTCTTTGCATATGATAGGCATGACCAAACAGTAAAACTGACAAGTATAGAATTTTGTAGCTGTTACATGCTGTCAAATGTTTACAATGTGTTCAATACATTTGTTTCTAAATTAATCGTATTTAGAATATAGGAGAATATAATCAGAATACTTAATATATGCAAGACGAAATTAGTACACACTAAAATAGCACATCTAGTCTATTGTTTTGGTCCCTCAATATAATATAAGCTTCCTGAAAGGGAAGATTATTTTGTCTACTATGTTCACTATTGAAGCTTCAGCACCTAGAACAGTGTTTGGAAAATTGCAGTGTTCAATAATATTTAGTAAATAAATGAATGCATGAAAAGTAGATGTTCAGTTAATGTTCATTAAAAGAAAAAAGACACTCATTTGTTATTGAGAACAAAAAAAAAATACATTTGCTTCAGGCGTGGTGACTCAAGTCTGTAATCACAGCACTTTCAGAGGCTGAACGGAGTGGATTACTGGAGGTCAGGAGTTCAAGACCAGCCTGGCCAACATGGTGAAACTCTGGTTCTACTAAAAATACAAAAATTAGCCAGGCATGGTGATGCGCACCTGTAGTCCCAGCTACTAGGGAGTCTGAGGCAGAAGTATCACTTGAACCTGGTAGGTTACAGTGAGCCAGGATCATGACACTGCGCTCCAGCCTGGTTGACAGAGTGAGACTCCATCTCAAAAAAAAAAAAAAGAAATCTGTACTTTCAATCCACTAACAGAATATTGGTGTACTATTTAGTCAATAAGTTTGTTGCCTTGGACAATATAGCGGTGGAGAGAATGATATCCATAATCAGATCGTCACCAGATAAATACTGGCTACACCACTTAATAGCTGTATGTCCTTAGACTAAATTCTTTATCTTGAGGAACCATAGATTCCTCCTTATTAGAGTGAGGAAAATTAGAACTCATGTAAAAAGGTTATAGTGATCAATGAGAATATGTTTGTATGTTTATCACTTTTCATCAATAATGTTAATTATCATCACCATTATTATTACCTTCTTTTTTCATTCCCGCTCTAAAACACTTTCTTAATCGACAATATCTACATTGATTCCTTTTGTCCTTGTCAACAACACATTGCCGACTGAACCTATAACATCAAAGATATATTAGTTTACAGAAAACTATAATTTCAAAAAAAAAAAAGCAAATAAACAGACAAATGGATTTTAAATATGTGTTGTCACATTTGATTCGCTAAAAAGAAGGTATAGGAACAATCAACTATGACCTTTCCAGCCTCACAATCAGCATGTGCGTGAAAACACGAGCCTCACCTCTCACTTAGTCTTTATAGTAAAATAAAACTGAATGACTATCTTCATTTTGGCTGCTGTGCGTAACCACTTCTATCATGAGTCATGAAAGCCAAACCTAGTTTTGAATATCTTTGGCATTCAAGTTTTTGTTGCTTATTGCTAAATGATTTCAGTATGAAGGAGGCTATTATCAGAACTTCATGGCCCTGCATTTTCATGCTTTTCTCTTTTTAAATATCCTTCTATTAATTTTAAGTGTACCCCACACCCCACTGAAGTTTACCCTACATGGCAAATTATACATCAAGAGGTAATTGAGGACAACACTGAGAGTATAGTCGGCATCATGGGGTAAGAATTCACACACATTATAATGGCTGCAAATGAAATCAAGAAAAAACAAGTGTTGGTGAGAATGTGGAAAAATTGGAACCCTCATACACCGCTATTTAAAATGTTAAATGACGCAGCTGCTTTGGAAGAAAGTTTAGCATTGTCTTAAAAAGCTAAACATAGAGTTATAGTGTAACCCAGCAATGCCATGTTAGGTCTGTATGCAGAGAAATGAAACATATGTACACATAAAAACTTGCTCATAAATGTCCACAGCAGCATTATTCATCATCGCCCGGAAGTGAAGAATATACAAGAGCCTATGATAATAGAAAAACAAAATGTGGCATGCCTGCACAGTGGAATATTGTTATTTGTCAGTAAATAGGAATGAAGTACAGATAAATGCTACAACACGGATAAACCTTGGCAGCCTATTCTATTCTAAACAAAAGAAGTAAGACAAAAGAGATCACACATCGTATGATTTTGTTTATACAAAATGTCCTGAAAAGGCAAATTTGTAGAAATAGAAAATAGATTCATAATTACCTCATATTGTTGGGGAGGGAGTTGGGAGGACATGGGGGAGTAACTACTAAAGGTTTCATTATAAAGTGATAAAAATGGTCAAATTTGACTGTAGCGATCGTTGCATCACCCTGGATAAACTAAAAAACTGATTTGTGTACTTAACCAAACAAACAAACAAATAAAAAGAGTACAGTCTCTGAAATTAAATCTAAGCTTGGTTCCACCGTTGATTCTCAGCAGAACTTGGGGGTGTTAAGTAACTTTAGTTTACAAGTGTAAAATAAAGAGAAGGACTTGCCCAAAAGGCTGTTGTGTGAAAGCACCTCAAATAGTTAGGGGCAAATATTAAGCATACAGTAAACACAAACATTTCTTCAAAATTCTGGCACAAAATTATCCATACATCTAGATATGTACCTGTTTATTTGTAGTTGATGATAAATGATAAGAATAAAGATACACATTTTGTGAAATGTATTTCTTCTAAAAACTATCAGTGTCCACTTAAAATCGAACGAGAAGCGAAGCCTATAATCAAATTGAGCTAGAAGAGAAATGTGCTTTCAGAGTGAGGAACAAGGCATTGCTCATTTGGGAACAAATGGCTGATGAGACTCAGAAGAGAGGACCAGATTGACAAAAATACAAGGAGAATGCATTCAATTAACATTAAATTAATAATAAAAATTGAATAAACATATTATTAAGCACCTACAACATACAAGATCCTGGTGTAAGGATTAAACAGATTAATATGCTACTTGTCTCCTCCACTCAAGGAAATTACAATCTAACAGCGTATGCATACAAATTGTACATAAGGTGAAAAACATAACATGAAAAGTGTCGAAACAGCAATTAAAAGTGCTTTTGAAGCAAAGCCCAACCTCGGTGTGATGAAGCAGTTAGAGTAGAAATGGAATTTTGGCATCTAAGGAAATAGATACATTTGAGACCAGCACAACCTGAGCTTCAGAAAGTCTCCATGCCCCTAAACTTGCTTCAAGTTTTTTCCAAACGAAAATCATCACATTTGCTGAATACTAACATATGTAAAGACAGCTAGGTTGACAGTAACATTCCTAATAGGAAGGTGCAGGAGTTAAACTGTATCTGTTGTTAGAATATTTTTTAAACCTCTTAAAGCTGCTCTGAGAGCATCCCTTTTCCACTCTTCTCATAGAGAAAGCACAGAAGTACTGATAGCCTTTGTGATTCTCTGATTCTCAAAAGTTGTTGGATTTAGTTGTTTGGATCACCATTACACACACACACATACACACACACACACACACACACACACACACACAGAGGTATTTCAATTTTAACAGAGCACATGACTCCAGAAGGTATGGTTTACAGGTTATTCTGTATTTGTTTTAGTTTAGATGCATTCGTACAAAAATATTTTTGATGAAGGAAATTGATCTACCTTTTACCTTTAGAGTTTTAATGTAAATAAAAGCAAAACTCATCTAAATACACTTTTTTTGTTTACCTAGAAAGTTTTATTTTTTATTTTCTTATTATTTTTTTATTATACTTTATGTTCTAGGGTACATGTGCACAATGTGCAGGTTTGTTACATATGTGTACATGTGCCATGTTGGTGTGCTGCACATATTTATTCATCGTTTACATTAGGTATATCTCCTAATGCTATCCCTTCCCCCTCCCCCCACCCCACAACAGGCCCCAGTGTGTGATGTTCCCCTTCCTGTGTCCAAGTGATCTCATTGTTCAATTCCCACCTATGAGTGAGAACACGCCGTGTTTGGTTTTCTGTTCTTGCGATAGTTTGCTGAGAATGATGGTTTCCAGTTGCATCCATGTCCCTACAAAGGACATGAACTCATCCTTTTTTATGGTTGCATAGTATTCCATGGTGTATATGACCTATAAAGTTTTTAAAGTGGGCAATTTGTATTTTCTTAACCTGCTTCAACCTATCTTGGAAAAATTAAAGAATTATCAGAGAACTAGATAGATATTTGGGGAGTTATATATTAACTTGTATTGCACCCTAGGAAATCACATGGCAAGACTTTGAGAGGGTTAACCTCTTCCCAAATGTCTGATCTGTTCTTAAAAGGACATAATTCTACACGTACCTTTTATTGACAGAACAAACATAGTTTTTTTGTTGTTGTTAAATTTAACCATTTTTGTTAATAGCCTATATTCAATCTAAATGTAATCTGCATTCAAGCACAGTCATACATATGAATCAAGATGCAATATGTATACTTAAATCATGTTATGATGTTGACTAGGTGTTCATCTAAAAATAAAGGAAAAAAAAAACAAGAAAACAGCCTACTGGAAATGCGTGACAAATATAATATAGTTAAATAAGCTTCTGACAAAACATTTAAATTTAATGACAAAAAATATGGCATGAGAAATACATTTTAAATTTTAGGACTGAAAATTAAATTTCACTCATTGATATCAACAAACTACCAAAATCATCTGCACTTTTATAATTTTGTTTTTAGACCTAGGATGTAATGGCACTTAAAAAATCAACATGAAGAAAAATGCTCATATTGAAAAACCTTTTAAATGAAGATTTTAAAATGTTTAGAGGTATATGAACATGTGATAAAACAATAAAGAAACACAAGGAAAAGATAACATGAAATTGCAATAGTAGTTACCTCTAGGAGACAAAGGAGTAAAAGTGCTAGAGGAGGTGTCCATTAAAGGCTTCAACTATATTGGTCTAAGCTGGGTGGTAGGTAGGTGGATTTTTTATATACCTTGTATAAGTCTAAAATATTTCATAAAAAAGAACCACCTATGTGAATACATCCTGTATACATACCCACACGTTCTGACTTGTACTGCAGTTTAGAGATTGTACTTACAGACTTACAGATACACGAAAACTCTGAATTTTCTTCTCTTACTTTTTCCGTGCCAAACTGAAACACCTGTAAAGATAACTTGACTAAAAGGGCATTTAAAGTACCTGCAAGAATAAACGTGACTCTTACGAATGCTGCGTCTGAAGAAACCCTTGCACCCATCACAACTCGATGCCCCATAGTGTTTTCCTGTTGCTCTGTCCCCACAGATGGCACACAGACAGTTGACACCGTTGTCTGTGGTATTCATACTTGTCTCTGGGGCAGAATTATCTGTGAATAAAAAAAGCAAGATTAGAGTTACAGTTAGTACTATTTCCTGATTAAATTGTCCTGCTAATTATTTAGAGGCTCAAACAGTCCGTTCGTTGGCTTCCGGGAGACCCCACACCGGTGCTTTCCTTTTAACCCCCCGGGCTGGCGGCTTCCGCTCCAACCTCTCCTTTCTTATTTCTGAACATTTAACTTTGGGACACCATAGGGCTTAGGTCTCCAACTCCGCTCTTTCCCAAGGGAGGTTTATCTGTTCCATGACAATAAATATTAGCTGTAGGATGAATAATTCCAATATTTTATCTCTCTAGCCCCGATGTCTCCCATGGGCATCAGCCTGAAATGCCCAAGCACCTGTTGAAGAACTTCATTATGAAATCTAATCAGAATTGTAAATCGAAGTATCAATAACAAAACTCATTTTTCCGCTAGAACTTGTTCTTCTTTCCTTCAGTCTCCCCTACATCAGTCAATGGTTCCATCCACTTTCCCAGGGCCAATAATCTGTGAGTCTTTAATGTATTCTCTCCTTTATCTTTTATAACCAATCCCTTGGTAAGTCCATGTTTATAATACTTTTATTTATTTATTTATTTATTTATTTATTTATTTATTTAATTTTTTGAGACTGAGTCTCCCCTGTTGCTCAGGTTGGAGTATAGTGGGGCGATCTTGGCTCACTGCAACCTCTGTCTCCCAGGTTCAAATGATTCCCACGCCTCAGCCTCCCAAGTAGCTGAGACTACAGGCATGTGCCACCATGCCAGGACAATTTTAGTAGAGACGGGGTTTCATCATATTGGCCAGGCTGTTCTTGAACCCCTGCCCTCAGGTGATCTGCCCACCTCAACCTCCCAAAGCTCTGGGATTACAGGTGTGAGCCACCGCGCCCAGCCTGAAATACATATTTAATCCATAACTTTTCACCACGGACACCCTTATTCAATCAACCATCATCTTTCCTCTAGATTATGGCAACAGCCCACTATCTAAATTCTTTCCTTCCGTTCTTGCTGCCCTACTATTTGTTACCCCAAAGCCACCTAAGTGATATTGCTTTAAGTAATTCATATAATGTCACTCTCTGCATCCAACCCTGTTGTAACTAGATAGAGAATAAAGTCTAGGCATCTTCCCACAGCCTGTAAACCCTGCATGTCAAACCCGCCTACAAATCCCCCAAATCTCTGATCCCAGTATCTGGTACCACTTTTCATCCAGTTCACTATTCTCCAGCAATATCTTCTTCTTTTTTTTTTTTTCCCATCATTGAAGGCTACTCTCATCTCAGAACTTGTTCACTTGCTCTTCCTTCTGTCTGGAAGGAAAGTTCTTCCCTTTCTTTGAGCTAGCTACAAGGTTTCTGTTAAAGTCTCACATTTTGTGTGAAACCTTCTCTGAACACACATTTTAAAATGTCACCTCCCATCTGTCCTTCAAGTAGAACCTAGACCCCTGCTTATTTTAAGTATTATTATTATTTTTTGAGTCAGGGTCTTGCTTTGTCAGCCAGACTGGAGGGCAGTGGTGTAATCCTAGCTCACTGCAACCTGGACCTCCTGAGCTCAAGCAATCTTCCCACCTCAGCCTCCTGAGTAGTTGGGGCTACAGGAGTACACCACCACATCCAGCTAGTTTTTAATTTTTTTATTGTAGAGATAAGGTCTCACTATGTTGTCCAGGTTGGTCTTAAACTCTTGGGCTCAAGTGATCCTCCTGCCTCAGCCTCCCAAAGTGCTGGGACTACAGGTATAAGCCACCACACCTGGCCTTAGTTTTTTTAAATGGCCTTAGTTTTTTATATAACTTTATTGGTGAAAAGTATATTCTGCATTGGTCTGCTCATTTATTACCCATCTTTACACACAGAATGTAAGCCCCATGGTGGTAGAGAATTTATCTGTCTGATTTAGTCTTCTGTTTTCCAGTTTTTAGGATTATGCCCAGGATATAGTGGGTCATCTAATACACAATTCTGAAGGAAGAATTATTTTTAAAATGTAGATATTTATAATAAAATAAATATTTCTTAAATGAGTTAATATTGTGGATTACATCTTTAAAAATCAATATGCATTCAAAAGATATTAAATATGTAATATAGTAAACGTTTATTGCAAAATTTTATATTGACAACTGATTATTGTATATCTAACAAAAGGATAAAACTAAAGGTTGTCATGTCCTGATTACATTTTGTAACTTACATATGTTCTACTTACTAATATTTCTGAGTAGACAAATATTGTCATATATAATTTCATGAAGTAGAAAAAAAATTTTAATGAGAATATGCTTAGGGTTAGTCATGTGACATTATAGGATTAAAATGCTAAACATTTTTCTTTTGGTAACATTAACAAAACAGATACTAATAAAATGAAAGTTAGAACTGTTTGGAATTGATTGTATTGTGAGAGACTATATAGAAATATGAAAAAATCCACTCTGGCTTCAAGTTTAGTGTCATACTTACATGTTGCTGACAATCTTATTACAAACAAGTTACACCACACTTTGGATATAGCCATACGAATTCGTTATTTCAGTATATTCGTTAAACATAGTAAATAAGTGTTACGATTATGGTAAATATGTCCCTGCCATTTCTTAATCATGAGTGTTTTTTTAAAGTCATGATTCTGATGAAATACTCTGTGGAATATCTCTAATCAAGTCTAGACATAAGGACACGAAACAGTGACTTCCTGAAAGTTGTACTACAGCTTTATTTTAACTATATTTGAGCTAAATTTTCAGAATTCACCTTTTGACTATTTTTTTAAATCTCCATTAATAAGGAACTGCTTATTAAAAATAGAACCAGAACACCAGTCATACAAATTAGACAATACAGTAGAATAGTAAGATATCCTCAGTACAAGATATATTCTCAATCTTGCATTAAACACACACACACACACACATTTTCCAAAGTATACATAATTACTTGATCTTAGGAGTTCTAACAGTGATAACATATTTTAAACAAGATTTTTTACTAGGTATTAAGTCTAAATTCAAAGTCAATAGTAAACTGTATTACATAAAGACACAAACCCTAAACAACTCAGGTCTTATTTAAAGTTAAAATATTACAGTAATTAAATACCAACAGCTTTGTGCGGCTAAACATTAGCCTGTCAAGTGAGGTTATAATACAAGCCTTATTCCCTTTCATATTTGCATTCAATGCAAAAACCTGATAGTAATTTAAAATTCAGTTTCTCATCAGTACCAATTGAGAACTGGAATTATAATGAAAAGAGCAGACAATCAGTGAAACTCCCTAATGTTCTATGGAAACTTTGTTCCATAAGTCATTTTATATATTGCATAGAAAATATACTTTCACAGCCAATCTGCCAATATTACTTATTACTATGACTTACAGCAAATAAAATAACAGCTGAAACTAATCTTTTTACCTCTGTAACTGACCGATGACAGAATTCTGACATTACTTTATTACATAAAACCGGGTTTTCTTACCTCTAACACAAAATAGCCACAGCATTAACTTAAATTTTGTAATGAAGTGCAAAAACTCAGATTTGTGGCCTTAAAAGCAAGTCCTAAACTCTCCAGCAAAAAAAAAAAAAAAAAAAAAAAAAAAAAAAAAAAAAAAATTGAGCCACTACTTTTGGAAGCTCAGTCTACCTTCTCCAATTATACTTACTTTTCTTTACATCTATAAATAGATGATAACTTACCATTTGAATTATATAGAATCTGCATAGTTTCAAACTCCAAAGTTGTATAAGTTGGGTCCAGAACTTCACTGTAATTTGCCATGTCCATGTCCAGTATTGGTTCTGATACCCTCATCATTGATTTAGAAACGCATATACAAGTGGCACCGCAAGCCCAGAGTGTGTGATGAGTGTTTTGATGTGTTTTGCTTTCAGTCTGTGAGTGATAATCTGAAGTTAACTGTAACTGAGTGACTTAAGAGCTGCAGTGGGAGGGGCTGTAAAACTGTAACCTTCTTCGGCAGGCCATATTCTGCTTATTTCTTCTTTTATGGCATACGAAAGCAATTCCTTGTGATAATCTTGGAATGCTTCATGGTATAGCCTTATCTGAAGTGCTTAGTGGACTAACATGATTTCCTAAATTGACTTCCAGCAGACAATAAATGAGATCATTACGAGAAGGATTAAAAATAGAAAAGAAAATCTCATAGGTTTTAAACTGTAATAATAATGTGAGGTATCCCATTTAAGGTGCTGAAATCACATACCTCTCATATTCTGAAAAATAGGACTGACTTTACTGTTGTAAATTTGGTAAATCAAGTCTGTAAATTAACATTTCACAATAACACTTTACAATTTCAAGTTTTCTTAAATGTGCAATAAGGCTACCTTTATTTTGGAGTAAAGCAAATTTTGTAATTTGAAATGTGGGGAGTTATGACATACCCTGAGAGCTCCCTGGGCATAACCCTAAAATAGCCTTTAATTATATTCTCTTTAATTATCTATTTATGGGCCTGTGTCCCAACTATGTCAGTAAACTTCCCAAGGGCAGAACCAGTACAGCTGCTAGTACATGGGAGGCATTTAAAACATGGTTACATGTATAATGTTTCATTTGTTTTGAATTTTGATGCCATTAAACTGAAAAAAAAAATATCCCTAACGTGTAGATCTATATATTCCTATTATCAACCCTCATTTATATAGCATAGTATATCTTCTGTGTGTATATTTGACAAGGAACTTCTAGGGTGTAGGGAATATTTAGACAATAGCACTCAATCAATATATTTTACTTCTGAGAATATATTTATTGATTCTATTTTCCAAGAAACAATTCCAGCCCCATTTACATTATAAATTCAGAATGTCCTTTACCACATTTGTTAAAGATTGCAGCGAAGTAATATTTCTTAACCAATTTCTTAACACCATAAACCTTATGAATACTCTGTCTTAGAAACTATTGTACTTTTCACCTGGGAAGGCTGGCCTCTTAAAGACTCTAAACCATGTGACAAACTGTAAAGAAAATAGCTTAGAGTCAATTTAGCAGCCAGATTCACTAAATCAAACAGTGATGATTGGAATAGTCCTCTTGCCCTCATATTCTGTATACTCTTCATTGTGAGGATAATATTTTGAATAAACTTTCTTTTTTGACTGACTTTCTTTAATGAAGACAAAACATAGGTTATTCAGTTTTTAGAGAAGTAGACAGAAGTGGTTTTTATTCTATGAATTTTATTTGAGTGAAGTTGTCCTTATTTTAAATGAGTTAACAAACATTTGTTTTCTATAGGAACCAAAGGGATGAATTGTGCAGAGCCCACAAACTTTCTAATCTATGAAATAATTAACCAATACAGAGGGATATCACTGATGGGAGTGTCCCAACAGAAGAAAAAATAAAAAAGAAAAAGACAGGAAAAGCTCATTTATACATCTGGAAAACACTGAAAGAAATGTGGCTGTAGCTCAGGAGAACAATGCTGTGATAGTTTCATCCTTCTACCCTAGTCTGTTGCTGCAGCTGACAGCACCAGACCCAGGCATTCGACTCTAAGGTGAAAGGGGCTAGAGATGGATCTCAGCACAGATCTTCAAGTAGCAATTAGCAACTAATCAGAGCTGGCATTCAAGAAGAAACCTGTGCCCCATTCTTGTTAGTTTATGTTATTTTCTTCATTTTGCAGAGTAAGAACTCAAAAATTTCCAGAAGATATGGTAGATTTGAATGGCAAGCTTATCTCCTCAAATGGGTAGTCTTTGTAATGATATTCAGATGTAGAAACACCCATGGAATTCAGCCAGCCTCAGCCTAACAAAACAAGGGGTTTCTTTAGCTTTTCTCTGATGGAGAGTACAAAGTACAGTGGAAGCCCTCTTTTCTTAAATTCTAGGACTCATAATTTACCCAACTGATTAAGCAAATGAAATAAATAAAACAGAAAGTCATAAAAGCCTTAAATAAATAAAACAGAAAAGATCAAGCCTTACTTGATCTTATTTTACATAGGGGGATATGGATGCTACCGTTTGTAAAACCAAGACCTTTTTATTAAGTAAGAATGCACTGATTGGGGTTCTTTACTAAATTATTTGTTCATAAGTCTCACACATTGCCTTTGATTTCTAGTTTTTTTTTTTTTATTTTTTAATGGAGAAAAAAGTTAAAGCCACTCATAAGGCAATCCAAAGCAAAAATCTAGAAGCCTTCTAGAATTTTAGTTTTTCAAAATATTGTCTATAATGTAGTCAATTTGCTTTTATCTACTTCCATAGTATTTCCCTTGGTTTTTATAGTGGAGAAAAAATAAAAATAAAAAAGTCTTTTGGCCAGGCACAGTGGCTCACGCCTATAATCCCGGCACTTTGGGAGGCCAAGGCGGGTAGATTGCTTGAGCCCAGGAGTTTGAGACCAACCTCGGCAACATGGCAAAACCCTATCTCTACTAAAAATACAAAAAAACTAGATGGGCATGGTGGCGTTGCCTATAATCCCAGCTACTCGGGAGGCTGAGGTAGGAGAATCGTTTGAACTTGGGAGGTGGAGGTTGCAGTGAGCCAAGATCATGCCACTGCACTCCAGCCAGGGTGATAGAGTGAGACTTTGTTTCAAAAAGATAAAATGAAAGCCTTTTAATGCTCATGTTGCATTAGATTGCACAATTTTTAATGAAATTGTGAAATGAAATAACAAGAACAAATGGCAATCATACACTAGGTAACAAATCCAAATGACACTTGATAAGTGTATAAAGCTGGTAAGATGTGCCTACCCTGAAAACTAATTAGTATGATTTACAAAGGACATTGAGAACTTGAGTTAATCCCAGGTTTGGCTACATGGAGATTAGAGGCTGTCTTCATATTGATTTTAACTTGAGATCACTTGTATTTATAAATTAACTTATATTCTTCTTTATAACCAATCTTCCTCTCTACTTCTAAAACTAGCTCAGCTACATTCAGAATATTTTTATTTATTTAAAGAGGAGAAGGGGAGAATGAAAAAGGAGGATGAGAAAGAAAAAAAGTCACGAGAAACAATTTAAGTTACAGTTAATTTTAGGTTTTCAGTTATGCATCATAATCAAAACACACAGCATACTCTTAATACTAATTCTTTGTGTTTCCCATTCAATCGTGATTGTGGTGTTTTCATTACTCAATAAACATGTCTGTGGAACAATTGAACAAAATGAAATTATTTAAGTTGCATAAACTTAATACTTGAAACAGTTATGGTGAATATATAACTGTTCACATTAAAATTCAGTTATTTTCAGCAAAGGAACTGATGAATATTATCCAAGCAGCCTTTCATGATGGCTTCATCAAGTACTTTACACGGGTAAGTTCATTAAGGGTGCATTAGATTAAGAGCTTAAGTAGTTAAAAATAAAACTGTATTAATTTTATGCCTAGGTGATAGTAGAAGAAAATTATCCTCAAATAAATAAGGCCTATGTTATTAAACCCTACATTCATCAGAAATTTATGAGTGCTTTTAAGTTTACTTCTAAAGGTTAAACTGGGAAACACATCACTTATATATAGTAATACATAAAATAGTAATTTATAATAAATAGCACACATTTTCTAAAGATGTATAAATTTAACCTATATCAAAAAATATAAATCTATGATAAACTATGAACTACTGAAAATTTCTCTTAACATTGCTTTCCAGTATCTGTTCTCTAAAATGAGCAAAACATTACTTTTACTTAGTGAAATCTCATGTTTTGCAGGCTAAAATGTGCCATCATAGCTCTAGTCAGGTCAAACACTCCAAAGAGAATGACAACATTATTTGTAGATAAAAGGTTAATTTTAAATAGCACAACTAATGATCTTGAAAAGTGTTTCTTTCAAGCAATAGTTCTCTAAACTGGCATGTGAAATATTTAAATTTCTTTAAAGCAACATAACAAGCAGTGAAAACAGCATAATGCTTAAAGAAGACAACTCAGTTCACTATTGATTCTTCAGGATAATAGCAGAAACATTTCTATCTTATCTGGAAGACGATTAAGCCATTTAAATTGCCCCATAACTTACATTTGATTTAATCATTCTTTCACCACGTGATTTAAAATAGAAAGCAAGCTAATAAGATGAAGGTTATTTTCATAAAATAAGTTTCATGAAAATAATTTGGAATGCTAATACCAGTATAGAAACATTTTATTGTAAAATAGAGTTAACGAAACGTATTTTTTAAACTTATTTCTTTGAGATTTTTTTCACTAGCAAAAGCACTACCTATCAATCTCCAAAGCACATCTATATTTCTTGTTGTTTTCATATTCTACTTTTCAAGCATGAAGATTACACAAATGTGATCACTAAAAGCAAAATGAATAAAAATAACAAATCTAAATCAACCAGTGTATTTTCCAGTGTAAGCAGGAAACCATTAAGTGAAGAACTCTACCCAACAAAAATGACTTTTTAATTCAAAGCAAAGCCACCTTTTGTTTCTCAAAAAGGATCTCAATTTAAAAAAAAATCATCATATTTTCTTGCTGCCACTGTCCTAATTAACCATTCTTCCTCATTCGAAATAGAAATCTTGTATTTTCTTCTTCCTAATTTTGGTGGGAGAAAATAAGTAAATTCACAATTACAGCAAACAAAGATGGGTATTTTAATATTTAAGGCAAGTCACTACTATTTACATACAAATAAGTTTGAAATTGTCTCATGATGGGATTCTATTTCCAAAGAGCTTTATAAATTTTTTTCCTAAAGCCTAGATTATGTGTACTTTTTAGATAAATAAAAATTATTTTTTATCTTTTTCCTTTGCTGTTGAGTTTAAATCTATGCAATCGCATTAACTTATTAACACATTTAAGCCGAAGCTCTTATAACATGCAAAAATTCTAATTTTGATATTATTTTTGAAACATGTTCCTGTCCTCGATTTGTTGAAAATTTTTAAAATTTAAACTGAACTTCTATAGCTTTGCTTACATGGTTTTATAATAATAATATAGCTTTGCTTATAGTTTTATATATAATAAAATTCTACAGCTCATTTCTCAATTCATATTCATTTTCAATTCACAAAATGCAGTCCAAAGAACCAATTTTAAATCTTTATCACATCATTACTAAAAAATGCCATTTGATAGTAAAATCTAAAGAAAGTTGACAGAGATACATAAGCACCTTGTGAAATAGCTGAATTTGTTTAGAAAGATCCTACTGTATTCTTTCTAGTATTTATGGTTTTCCTGAACTATTTATATTTATTTTATTTGCACATTAATACACTATGTTATTTAAAACTAGTTATACAAATAAATGTAAAATCCAAAACTAAGGAAGAGTAAAAACTATCGTTATTAAATCAGTTACTGCTAGGATAGACAAAATGAGGTTTGCACAGCTCACAGCTAAATGTAACCAAGAAAATACTCTGGGTAACAAAAGCTTAGAGATGATATAAGAAATCTGCATATATTAAACCTACCTTCAAGGTCAACTGCCTTGTGATTCAAAGCAGACTCTCCTTTTCCGAAGATAAGGAGCTGATTAGCACTAAATTATTAACTGGAATATAGATTATACTGGTAAGGAAACTAAAGTGTGGATATAAGGAACATGTTAGGATTTGCCAGTCACTATTTCTGCATTTCCTTTTTACAGTGGGTATTATCATTGTTGCTACTGCAAACTCAGCAAAGCTAGACAGAATATTTAAGATTGTAGTGGCATTTTGAAACCAAAGTTGCTGCATTATGCAAAATGACGGGAAGGAAGTTATCAGTTTGGGCCAGTACCTATTGAAAATATGTTCTGAAGAGGTATAATGTTTAAGAAAAATAGCAGCAGTTTCACTATGCTGAGTGCAATTTAGACTTGAACATTTTAATGAACTATAATGTACTATAATGAACATGCACTTTAGCATCTGGAAGCCAGATAAATAAATAAATAAGTATATAAATAAGAGTTAGTTTCTCCATATAAAACATAATAATAGATTATATGTTCAGTCAAGTAGTCAAGAACTGCTCAAAATTCCTCTTTAAAGCTTTCTTAGATACATATGGAGAACAATATTTTAATGTGATATTTGATTGGGATAAAAGTAAACAATATTTGCATCTCCATTTAATAGAGGTAGGTGTATAACTGGCTCAACTGAAATGTTAAATATTTCACCTCCTTTTTGATAAATGTGTTTTTAGAAAAATAGTGTTGGTTGGTTTCTCAAAAATACCATAAGGAACTTTTTTTTGGTTCAAGGATATAGGACATAATTAAAATAATATTAGTAGTAAACATATGAATATAATATGAACTAAACATAGTAGGTAAAGTGGTGGCTTTTGTAACATAATCTACACAATCTATTATCACTCTCAAGTAAGAAACCTGGAATTGCTTAATGCCAACTTGTATATTAGGCCAATGATTCAAAAATTCTGGTGCACAATAATTACAATTATCTGGAGAACTTTTGGGGGCCCCCAAGGTTCAAGTTGCATCAGACATGAATTAAATCAGAAAGTCTGGAGGTAGAAGCTGGTATCAGTGCTTTAAAAACTCTTTAGGAGATTCCAATGTGCAGCAAAATCTAAGAACCACCATTTTAAGACGCAAGTTCTATGAAGGCAAAGACCTTCTATTTTCTATTTACTATTATGTCTGCAGTGCCTAGAATACTGTATGTCACACAGGAAATGCTCCACAAATACTTATTGAAAGTGTGAATAAAATATATATGCAAATAATAAACTTTGAAGTGTATAGCATTTACACTGAGGATATGAGTACATTTTATGTGTCAAATGGTTTTCTAATGACTGGATATTTCTACATGAAAAAACAGAGAAAATCCTTGCCCTCATGGAGCTTATAATCAAGTAACCATGATAAAATAATGATCATGATGATAATGATGATGATTTATATCTGTATAAAGAGACAAATAGCTGAACCATTATTTTTCTATAGGATCCATGAAGCTGGATTGAGAAATAGAGTTAATATCCTATACATTTAGACTTCTGCAACAGAACAAATTCATTGGTTTACAGCTAGATAGAGATGTAACCCTGCTACTGTCTGACTCTTGAATGCCTGCCTTAATTTGCACGGTAGTTTAGTCATGGGTATTTCAGTGGGAAGTTGCAAAATACACGTATAGGATTACTAGCCTGGGACTAGTTTAAATAGGAAGAAAAACTTATTCCATTTTTAATGCAGTCTCCTGTATATGATTGCATATCTACCTCATGATACCAATGCTGACTTTCCAGAGCACAAAGAACATTCTTCTTTTGCCCCATTCACTTCCACTCCAGGCTTAAACATAAGAGGTAATGTTTGGGGAGCATGATTCAATGTGGTATGAAAAACAAGCACTGGAATAGAAGGTGCCCACATAAATATAATTTTTAAAATATACCAAAACTCAACATTGAACATGGTTCTAAATGGTGACATATTAAGATCATTTCCCTTAGTCTAGAAATACTACAAAAGTATGCAATCTTACCAGTACTAATCACTATTATTTTTTATGTTCTAGCATTTACAATAGGGAAAGAAAAAATAATGGTATAAATCTTGGAAAATGATATGAAAATAACATTCTAGAAAATAACCAACCAGAAATGAAAACAATAATTAAGATTCAATTTCTTATATGTAACATCTAGTATATACAAATAACTCTTCTCTCAAAATAACATACGCAGTTCCAAGTACAAAGCCAGCCACAGGAGGAATTTATTTATTTATTTTTGATGAGGTAGAGGGGTTTTAGATGTTATGACTTCAAACTCATATTAAAGAATAAAATTTTAAAAATAGCCAAAAGTTATAAATGAAAGAATAGCGAAGATGATCTTATCTGATATGCAAACATAGTATAAAGTCATTATAATAAAAACAGAATAGTTGTGTTTAAGAATAAATAGAACAGGAGATAAAAGAGAAATTCCAATTTATTTGGTGTATATGGCAAATTAATACAGTTGTCTTTCAATATCCATATGGGGCAGTTTCAGTAACCCTGTGGATACCAAAATCCTCAGATGCTCATTTTGTATAAAATGGCATAGTATTTGCATATAATCTATGCACATCCTTTTGTATACTTTAAATTACCTTTAGATTACTTATAATACCTAATACAATGCAGATGCTCCATAGTCATCATAATTGTTTATTTGTATTATTTTATTATTTTTTATTCATTTTTGAAAATGTCTTCAGTCTGTGATTGATGAAATCTATGATTATGAAACCCATAGATATGAAGGGCTGATTATGTAATATAAAAGTGTTTAAGTTCAGTGTGAAAAAGGGATATTTCATCCAAATAATTATTTCGATATTTTATTATCCTAGATAAAGGTAAGTTGGACTCACACCACACCACATAGAAAAATACATTTCATGCATATTTAAATAAAGATGACAAAGCATAACAATATAAAATTGAGCAGAAAATATCTTTCTTTAGCAGGTAAATAATATCTTAGTGGAAAGATAAGATATCAAAGTCCTTTAACCTCTATCTTTTGTAAATGTAATTTTTATCAATTCTAACCTGTTGTATTGAAATGATAAATTTGACTGTTGACATTTGGAATAGAGTTTTACCATATGTCTAGGAGTGCATTTTTTAATTTTATTTTTTCATAATCCTTCATGGAACTTGATGAGCTCTTTCTATCTGTACTTAACATTTCTTTATCAAGAGAGAATTCTTCCATTACATTTTTACAGTTTGTTCTTTCTTTATTCTTTTATTACAAAATTTTTCATTATTCAAGTATTATATTTCTCTAGAATTTCTATCTCAAAGGGTTCTTGTAAGGATTAACTAAGTTAGAAACAAAAAGTACATTGAGGCCAGGCATGGTGGCTCACACCTGTAATCCCAGCACTTTGGGAGGCCAAGGTGGATGGATCACCTGAGGTCAGGAATTCGAGACAAGCCTGGCCAACATGGTGAAACCCTGTATCTACCGAAAAATACCAAAATTAGCTGGATGTGGTGGCGCATGCCCATAGTCCCAGCTACCGGGGAGGCTGAGGTGGGAGAATCACTTGAACCCAGGAGGCAGAGGTTGTAGTGAGTTTAGATCGCACAACTGCACTCCAGCCTGGGCGACACAGTGAGATCCTGTCTCAAAAAAAAAAAAAAAAAAAAAGCACATTGAACATTAAACAATGCCTGCCAGTCTTCTGTCTTGTATGCTTTCCATTATGATTACCACCTCTTCAGCTTTGCTCTTGTTCAGATATGTATTCTAGTGCACCTTCTGGACCACTAATTTAGATCTCCATAGGGACCATATTCTCACTGAATCCTTCTACATTTTTGAACTCAAAATCATACATTTTAGTCTTAGAAAATGATTTAGACCTAAAGTTACCTTAAATCTTTATTGTTGTTATTCTAATTGTCATCAACCTGCTGCAGAAATTCTGCCTAAATGTCAGTTTGGTACCTGAGTGTTCTACTTACATTTCCTTTCTCTAGCTGCTGGGTTTCCTAGGTATTATTATTATTACTATTATTATTATTATTATTATTATTAATTACTACTGGTGGATCTTTTCACCTTCATATCCGGATCTGCCTGCCTGTGTATAATAAATGAAGGACTCACACAGCAGTATAAGGCACAGTAACCTTGTGGGTAGGTGCTAGAACAGTTAAAAAAATGCCAGTTCTGTTGCAAGGTGACAAGTAGAACCTCTCTGCTTGTGATGCCTTCAGCTACAAAGTCTGGTGCCCTGAGGATCAAGGATAGGGGAACTCAGCTTAATATCACAGCTCTGCTATTTTCCCAGAGGCCTAGAACACCAGCAGCTCTCCAGACATAATGTATTTAGGCTGGCACAATCTATCCTTGAGGTGAGTGGGACAGGTCCAGATATCTTGGTTGGAACTCTGATTCTTGCTCCAGGACCCTGTGGCACAGGTCCCCAGGTTCACATCTAGAGCAGGGAACAGTAGTCTCTGCATGCGCACTCTGTTCTGCTTTGTTACTACCCTCCTGGCCTTACTGCCATGTGATTTTGGTAACTCCTCTTCTTGAGAAAGGTGGATGGTGATCGGATATAAGTTTGGAGGAGAGGACAACAAAATTAAGTGTTTAAAAATCAAATATTTTTTAAAAATTAAAAATAAAATAAATGTTGTGATGAGAAAGGTGATCCAAACTCAGAATCTTAAAAAATACAACAGGAGTCCTGAGTATGTCTAAATAATTCAAGTAGAAATTAGTGAAAGGAAATTCACATCTAATTTAAGGTGAATCTTCCCCATAGTTCTCTTTCACAGAATGCTTTTCTGTTTCTTTGTGGTTCATTTGGTAGTTATGTAATTAATTTCATTTACATGATCATTTTCCATTGCCTATATTAAACTAATAGGATAAAAAAGTGTCACTTATCCCCACTACGGTAGAAAATAGTACCCTGCCTTCACCCTCTGTCTCCTAGGCTTATATTTTTGAGAGAGTGGCATTTCTAGAAAGTCAAAGAATAAAGATATATCCCATTTTTTGCCTACAGCTAAGATGATATGGTTTGACTTTGTGTCTCCACCCCAATCTCATGTCGAATTGTAATACCCATGTGTCAAGGGAGGGACCTAGTGGGGAGGGGACTGAGTCATGAGGGTGGTTTCTCCCATGCTGTTCTCATGATAGTGAGGGAATTCTCACGAGATCTGAGGTTTTTAAAGTGGCAGTTTCCCCTCTTTCTTTCCTGCGGCCTTGCAAGATATGTCCTGCTTCGCCTTCTGCCATGATTGTAAGTTTCCTGAAGCCTCTCCAGTCATGCAGAACTGTGTCTATTAAACCTCTTTTGTTCACAATTACCCAGTCTCAGGTAGTATCTTTACAGCAGCGTGAGAACAGACTAATACACACGAAAAGCATGAAAAAAGTAGAAGAAGTTTAGGCTTTTCACTTTTGGGGCATTACTATACAATGAAGCTAGAGAACCAGTTTCATAAATCCAAACAGAGAGGTAACAAACATTCCTATGAATTCACCTCTGCAGACCCATCGGAACTCATTCTATGACACCTGCATTGAACCATCTTAAGACAAATTATTGTAACACGTTACATTTTAGAATTAAATGAGTCATTCTCCCATAATACTGACCTTGTTCTATGAGGGACCTCATTTTTCAAACATAGAGAAAGTGAAGTATTTTAGAAGAAAAGATAGATTACTAAAATTGCTTTTTATTCCTCTGATAATCACAGTAATGCTGTGAAAGAGTTAGATCAATTGTTCAAATCCTTTATCTTAAAAGTGAGAAAATATGTTTCATTGAGGTTTTACATGAAGTTTAAGGCTGCAAACAGCAAGGCCTGAATGTAAGTAACCACTCGTATTTTCCCATGTTATAGCCTTTTCTATATATTGGCAGTGTATCTAACAAAAACTTAGAGCTGAAAAAATCTAGGAGCTTTGGTAGGCCCATATTATTGCATGCCACTAGTACCAAGACATGGATAAGATATCCATGGACTCTCCCTCATTTTCTACCTACTACATGGGCCACTCATATATTATCACTTTGCCCAGCCTTAGGAGTAAGCAGATAAACAAGAGAGAACAAATGAGACAAGGAAATTGCAAAATGCACAATTATGCACTCTCAAATGCACAGGGTTAGAGATAAAGGTATTGCTATCAGGTTTAAAGCCTTTATTCAAGATTTCAAACAGACAGAAAGGAAGTAGAAAAGTCTATTGATTTCTCTGTACTACTAAATTCCTATCAAATAACAGAGAGCTCAAGAAGCATTGTTTAAATAAAGTTAGCAGAGAAAGTATTGAATTTTACTTAATTTATACAGAAAAGGAGAAATCCTAATATATACTCAAAGATACATTTTATAAATGAGTCGATCACAGCAACTGAAAGATCTCATATATCTACATTTATAAAATTTACTTGTTTATGGTATCAAAACAGCTAAATGGTGCACCAATTTCAGAAGCATATATTAAAATTACTTGAATTCTGATTGCAATATAATGAAATTTACTAATGGCTTAAATATGTTTTTGTAGTTGTATTCTTGGAGACTGTAACTAATACTAGTATACTATAATTTTCTACTATAACTTCTTAAACACAAAAAGGATGTGTGTGTATCTATGTATACATCTGTTTGTATACTGATTCTCATTATCTATGGTAATCATTTTTTACAAAGTCATAGTGAACATTGAATTAGCAAATACTGAAACACTGTTCCTAAGAGAAATAGGGCTATGCTCCCGCGAGCCTCTGGTCACAACATTTTCATGGACCAATCAATATGTAACATTCCTTTTGTGTGTGTTTCTATTTAAAGACACTGATTCTCATAAACAGCTCTTATTATTTTGAGATACATCTCATCAATACCTAGTTTATTGAGAGTTTTTAGCATGAAGGGCTGTTGAGTTTTGTCGAAGTCCTTTTCGGCATCTATTGAGATAATCTTGTGGTTTTTGTCTTGGATTTTGTTTATATGATGGATTACGTTTATTGATTTGCGTATGTTGAACCAGCCTTGCATCCCAGGGATGAAGCCAATTTGACCTTGGTGGATAAGCTTTTTGATGTGCTGCCGGATTTGGTTTGCCAGTATTTTATTAAGGGTTTTTGCATTGATATTCATCAGGGATATTGGTCTAAAATTCTCTTTTTTTTAGTTGTGTCTCGGCCACACTTTGGTATCAGGATGATGTTGGCCTCATAAAATGAGTTAGGGAGGATTCCATCTTTTTCTATTGATTGGAATGGTTTCAGAAGAAATGGTACCAGCTCCTCTTTGTACCTCTGGTAGAACTCAGCTGTGAATCCATCTTGTCCTGGACTTCTTTTGGTTGCTAGGCTATTAATTATTACCTCAATTTCAGAGCCTGTTATAGGTCTATTCAGGGATTCAACTTCTTCCTGTCTTAGTCTTGGGAGGGTGTATGTGTCCAGGGATTTATCCATTTCTTCCAGATTTTCTAGTTTATTTGCATAGAGAAGTTTACAGTATTCTTTGATGGTAGCTTGTATTTCTGTGGGATCGGTGGTGATATCCCCTTTATCAGTTTTTATTGCGTCTATTTGATTTTCCTCTCTTCTTTATTAGTCTTGCTTGCGGTTTATCAATTTTGTTCATCTTTTCAAAAAACCTGCTCCTGGATTCATTGATTTTTTGAAGAATTTTTTTGTGTCTCTATTTCTGTCAGTTCTGCTCTGATCTTAGTTATTAGCCAATATCATACTGAATGGGCAAAAACTGGAAATATTCCCTTTGAAAATTGGATCAAAACAGGGATGCCCTCTCTCACCACTCCTAGTCAACACAGTGTTGGAATTTCTGGCTAGGGCAATCAGGCAGGAGAAAGAAATAAAGGGTATTCAATTAGGAAAAGAGGAAGTCAAATTGTCCCTGTTTGCAGAGGACATGATTGTATATTTAGAAAACCCCATCGTCTCAGCTCAAAATCTCCTTAAGCTGATAAGCAACTTTAGCAAAGTCTCAGGACACAAAATCAATGTGCAAAAATCACAAGCATTCCTATACACCAATAACAGACAGAGAGCCAAATCATGAGTGAATTCCAATTCACAATTGCTTCAAAGAGAATAAAATACCTAGGAATTCAACTTACAAGGGATGTGAAGGACATCTTCAAGGAGAACTACAAACTATTGCTGAATGAAATAAAAGAGGACACAAACAAGCAGAGAAGCATTACATGTTCATGGATACGAAGAATCAATATCTTGAAAACGGCCATACTGCCCAAGGTAACTTATAGATTCAAGGCCCTCCCCATCAAGCTACCAATGACTTTCTTCACAGAGTTGGAAAGCTAACAAGCAGTAAGGACATACACACCAAAACCCCATCTGAACGTCACCATCATCAAAGACCAAAGGTAGATAAAACCACAAAGATGGGGAGACACCAGAGTAGAAAAGCTGAAAATTCTAAAAATCAGGGCAATTTCTTTTCAAAATAACAAAACTTGAGGCATCATGCTACCGACTTCAAATTATACTACAAGGCTACAGTAACTGAACAGCATGGTACTGGTACCAAAACAGAGATACAGACCAATGCAACAGAACAGAGCCCTCAGAAATAATACCACACATCTGCAACCATCTGATCTTTGATAAACCTGACAAAAACAAGAAATGGGGAAAGGATTCCATATTTAATAAATGGTGCTGGGAAAACTGGCTAGCCATAAGTAGAAAGCTGAAATTGGATCCCTTCCTTACACCTCATACAAAAATTAATTCAAGATAGATTAAAGACTTAAATGTTACACCTAAAACCATAAAAACCCTGGAAGAAAACCTAGGTAATACCATTCAGGACATAGGCATGGGCAAGGACTTCATGACTGGCAACAAAAGCCAAAATTGACAAATGGGATCTAATTAAGCTAAAGACCTTCTGCACAGCAAAAGAAACTACCATCAGAGTGAACAGGCAACCTACAGAATGGGAGTAAACTTATGGGAGTAAACTTTTACAATCTACCCATCTGACAAAGGGCTGATATCCAGAATCTACAAACAACTTAAACAAATTTACAAGAAAAAAAAATCAAACAACTCCATCAAAAAGTGGACAAAGGATCTGAAGAGACACTTCTCAAAAGAAGACATTTACGCAGCCAACAGACACAAGACAAAATGCTCATCATCAGAGAAATGCAAATTAAAACCACAGTGAGATACCATCTCACACCAGGTAGAATGGCAATCATTAAAAAATCAGGAAATAACAGGTGCTGGAGAGGATGTGGAGAAATAGGAACACTTTTACACTGTTGGTGGGACTGTAAACTAGTTCAACCATTGTGGAAGACAGTGTGGCGATTCCTCAAGGATCTAGAACTAGAAATACCATTTGACCCAGTCATCCCATTACTGGGTATAAACCCAAAGGATTATAAATCATGCTGCTGTAAAGACACATGTACATGTATGTTTATTGAGGCACTATTCACAATAGCAAAGACTTGGAATCAACCCAAATGTCCATCAATGATAGACTGGATTAAGAAAATGTGGCACATATACCCCATGGAATACTAGGTAGTCATAAAATAGGATGAGTTCATGTCCTTTGTAGGGACATGGATGAAGCTGGAAACCATCATTCTGAGTAAACTTTCACAAGGACAGAAAACCAAACACTGCATGTTCTCACTCATAGGTGGGAACTGAACAATGAGAACACTTAGACACAGTGTGGGGACCATCACACACTGGGGCCTGTCACGTGGTGGAGAGAGGAGGGAGGGATAGCATTAGGAGATATACCTAATGTAAATGACCAGTTGATGGGTGCAGCACACAGCATGGCACACATATACATATGTAACAAGCCTGCATGTTGTGCACATGTACCCTAGAACTTAAAGTATAATTTAAAAAAAACACTGATTTAATATATATTATTGATTAACATTAAACTCACATCCAACAATACTATAACTCAAATCTGAAAGCTTATCTAACACATATTTTCTCTATAAGGCACATCATAGACCTTTTGTTCTGATGAACACTAGAGAGTAGTTCAACAATATGCTTGAGGACCATTTTAAACACCAACAAAAAGCACAAAAATGAGGAAAACAGAGCACTAAATATGTTTTGAAAAGAATGTTTAGTAACCTGGACAACTGAAGAGTGAGACCCTGTCTCTACTAAAAGTTTTAAAAAAAAAATTTAGCCTGGTGTGGTGGCATGCCTATAGTTCCAGCTACTTGGGAGGCTGAGGTGGAAGGACTGCTTGATCCTGGGAGGTCAAGGCCACTGTGAGCTATGATGGTACCACTGCACTCCAGCCTGGGCAACAGAGCAAAACCCTGTCTCAACAACAACAAAAAAAAGACGACGAAGAAGAAGA
Source organism: Mandrillus leucophaeus (assembly GCF_000951045.1). Lineage (NCBI taxonomy): Eukaryota > Metazoa > Chordata > Mammalia > Primates > Cercopithecidae > Mandrillus > Mandrillus leucophaeus. The sequence goes on from NW_012102399.1 coordinate 2,267,004, forward strand.
AGAAGGAGAAGGAGAAGGAGAAGGAGAAGGAGAAGAAAGAGAAGGAGAAGGAGAAGGAGAAGAAAAAAAAACGCTTGTGGCATGAGAGCTGAAACAAGAAGGAAGAGTATTGCTCATTGCCTTGGACTTCAACTGGGAATAAGCGCAATGAGTTACTCAAACATTTCCACCACTCTGCATATGTCCAAGAAAGGATGCCAAAGTGTCCAAGTATTGATTTGGAGGTTAAACATAAATTTGAGGCCAGGTGCAGTGGCTCAGGCCTGTAAACCCAGAACTTAGCCCAGTGTGGTGATGTGCACCTGTGGTCACAGCTAGTCAGAAGGTTGAGGTGAGGGGATCGCTTGAGCCTGGGAGATTGAGGCTTCAGTGAGCCATGATCACGCCACTGCACTCCAGCCTGGGTGACAGAGTGAGGCCCTGTCTCTAAATAAATAAATAAATAAATTAATTAATTAATTAATTTGAGCAAGTAGAAAATTCATAAATATGGAATTGGCAAATAATGAAGATCCGTTCTATTTACATGAGTTCTGACATTTCAGTTTCTAGCTTTGTTTGAAATCTCCCTCCAACTTACCAAATGCAGTAAATATTTTTATTTAAAATTATATTCTTCTGATTCATCCTCCACATTTGTGACAATTCCCTTTTTTGTTTGCTTGTTTCCTCATCCACCTCATAAATACAAACATTCTCTAAGGTTAATTCTTAGTTTGCTGCTATAATTTTCCTTTGGAATCTTAATGGTAATTTAAAATTACCATTACTATTTAGAAATATGAGTTCAAATTTTCCTTACAGAGATTGCTCCATTGCAAAATATAATTTTATATCTTAATTAGTTGAATAACCCTTTTTTTCTTAGAGTGCTTTTTGTGTCACACACGGTAAAACTCTGCCACAACAATGTAAGTGTAGGCCAAAATATTCAATCTCATTAATATAAGGTTAATAAAATATCACAGGTGAACCTGTGGAGCTAGCTGGCTTAGAGGTGAGATGTCAAGTAGCACAATCTATGTCTTTTCAGGTCCCAGAGGTGCTTTTCACAGGGTAATAATTGCTCATTAAAGCTGAAATATTATTAGAAAAGATGTTAGAGGCCAGGCACGGTGGCTCACGTCTGTAATCTCAGCACTTTGGGAGGTTGAGGCAGTCGGATCACGAGGTCAGGTATTCAAGACCAGCCTGGCCAACATGGTGAAACCCTGTCTCTACTTAAAATACAAAAAACTAGCTGGGCGTGGTAGCAGATGCTGGTAATCCCAGCCACTTAGGAGGCTGAGGCAGGAGAATTGCTTGAATCCAGGAGGTGGAGGTTGCAGTGAGCCAAGATCACACCACTGCACTCCAGCCTGGGCGACAGAGCAAGACCCTGTCTCGGGGAAAAAAAAAAAAAACAAACAGAAAAGATGTTGGAAAGTATGATTGGTTAAAACTGCCAAGACAGTGACACCTCTTTGTCTCATTAGTTCCCAGTGTGGGTCTACTGCTGTGACCTCATCTGTCTTCTTATCTTCTCTGACACTTTGAGAACTGGAGCTTTAGGAAGAATGAGAACCAACCGCCAAAAACTGGCATTGTTCCCAAACTATCATATTTATGAAACAGGTTAATACAAGTTTTAATATACATACACTGGAACCCATTTTCCCACTGCAAATGTAAAAGTTTGTCTTTATAATTTCCCTAATTTTATTTTGGTATAAATAACCCATATGCTATATACGTACATGTATAATCTTAACAAACATAGCAAATTCTGTCTAATCTTTTTATCAATTCAAAGTTATGTTGATTCATCCTAAATAACACTTTTCTTATTTATCTCTACCTATTCATTCCCCTTGTCTTCCTAATTCAAGGTGGAAACACTTCCTGTGTAGGGTATTGCAATATTGCCTTTCAGTACATTTACTTCCTCCATCTTTTCACTCATCCATTTCATTCTGTGTACTGTATACAGGCTATTGGTCTTAAAATACTTATTTTATAATGTCATAATTCTGATACACAAATTAATGGCTACTATAATAAAAATATCTAACATGGACATAAATACATGAAGTAGGTTTTCAAAACTATGCATGATACAAAACTGAATGATGAAACATTTCTCAAGATTACCATTTTAATCAGACAGAGTGATCATGTGATTTCTTGAGTCTTTTTTCCTTTCTAAGGAAGATGAGGTTGGGCACACAGCTGCAGAATGTTTTGAATTGTTGACTACAGTTTCGATTTACATGCCTCCCAAATTCAAAGAAATTCCTTACATTATAACTTTGCATAGTTATTCATATATCTTATGGTACCTAATAAAATATTATGTATAATATTTACATCATGCATTTTTATTTAATAACTACATTAATAAGAAGTCAAACCATGTGAAATGTGTGTCCATTATACGTCTTTTAAAAATCCTCACGTCTCTGACTTAAATCCTAATCTGTGGATACATAAGCATGTATAGTTTTTAAACTTTATCAAGCTATAGGTGGAGAATCTGTGCACTTTTCTGTATCTATATAAGTATACTCATACGTCCTCGAGACATAATCTCGCAGCAGATTAATTTTTAATTAAAATTAAAAGATACCCCATATAAGGTGTCTTCTAGTAAATATTTTCATTATACTTCTTATATTATTACACTAAGAATATTATTTGATAAAGATATGACAATTATCCATATTCTATAAAAATACAGAAGTATACAAAATTATTTGTTTCTCAAATAATCGGTTATAATCAGTGTGTTACTGCAATGACTTGGTTATCTTTTTGTAATGTAATACTCTATTTAGTATTATAAAATAGAATACTATATTATATAGTAGGGAGAAGTTTTTTAAAAATTCATTGCATCTTTCTACTTTAGAAAAATGTTTGATTTTTCACTAGTCATACCTCGATGCTTTGATAGCACTATTACACATGCCAGTTTCCCCATACATTTAAGATACACTAAAAAGACTCACATAGATACCTTTCTTCTATATTTATTGTTCATCACCAGGGTTCAAAATATTGGAAACATTAGTTTACTCTATATCTAGGAGTGTTTTGTGTGTATGACTGGGAAAAGCAGAAAATAACATAAATGATTGAAATAAGATATTTTCTATAAAAAGGAGTCATTACAGTCATGAGACCTAGAGGCCAATTAGAGAGCCTGCGAAATTGAATTGATTCAAGAAGTTTGAATTAGTATCTGGGAGAAGATTGAGAGAGAAGAAATTAATTATTCTGTGGATTTGAGAATATTACTATTTCTTTGCATTATTTACATAGAGCTGGGATTCAAAAATGGTGTTTCTTTTTTTTCTTTTTCTTTTTTTTTCAGACGAAGTCTCACTCTGTTGCTAGGCTGGACTGCGGTGGCGCGATCTCGGCTCACTGCAACCTCCGCCTCCCGGGCTCAAGCAATTCTCCTGTCTCAGCCTCCCAAGTAGCTGGGATTACAGGTGCCTGCCACCACGCCCAGCTAATTTTCTGTATTTTTATCAGAGACAGAGTTTCACCATTTTGGCCAGGCTGGTCTCTATCTCCTGACCTGGTTATCTGTCCTGCTTGACCTCCCAAAGTGCTGGGATTACAGGCATGAGCCACCGCACCCGGCCTCAAAAATGGTCTTTCTGATTGCAAAGGCTTTGTTTCTTTGATGCCATCTCTTTTGAGATATTCATCAATTCACTTTGTCCAGCTATCTAAAGTAAATAAACTCTAGTGAAAGCATTTCCATTATATAGACATGCTATAACTCCAGCTTCATATTAACTCATATGAAATATCGCTCTACCAAAATGTAGGTAACATATTAGAGAAATCATCAGGTTACATCAGTGGTTTCCAATGGCAGGTGATTTTGCCTGCTCTCCAGGAACATTTGACAGTATCTGGAGACATTTTTGGCTGTGATAACTGAGGAAAAAAGATGCTACTGCATGTAGTGGCTAGAGGCCAAGAGTGCTGCAAACATCTTAAAATGATGGAGGAGTTGTCCACAACAAAAAATGATCTAAGTCAAATGTTGATAATGCTCAGGCTGAGAAAACTTCACCTATAATATAGTAGATCTATATCTGCGTTTACCACTTATGGGTCCTTGGGCAAAATATTTAACATATTTCAAATGGGATTGTGATAATGTGTTTCAGTCTTTGAAAACTGTAAGGATGGACATGAATGTATGGTTGAGCCTTTTGAAGAGTCTTATAAAGAACTATTTAATCCATTATGTTATTACTTTCATAACATTAATACTCATGTAAGTATATTCTAGTATATTCCAAGCTACAGAAACACTGCCTCTTATAGATCATCATAATCCCACTATCTCCACAGTCAGATAGTAATAGGCATATTTAAAAAGTTTGTTTCATTAAGGAACTAATATACTGGCATAACAATTGTGATTCCTGGGCAGAGTCTTCTACACAGAAGTCTAATGAATACAGCTTTTGTCTTTCATTGAAAAAGCTTTATAGTCTCCAAAGCTAATTTTCATAACCAAGTACAAATGTTCATTGACTTGCAAAGGAATCATGTCCCAATAAACCCATCACAGGTTGAAAACATCTTAAGTGTAAAAGTGTGTTTTCAAAGTAACCCCATTTTAAGTCTGAATGTATTGAATGTGTATTGCTTTTGCACCATCATAATAAAGCCAAAAATCCTAAATTGGACCATTGTAAGTCAGGGACTGTGTGTATGGGGAATGGAGACATACGAAAGTGTAAGATGTGGAGTGACTATAACCTTAAAGTAGACATGCGATGGACGTGTTAAAAGCCTTTTTATCCAGAAGATGAGGATTATATTTTTAATGTATCTGCAGAACTCTTAAACTATTATACTTAAAGGCCAGCTAGTCTAAGAAAAGGTTCAAAACGAAACAAGATATATCAAGTAAAAGATGGTACCAAATTAGTTTTCTGTAGTAACAGTATACATTTATCTCAGAGCACAGCTTCAACTGACTGAAACTGCTGGAACCAGAGTTCATGACTATTAGAACATCCACACACATCCAAATCCTAAAACAAGTAGTAAGAATCCTCACTAAATTAAAACAATGACCACCATTATTAAATGACTGTTGGAAAAAGAAATCATTCACCCACTTATTATATGAAAAGTAAGTAAAATTTATATGAAAATATTATCAATAGATTTGTATACATGCTGTCTACATAGAACTGTGCAGCCGCTATCAAGCAAATAATTTACTTGTGTCACACTTTAAAATATCTTTCATCAGTCTTCCCCTAAAAATATATTTCGCTGGTCTTCTTTTTAACCAGTGAGTTTTAGCTTGGGCTCTATGACTTGAATTTATTTGTCTTCTTCTCATTCTATCTGGGGAAACTTAAGGAATATTTGTTACTTTTTAACAGTTTTAAACCTGATCTGATTAATATCCAAATACATGTTGTTTTAGAATTGAGTAGGTTTTAACAATAGTTCTTTTGTTATTTTCCATTAAAAATATCCATGTATAAAATACTTTATATTACATCCACTTGAGATAATACTTTAAGAATTGGGCAACAGTAGGCCAGGCGTGGTTGCTCATGCCTGTAATCTCA
>NW_012102399.1:2274085-2276542 GCF_000951045.1 Mandrillus leucophaeus
AAGACATAAACAGATTTAAAAGTTTAAACAAGAAATAAACGTTGTATCATTCATATGATTTGGTTGTGTCCCTACCCAAATCTCATATTAAATTGTAGCTCCCATAATTCCGATGTATCATGAGAGGGACCCAGTGGAAGGCAACTGAATCATAGGGGTCGGTCTTTCCCATGCTGTTCTCATGATAGTGAATAAGTCTCATGAGATCTGACGGTTTTATAAAGGAGAGTGCCCCTACACAAGCTCTCTTGGCTGTTGCCACGTAAGACATGACTTTGCTCCTCATTTGCCATTCTCCATGAATGTGAGGCCTCCTCAGCCATGTGGAACTGTGTGTCCATTAAACCTCTTTTCTTTTATAAATTATCCAGTCTCGGGTATGTCTTTATTAGCAGCATGAAAAGAGATTAATACAGTAAATTGGTACTGGAAGAGTGGGGTGCTGCTTTAAAGACAACAGAAAATGTAGAAGTGACTTGGGAACTAGGAAACAGGCAGAGGCTGGAACAGTTTGGAGGGCTCAGAAGAAGACAGGAAGATGTGGGAAAGTTTGGAACTTCCTAGAGACTTGTTGAAAAGTTTTGACCAAAATGCTGATAGTGACATGGACAATGAAGTCCAGGCTGAGGTGGTCTCAGATGGAGATGAGGAACTTGTTGGAAACTGAAGCAAAGGTGACTCTTGTTATGCTTTAGCAAAGAGACTGGTGGTATTTTACCCCTGCCCTGGAATCTGTGGAACTTTGAACTTGAGAGAAATGATCTATGGCACCTGGTGTAAGAAATTTCTAAGCAGCAAAGCATTCAAGAGGTAACTTGGGTATTGCTAAAAGCTTTCAGTTTTAGGTATTCACAAAGATATGGTTTGGAATTGGAACTTATATTTAAAGAAGAAGCAGATCATAAAAGTTCAGAAAATTTTCAGCATGAATAAGCAATGGAAAAGAAAAACCCATTTTCTGAGGAGAAATTCAAGCCAGCTGCAGAAATTTACATGAGTAATGAGGAGTCAAATGTTAATCACTAAGACAATGGGGAAAATGTCTCCAGGGCGTATCAGAGATCTTCATGGCAGCCCCTCCCATCACAAGTCAGGAGGTCTAGCAGGGAAAAAAAAAAAAAAAAAATGATTTCTTGGGCCAGGCCCAGGGTCTTGCGGCTTTGGGCAGTCTTGGGACTTGGTGCCCTGTGTCCCAGCTGTGGCTAAAAGTGGCCAACATAGAGCTCAGGCCATTGATTCAGAGTGTGCAAGCCCCAAACTTTGGCAGCTTACAGGTGGTATTGGGCCTGCAGGTGCACAGAAGTCAAGAATTGAAGTCTAGGAACATGCCTAGATTTTAGAGGATGTATGGAAATGCCTGGATATCCAGGCAGAAGTGTGGTGCATGGGAGGAACCCTCATGGAGAACTTCAGCTAAGATAGTGTGGAAGGAGAATGTGAGGTCAGAATCCACACACAGGGTCCCTACTGGGGCACTGCCTAGTAGAGCTGTAAGAAGAGGGCCACCATCTTCCAGACCCCAGAATTGTAGACTTACACTGTGCACCTTGAAAAACCACAGAACTTAGCTCCAGCCCATGAAAACAGCCAGGAGGGGGCTGTACCTTGCAAAGCCACAGGGGTGGAGCTGCCCAAGGCCATGGGAAACCCACCTCTTGTATCAGCATGACCTGGATGTAAGACATGTAATCAAAGGAGATCACTGTGGAGCTTTAAGATTTGACTGCCCCGTTGAAATCTGGACTTGAATAGGGCCCATAGCCCCTTTATTTTGGCCAATTTTTCCCATTTGGAACAGGTGTATTTACCCAATGCCTGTACCCCCATCGTATCTTGGAAGTAACTAACTTGCTTTTGATTTTACAGGCTCATAAGGGAAGGGACTTGCCTTGTCTTTGATGAGATTTTGGACTGTGGACTTTTGAGTTAACGCTGAAATGAGATAAGACTTTAGGGGACTGTTGGAAAGGCATGATTGGTTTTGAAATGTAAGGATATGAGATTTGGGAAGAGACAGGACAGAATGATATGGTTTGGCTGTGTCTCCACCAATATTTCATCTTAAAATATAGCTCCCATAATTCCCATAGGCAATGGGAGCGACCTGATGGTAGGTAATTGATACATGGGATGGGTCTTTCCCATGCTATTCTCATGATAGTGAATAAGTCTCACGATATCTGATGGTTTTATAAAGAGAAGTTCCCTTACACACGCTCTCTTGCCTGACACCATGTAAGACATGACTTTGCTTCTCCTTTGCCTTCTCCCATGATTGTGAGACCTCCCTGGCCATGTGGAACTGTGATTCCATTAAACTCCTTTTCTTTATAAGTTACCCAGTCTTGGATATGTCTTTATTAGCAGCATGATACAATCAGAAAATCATTAAGTAAAATGAAGTTGGCGTAGCTATATCAATTTCAGGCAAAAAAGAGTTCACAAAAGGAATATTGT
>NW_012102399.1:2277132-2281541 GCF_000951045.1 Mandrillus leucophaeus
GATACCTGGAAAAAGTACTCTAATGTTGGGATATTAAATCAACAACAACAACAACAACAAATAACCCATAGGCAAAAGAGGAAGGCTTATTGAAAAAAATTATTTTGAACTAAATGAAAATGCAACATTTTTAAATTCTGGGTTGAAACTAAAGGAGTGCTTAGAGGAAAATGTATAATATTAAATGTGTAACGATTAATTTATGTTTCAACTTGACTGGGCTGAGTGATGCTGTTTACAGACAGCTGGTAAACGTTATTTCTGGGTTTATCTCTGAGGGTGTTTCCAGAATAGATTAACATTTGAATTAGTAGACTTAGTAAAAGATGGTGGCCCTCAGGCAGGGCGTGGTAGCTTGAGACTGCAATCCCAGCACTTTGGAAGGCTGAGGCAGGCAGATCACCTGAGGTCGAGAGTTCGAGACCAGCCTGACTAAGATGGAGAAACCCTGTCCCTAATAAAAATACAAAAGTAGCCGGGCATAGGGGTGTATGTCTATAATCCCAGCTACTCGGGAGGCTGAGGCAGGAGAATCGCTTAAACCCAGGAGGGGGAGGTTGCAGTGAGCCGAGATCGAACCATTGCACTCCAGTCTAGGCAACAAGAATGAAACTCCATCTCAAAAACAAAAACAAAAACATGGTGGCCCTCATGAATATGGGTGGGCATTATCCAATCCTTTGCGGGCCCCAAATAGAAGAAAAACTCAGAGAAGAGGTGAATTTATTATCTCTGTTTGAGTCAGGACATCCATTTTCTTCTGCTTTTGTACATCGGTACTCCAAGGTTTTGGCCCTTTGACTCTGAACAGAGCTTACACCACTGTCTTCCTGCTTCTCCCCTCCCCTTCACAGTTCTCAGGCCTTTGGACTGAACAAAACCACACTAGTTTTCCTGGGTCTTCAGTTTGTTGATGTGAATAGCATATTGTGGGACTTCTCAGCCTTAACAATCATGTGAGCCAATTTCTATAATGAATATATATGTACGTGTCTGTGTGGGTGTGGGTGTGTGTGTCCTATTGGTTGTTTCTCTGGAGAATCATGCCTAATTCAAAGTGCTTATATTAGAAAAGAAGAAAGATCTAAAATCAATAACCTAAAATCGCAGATTACTGAAAAACTGAAGAAACTACAGGAAGGAGAGAAAATTAAACCTAAAATAAAGTAATTTAAGAAATACAAAAAATATGCACAAAGACAAATAGCTTATAAACTGCACAGTTGAGAATAACAATCAGGTGTTACAGCTCTGAATTCTGGGTGCTTAACTAGCAATGGAACACTGGAAAGACTAGTAAACAAAGCAACACATAGACATTGATGAACATGAACTAAAATAACTAGAGTACTACTGGTTGACAATAATATTTAAGTTAAATAGGAGGTAATCTTTAAAACTTCCTAAGGGTTTATATTATTTAAATGACAAATTTATTTATTAATTTTAAACTCGAATCAAATAAGCAAGTTACATTATAGTTTAATAAGTAAAATAATATTTATAACAGAAAAGAAAAGCTAAAAATGGAGGGAGGATGAAAGAGAAGGTTATTAATCAATGCAAAGGCAGAAAATAATTTTGAAAAAGAATAACTAAAGAAATCACAAAGTAAAATGACATATATAAGCAACCATTATAAATGTCACTTGAAAACAAACTTACAACTTTTCTAAAACAACGCAAACAGCAGCAACAAAACCCTGCTTTATTTATTTAAAAAATGAAAATCTATTGTACAAAATTTGAAAGTAAAAAGATGGGCCGGGTGGAGTGGCTCATACCTGTAATCCCATCACTTTGAGAGGCCAAAGCGGGCAGATCACAAGGTCAGGAGTTCGAGACCAACCTGATCAAAATGGTGAAACCCCATCTCTACTGAAACTACAAAAATTAGTGGGGCGTGGTGGCGCACGCCTGTAGTCTCAGCTACTTGGGAGGCTGAGGCAGGAGAATTGCTCAAACTCAGGAGGCGGAGGTTGCAGTGAGCCAAGATTGCACCATCACACTCCAACCTGGACAACAACAAAAAGAAAGAGAGAAAGAGAGGAAGGAAAGAAGGAAGGAAGGAAGGAAGGAAGGAAGGAAGGAAGGAAGGAAGGAAGGAAGGAGGGAGAAAAGAAAAAAGAAAAAGAAAAAAAAGTAAAAAGATAGAAAAAATAAACCAAGCACACAAGCAGAAGAGAGATGTATGTCAATATTAGACAAAAAAGAAATTTCAAGACCAAAAAAAGCATTATGAAAGAAAAAGAATCGCTATGTAATGGTAACATACTAAAATGGAAAGTAAAACTACTAAGCTTATATTTAGCTTATTTATCCATTAATATAGACTAGAAATATACAAAGCAAGAATGGAAAAAATTAGAAAAGTGGAAAATCAATGTTAATTCAAACCTTCGATACATATCTTTTTGCAACTGATAGATAAAGGAGAAAAAAATAACAAACTAATAGAATGCACATATACAGAAGCCTTCATCTGACAATTAGAAAATACGTTTTTTTGTCAATGATTCATGAACATTTAAAAAAATGACTATGGAGAAAGTCTTAACCTAAAAATGAAAGAAAGTATTATATAGATCCCATTCTTTAAATAAAATATAATAAAATCAGAAATAAAAAAATAAAATAATAAAAAGTCCACTTGCTTTCAAACATTAAGAAAAATCTAATCTAAATAATATGAATTGAATTAGAAATTAGACAGCAAAGTAAGAAAAAACATCTACTTTTGCATGAAACAACTAGAGTTGGAGAAAAATTTAGAGTCTCAAGTACAATTTAAAAAGTCAGAAAACAAGTAGCAGGGAAAAAAAACACAATAGATATAAAATAGTAAAAATGTGTCAATTATTGAAATAAAAAAGCAAAGATTAAGTAAAGAGTCTTGACAAGGTCAAGTTTATTATTGTGAAGACAATTAATTGGTAATAAGTATCTGGCAAGTCTTACTAAGAAAAAAGGAAAAAGACACAAAGAATGTTAGGCATTAAAAACAAAACATAAGAATTATAGTAGATGCTCAAAAATAGTCTGTGAATATTCTGAACAATTTTATGGCAATTTTCCTAAACAAATTGAACTCAAATTTGATCACAAGATGGGCATTTTTCTAAACAAATTTAACAAATTTAATCATAAGAAATAGAAAATCTGAATAAAGTCATCACTATTTTAAAAACGTGGCCAGGTGCAGTGGCTCACGCCTGTAATCCCAGCACTTTTGGAGGCCGAGACGGGCATATCACCTGAGGTCAGGAATTCAAGACTAGCCTGGCCAACATGGCGAAACCCTGTCTCCACTAAAAACACAAAAATTAGCTGGGGGTGGTGGTAGGAGCTTGTAGTCCTGGCTACTCAGGAGGCTGAGGCAGGAGAATCGCTTGAAACCAGGAGGCAGAGCTAGCAGTGAGCCGAGATCACACCATTGCATTCCAGCCTGTGGGACAAGAGCGAGACTCTTTCTCAAAAAAGAAAAAAGAAAAAACTCTATCAGTGCATTAAAATCTACCTAATAATAAAACTCCAAGCTAAGAAATTTTATAAGCAAAATGTATTAGACATTCAAAAAACACATAACCTCAATCATCTATACACTCTTTTAGAATATAAACCAGAAGTCATACGAAGTCAGCAATGTATAAAAATAAAATACAACAGGACCAAATTGAATATATTGTAAGAACATTAGAATGACAATATTTGCAAATCTATTCATGTGATTCACTACATTAAAAGATTAAAATAATAAAGATGTTTTATTAACTCCATTAAGTTGAAGGAGGAATTACAGGACTTTTTGCCTCTAAGAAAGAATGAGTTGGCCAGGCACGGTGACTCACGCCTGTAATGCCAGCACTTTGGGAGGTGGAGGCGGGCAGATCACGAGGTCAGGAGATCGAGACCATCCTGGCTAACACAATGAACCCCCGTCTCTACTAAAAATACAAAAAAATTAGCTGGGCGTGGTGGCGGGCTCCTATAGTCCCGGCTACTCCGGAGGCTGAGGCAGGAGAATGGCCTGAGCCTAGGAGGTGGAGCTTGCAGTGAGCCGAGATCGCGCCACTGCACTCCAGACTGGGTGACAAAGTGAGACTCCATTTCAAATAATAATAATAATAATAAAGATGTTTATCTAAAATGAAGTAAGAGAGTCGTTTGGTAAAATTCAATACCTATCCACTATAAAAACGTAGCAAACTGCAAACAAAAATGAACTTCTTTAATATAACTTAAACTAAACATTTCATTAAAGGCAATTAGAATCATTTCCTTTAGTGTCATGAAAGACACAAAATGGCTGCTAGCACTGCTTTTCTTAAATATTTTACTAGAGGCTCTAACAAGAGAGAAATTTCAAGAACAAATAAATTTAAAAACATAAAGATTTGAAAAGAAGAAAA
>NW_012102399.1:2284781-2286251 GCF_000951045.1 Mandrillus leucophaeus
CACTCATCTCTTCCCCTCTAACCTTCAATATTAATGAACTTCAGTTCATGTTTTCTCTTGCCTCCGTGTCTCCTACGTGGTTATAGCTCCTGTCTTTCCCCTTACTACAATCTGTTCTTCCCCTAATATAAAGATCAATAGTTATTGTCAATACTTGAGTTGTGCTTTCAGCTAGATTCTAAGCTCTTTGAAAAGTGGTTCTTTTGTCTTAACGCTGTATATCTACTAGATGAAAAAATGAGGTTTCAATAGCTTTTGAATAAATGAATAATTTTAAAACTAGAAAGTTCTTTTTTAAGAGATTTAATAAATTTTTCATGCAGTTATTAAGGCCCAATATTTTATTTCACTGTTTAATATATTTAGAATTTATTTGGGGCCATGGTGTAAGATGGAGATCTAGCTTCCTTTTGTTTCTTTTTTGAAGTAAATGTTTTTGTATCCCCATGTCAATCGTCACAGAAACATATTTTATTTGGATATTACAAGATTAAAAAAATTGTTCAAGGCTTGTGCCCAGCCCCTTTTCTCAAATAGAGCATGGAAAAGTTCTTTTTGGAGCCAGAGAGTAGAGGAAAGGAGCTCCTGGGCCAATCTCCCTGCCTGTCCTAGAAGGATGGGGTTTTCTGTGTACAGAAAAGGATCATTTAGTCTATTTGTTAAAATATTCTGTTTGTCTATTCCTATTCCAACACCATCACTGTATTCTTATAATGTTGTTTAGCCATTGATATGGTTATTCTCCCTTTTATTTTTATCTTTTTTTCAAAATTATTATTTTATTCTGTTTATTATATGAAAATTAACTTTGGAATCCTTTTCGCAAGCTTTGTTCAAACTATAAATTAATTTAAAAACTCCTAAATTCTCCACATATTTTAGTTTTCTTACACAGAAATCTGACAATTCCATTTTTTTTATGTTTTAAGTCACTGAATAAGTTTAAAATTGTCTTAAACTTTGCACATCTCTGCTTAGAATTATTCTGAAACACCATGTACTTTAAAAACATGTAACTAGTTAAATTTTGATGAATTAATTCTTTTTGAACAAGTTTTATAACTTTATTATATATATCAAATAGTTTTATAAAATGCATTATTGAAAAGAGAATAGCAATGCTCATCACTACCTTTTCGTGTTTTTAATTATAAAAGTTACATAAGCTTTGATTGCAAATGAAAAATTTAAAGTAAACTTTAAAATTTATGTCAATTAGAATTTTAAAAGTCGGCTGGGCACAGTGGCTCACGACTGTAATCCCAGCCCTTTGGGAGGCCAATGCAGGTGGATCATGAGGTCAAGAGTTTGAGACCAGCTTGGCCAAGATGGAGAAATCCCATCTCTATTAAAAACACAAAAATTAACTGGGCATGGTGGTGGGCACCTGTAATCCCAGCTACTCGGGAGGCAGAGGCAGGAGAATTTGCTTGAATCCAGGAGGTGGAGGTTGCAGTGAGCCAAGATCAT
>NW_012102399.1:2288236-2290931 GCF_000951045.1 Mandrillus leucophaeus
TATCATTATTTTCAATCAATTTAATTGCTCAAATAGAAAACTCAAAAGAATTTACAATATAATATTAACAAAATCATTCCATGAATTTCCTAGATGTAGACTCAAAAACCAAATATCTATTGTATTCCTCTGCACTGGCCAATAAACTAATAAAAAACAATGAGATTTGAAAGAAATAAAATACTTCCATGCACCAAAGGAACAAAAACACTAGGGTACATTGTAATCATGTAGAACAAATTAAAATCTTATTAAAGTCAAGCTAAATACATGCAAACATATACCATATTCATGAATGTCAACACTGCTTAAGTTAATCTACAGCTTTAATTCAACTTTGATCCACAGTAAGTACTGTTTTAATTGTATTTTAAGAAACGATTCTATAATTGATATATAGTAGAAAAGAAAAAGGCCCAAGGAGGCCAGGATAATTCTGAAGAACAGGGAAAGACCTCCCAATTACATATTAAGGCAAATGTACATGTTATAAAGAAAGTGTGGTTTCATAAAAGAGAGTGAGATTTCATAAAATGAAATCCCAAATACAAACATATGTAGATTAATGACTTACATGTAAAAAGCAAGGTTTTTATAATATAATAATAATTATAATGTGAAATATATTTATTGTCTCAGAACAGAAAAATGAATAATACTAAAAGATGCAAAAAGCACAAACCATGAAGAATATAGTGACACATCTCCTTACATAAATTAAAAAGAAAACTTTTGTGCATCAAAAGATACCAAAATAAAAAGATAAAGTGCTAGCTGGATAAACCATTAGGCAGCAATTTAAAATGATTGATAAATATGAAGAAACACCATGCTAAATTTTAATTTCAGAATTATTTTTAATTACATAGAATCCAACCACATAAAATATATAAATACATATATATACACACACACAGGAAATATGTTAACTATGGGGATATATTCTGAGAAATGCATTGTTAGGCAATTTCATTGTTGCGCAAACATCATAGAGTATAATTACACAAACCTAGATGGTATAACCTACTACACACCTGGGCTATATGTTATAGTCTATTGCTGTTAGGCTACAAGTCTGTATAATGTATTACTGTACTAAATACAATAGGCAATTATAACACAATGGTAACCATTTGTGTATCTAAATATAGAAAAAGTACAGTAAAAATGCAGTATAAAAAAATAAAAAATTGGTACTCCTGTCATGGGCACCTACCATGAAGGGAACTTGGCAACAATACAAGTTGCTCTGGGTAAGTCAGTGAGTGTGTGGTGAGTGAATGTGAAGGCTTAGAACACATTATTTTACACTACTGCAGACTTTATGAATACTGTACACTTAGGCTACACTGAATTTATTTAAAAATGTTTTTTAAAATATATTAACCTTAACTTACTATAACATTTTTACTTTCTACATCTTTAAGTTTTTTTAACTTTTTGACTCTTAAAACAGCTTGAAACACATACACGTTGTCAACTGTACAAAAATATTTTTTATTGATATCCATATTCTATAAACATTTTCTATTTCTAATTTTTAATTTGTTTTACTTTTTAAACTTTTGTTAAAATATAAAGACAAATACACACACCTTAGTCAAGGCCTACACAGGGTTAGGATAATCAATATCACTGCCTTCCACCTCCATATCTTGTCCCATTGGAAGGTTTTCAGGGACAAAAACATTTATGGAGCTGTCATCACCTATGATGATAATGCCTTTCTCTGGAATACCTCCTGAAGAAACTGCCTGAGGCTCTTTTATAGTAATTTGTCTGTAATAAGTAGAAGTACAATCTAAAATAAGGATTAAAAAGTGTAGTAAATATATAAACCAGCAACATAGTCATTTATTACTAATACCAAGTGTTATGTATTGTACCTAATTGCATGTGCAATACTTCCATATGATCGGCAGTATAGTAGGTTTGTTTACACCAGCATCACCACAAACGTGTGAATAATGCATTGCCCCATGACATTATAAAAGCTATGACATCATTAGCCATAGGAACTTTTTGGCTCCATTAGAATCCTATGGACCACCATCTTTATATGTGGTCCACCATTGACCAAAACATCATTATACATCACGTGACTATGTTTTGTTGTCCAGAACATCATTATGCAGCATACTATGCAGCATACGAGAGACAGAAGATAAAGTTCCATTGATGAGTCTTATCTAAAAGTCTTACTTTGCACGATTTCCAAATGAATCATGACTATGACTATTAAAATATATGTGTTCCACAATGCACTATATTAATAGGCATTAGAATGTTCAGGCTTCTCACATCCAACCCTAATTGCAGAATTCCTGTTAGTCTCTCCAGTCTTTATATACACCTCCTCTTGGCATGTGGTCTCCTCAGACAAATCTTAGATCCAGGACACCAAATATGAATCTTTGACTCCCAAGGGTTTCCACCTTCTACTTCTTTGTCATGTTGGCTCAGTCCTTGGCTCTTCACAATGAAAACTTCCCCTTACACTTCCCTTGGATGTGTTCTAGTCATCTAGAGCACACTAGAACTAGGAATTTGACCCCAAGCCTAATTACAAATATCTCAACTTGCTCCAGCCAATCCTCTTCTGATTTCTCTGCTTACAGACCTCAGCTGACTTCTAAATAAGTGGAGTCCTATGGGTATGTCATCCTCCATGATACCTTAAACTCACCCTCTTAGC
>NW_012102399.1:2293021-2297477 GCF_000951045.1 Mandrillus leucophaeus
TATCTGTCCATTTATAATTCCTACATATAATCTATATGTATATACAAAATAAAATGTATATTTCACAAACACACTCACATATAAACATACAAACGCACATGTAGAATTTCTGTCTATCTATCTATCATCTATCTATCATCTATTATATATGTTCTTTTCATAAACCTGTAACATTTTTAGGTCCAAATAAAATTGTAATGCTCAACCATCAAAACATGAATATCATTCTACATTAACACATAAAGACCTATCTCATCTTTCAGCCACTGCATAAAAAGCTTTTGCTGCTGTTGTTGTTGTTGCAGTTGCCAAAAAAGAACTTTGCCTAGCCCACAAGAATTTGTTTTTGCACTCTATCACAGAATTGTCTGGAAGAGGAAAATAATCCTTACCAGTTAACTTTTGCTACTCTAAGAGAGAAGAAAAGTGGAATTTAGAAAAATCCAGGACATAAGAGCACATTCAGAAAATATTTAAGAACTATAATTAAATGTTAGTGAGCCAGTTCAATCGTGAAATCTAATAAGCTTTGAATTAGAAAGGAGGTCAAAGGGAACTACACTGTAGTAATCAAAATATATGCCTCCTTGTAAGAATTCAGGGATATGAGAATGAGGTGGTTTGTTAATTATTTTCTCTGATTAGGTGACCCACTTCTCCCCATGTACATTTAAATATTAATCAGAGATTCACTTTAGTGCAGTATTATTCAAAAGGATAAAATGAGGGAAAAGTTCAAGTATAAGATAAACAGCCAGTGAATGTAGAAGATAAGTTTCCTGCTTATTAAACTTAGTATTAAAGCTGCTTGTACATTTTATGATAGGTTTTATTCTTGCTATCCTATAAACTGAACTTTCATTTTTATAAAATTAGCTTTATATTTTTTGACAGAAATTTCAAACTCAGATTCTTAAAATCTTAAAATCACTAAATCTTCGACTTTTCAGGCATACAATTATTTAACTTTTATACTACCTAGTTTCTATATACCAGAAGATTGGTATGAAGAGATAGAAAGAAAAGGTATAATTCTGTCTAAGATATGCCTAATGTGAAATTACTGACATAATCATTTTTAAAAGTGTACCCAGATTTTTAAAATGCAAATCAGTTTTATTTTCATTAAGAAAAATAACCCACTATACTAACCAATTTTAAAAGTTCAATTTTGCCCCCAAGAATCTTAAACTCTAGAGATGCCATTTCTAACTTAAAAAATTACTTAAAATGCACTGTTAGTTATTACAAACAGACTGTCAAGGGTCATTCCACTTAAATTATTGAGTAGTAACAGAGTTAATTATTCAGAGCTCGTGTCTCTACAAAATGTTTAAAATGTAACTCATAGTTAAATGAATTCATTACATTCTTCCTCAGATGATTTTTAAACTAGATGAAAAAAGTGTCAAGAATTCCCAAATATGTATATTTGCAGCTCTTGTATTATGTTCTTTTTTTGGAACTCTTGCATTACAGAGTTTACAGAATAACTCTATCATAAGGCACGTTTATAAATGTTTGTAAAACACAAGGCAGTGAAACTGAAACAAAAAGATTGGGAGGTAAAACGATGTTGTTAAATATTTTGCTTTAACTTTGTTCATATTTTAGTGAATGAATATCGTTTCAAAACATTCTGGATCTGAGGTCCCAAACTTTTGAGACCTTTGTACTGTTTGTCTTGTGCTGGAATAAGGGTTAAAGAATGATGTAGAGAGAGAAGCCAACTCAGGTTAGAACACAGACAAGTCCACATTCATTTGCATATTCCAAAGGTGTATCTACAGGCAAGAAATGCAGAGTATAAATGAATCAGGAAAGAAGCACAGCTAGCAAGGAGCTTAAGGACATCACAGACTAATGTTCCATTTCACGGTTGAGGAGACAAAGAAGTTAAGTGACTTGTCAAAGGTCCACCAACAAGTTAGCAGAAGAGTTGAGAGTTTAGAAATCAGTAACTACCAATATTTAGTGGCTAAAACCAGTACTCGTACTGAAAACTAACATTTTCAGAAAAGGTTGGTACGGAGAAACAGAGACCTTCCCTCCAAACCCTAGTAAATTATCCATAAAACCCTCTGAAAAGAAAATTTCTCAGTGATAACCATGAGTGTTAAGAATTGAGCATATCCCAGATTCTGGTAGAAGTTTCTATAATCACCTACATTAATGAGTGGAATTAAGAAATATTCACTCATCTTTCCTCTCTTGTCCCACCAAATGTAGTAGGTATAATTCAAAAGTACAATATTATAAAGTGAAAGAGATTAGAGATTCACACTAGTTTCCACAATTCAGAATTCACTGTATAAAATCCCAGGGTTACTTATAAATAAGTAATAAGAGATCATTTTAATTTGTAATGAAAATATCCTAATAAAAAGACCTAATAGAAAGACCATAATCAACAAATCATCATCAGTACAATATAAACTTGCAACTTAGACAAAGGGAAATAGAAATAGAAAACTAACATTGGGAAATGTCCAAATTTGATGATAATTACAGTGCATTAACCTCAAAATATATTATGCCTAGAAAATGAACTTTTTGTAAATGACATTATGTGTTGCAGATAATTAATATCACTCGTGCAACACTAATAACAATGTAAATTGCCCTCCTATGAAACGTATATGTATATGTGTATATATGTGTGTAAGTGTATAATACATATGTATATATCAAGAGTTATTAAAATACTTGTAACTTTTGACCTAGTAATCCCAGTTCTAAAATCTTTCTTGAGATTTAGTAACCAGAACTATCTTTGATATTTTAAAGGGGGAAACGTTTGTTAATATAAAAGGTAAAAAAATATGTTTTGTTTTCTTCCCTGATCATATCCAGATTTTTTTGTTTTTGTTTTGTTTTTGCTTTTTTGGACGAAGTCTTACCCTGTCACCCAGGCTGGAGTGCAGTGGCACAATCTCAGCTCAACTCACTGAAACCTGTGCCTCCTGGTTCAAGGGATTCTCCTGCCTCAGTGTCCTGAGTAGCTGGGACCACAGGTGTGTGCCACCATGCCTGGCTAATTTTTACATTTTCAGTAGAGACGGGGTTTCACCATGTTGGCCGGGCTGGTCTGGAACTCCTTACCTCAGAAGATCCACCTGCCTTGGCCTCCCAGCACACCCATAATTTTATTAGCTTTTAGGATTATGGAAACAATTTAGATTCATGTATTCTAAAAATAATCCACAATTACTCCTAGGCCTTTAGATGACCTGGAACTTTCTCTTTACTAATTTTAAACTGGTTCCCATCCACAGCAAAAGATTACAGCTTGTGACCATGTGATTTTCTCATACATGACACATTCTCACTGGCACACCCAGAGTTATCAGCAATTTTCAGAACTCTGTAAGCTCTCCACTCCTATAAGTACTATAAGGACTCCACTCCTCTTTGTCTGACTCCAAAAATCATTTTATAATTCAAGAGAGTAAGAGTATTTATAGGTGCAACACATTCTAACATGCAACACTGAGCTCTAACAAACAACAAGCCTCAGACTTCAGTAAAGTATTGTAAGTAACAAATTATTCAGAACACAAACAACAATGACTGTGACACATTAGCTCATCACAGCACCATGGATAAAAAGCTCTGATCTAGACCAGAAGCTATTGCAAAAATATCTTGACAACATCTATCATTGGAAGCCAGACACACTGTACACCCAACTTTCTTGAACTATCATTCTTACTATTAGCAATAAAAATAATATGGCATTAATTAAGTGATCAATCTATGACATCTCTGTGTTACTTTACATGTTTTCATTTATTTAATACTCATAGCTCTGTAGGTGATCACCATTTTTCTCTTTATTTTACAGAGAGGAAATTGAGGCTTAGAGACTTTAGTACTTGCCCAAGGCTTAGTAAGCAGCAAAACCAAACACAAACGCAGGGCTCTCTAATGTCAAAGTCTGCTCTCTTAACCAGTGCTTTCCTTTACCACAGAAAATTGTTTCTAATATTTGAGAATTATTTACCTATGGAGTTTTCTATATGAAAAGTGATCTCTTTTTCCTTTCAGATCCCCCTGCTGCCCTTTCTAATAATATCTCACTATTTCATAGATACTATGTAGCTGTCCAGAAAAAGTGTATGCAAGTAAAAACGGCATAGGTATAAGTGTTTGTGGACTTTCAAAGTACAAATATATTACAATATGCATTTGGTTTTGCATATTTTGTTTGAAAATGTATCCGTATCATCATATAATGGACTACTCCCCAACTAATAGACAGTTTCAGACTTTTGCTATTACAGATAATATCATGAATAGCCTACAAACATAATTGCTAACAATTTGTGTCTTTCTAAAGAAAGAATTTCTGAGTCAAAGGTATAGACCTCTTTTTTTTTTAGGTCAAATTACTTCAAAGCAATTATAATAATTACACACACTCCAACAATATATCATACTAGAATGCCTGTTTTTC
>NW_012102399.1:2299052-2303906 GCF_000951045.1 Mandrillus leucophaeus
AAACTATAAACACATTTTATATGTATATATATGTTTATTATATTTATTTATAATTTAGTGGCTTTAAGTATATTCAAAAGGTTGGACAAGTATCACCAGTATCTAATTTCAGAACATTTTCATCAGTCCTCAAAAAGCCAATATACATTAACTGTCATGCCCATCCTCCCTCCCCTTCCCCCTGAAAAATACTAATCGATATTCTTTCTTTATTAAATTTTCTCATTCTGGACATTTCATCTGAAGGGAATTGTACAATATTTTGTGTACATGTGTGTCTTGTTTCACTTAGTGTAATGTTTTCAAGGCTAATCCATGTTGTAATAGGTATCAACACTTCATTTATTATGGCTGAATGAGATTCTATTACATGAATATAATCCATTTTCCTATCCATATGTTAGGAAATACAAATTATTTCCACTATTCAGTTTTTATGAACAATGCTATAGAGATCGTTATGTAATGTTTCATATGAACATATATTTTAAATGCTCTTGGGTACGTGTTCTAAAGAGAAATTGCTAGATCATATGGTAACTCTATGTTTGTCTTCATGAAAAACTGTTAACATTTCCCAGAGCAGTTGTCCATTTTACATTCCAACCAGTAATATATGAGATTTCAGTTTCTCCATATCCTCACCAACACTTGTTACTTTCTGCCTTTTTCATTATAGCCATTGTGGGGGATGTAAAGCATTATCTCATCGTTTTAAATTGCATTTTCCTAATGACTAACGATGTTGGACATCATCTCATGTGCTTACTGTTCATTTATATATCGTCTTTAAAGTAACCCCTATTAAAATCCTTTGCCCATTTTTGATTGAGCTTTCATTGTATTATTGCTGCAGTGTAAGAGTTCTTTATATATTCTGGATACTAGACCCTTATCAGACATAAGATTTATAAACATTATCTCACATTCGATAAATTGTCTCTTTACTTTCTTGATAATGTCTTTTGAAGCACAGTGGTTAATTTTGGTGAAGTCTAATTTATTTTTTCTTTTGTAGTTTGTGCTTTAGTGTGATATCTAATAATCCATTGCCTAATACACGCTCATGAATATGTTTTCTTTTAAGGGTTTGATAGTTCTAGCAGTTACATTTGTGTCATTGATCACTTTTAGTTAATTTTTGTATGTTATGTCAGGTAAGCATTCAACATTTTTCTTTTGCATGTAAATTTCCAGTTGTCCTGGCTCCATTTTTTGGAGAGACTATTGCTTCTCAATTGAATTGTCTTTGTGCCCTTGTCAAAATCAATTGATCATAAACTTATGAGGTTTTTCCCCCACTGTACTCTCAATTCTACTTCATTAATCTATATATCTATTCTAATATTAGGACTGTACAGCTTTCATCACTGTACCTTTGTCATAAGTTTTGAAATTAGAAAGTGTGAGTCATTCAGCTGTGTTCTTTTTGTTGTTGTTAAATTTTGTTTTTTGCATATTTGGGGTCTCTTGAATTTTCATCTGAACTTTGTTATCAGCTTGTCAAGGTCTGCAAAAAAAAGGCAACTGGAATTTTGTTAGGACTATGTTAAATATGCAGATCAATTTGTGCAGAGTATTGCCATCTTACATGTATATTAAATCTTTCAATTCATGAACATGGGATGTCTTTCCAATTATTAAGTAATTCTTCTATTTCTCTCAACAATGTTTGCAGTTTTTAGCGTACAAGTCTTGTATTTCTTTTGTTAAATGTGTTTCATAGTACTTTATTATTTTAAAGCTATTGGTAATGAAATTATTTTCTTATTTCACCTTCTGATTGTTGATTGCTAATGTATAGAAATTAAACTAATTTTTGTATGTTAACCTTGTATCTATCCTACAACTCTGTTGAACCCATTTAGTACTTTGAATAGCTACTGAGGGATTTCTTGGGGCTTTCTATATAAAACATCATGTCATCTGCAAATTGACATAGTTTTACTTCTTCCTTTCCAATCTGGACACCTTTTCTTTCTTTTTCTTGCCTAGTTGCCCTGGCTTGAACCTCCAGTAAAATGCTAAATAGAAGTAGCAAAAAGAGACATTCTTATCTTGTCCCCTTCTCCAAATATTTCAGCATTTGTTTGATGTTTGACATGAATTTGCCAAAAAATGTACTTTATTTGGTTACTAAAGTTTAGTTGTATTTCTGACGTTTTAAGTGTTTTTTCTTAAAAGTGTGTTGTATTTTGTAAAATGCTTTTTCTCTTTCTACTGAGATGATCACGTGGTTTTTGTTCTTTATTCTTTTAGGATGCATTGATTTTTTAATGTTGAACCACCTTTCATTTGTGAGATAAAGCCCACTTGATTATGGAAGATAATCCTTTTTTTTTTTTTTTTTATGTTGTTGTATTTGCCTTGTTAGTACGTATTTTGATGAGGATTTTTTGCACTTATATTCATAAGATTACTGGTCTGTCCATTTTTTTTTCTTTTGATGTCTTCATCTGGTTTTGTTATCAGGGTAACACTGGCCTCATATAATAAGTGTGTTTCCTTCTCCTCAATTTCTGGAAGTGTTTTCAAAGAATTTGTGATAATTTGTCTTTAAATATTTGTTCGAATTCAACAGTGAAGTCATACAATCCTAGGCTTTTTTGTGAGAATTTTTTTGATCACTAATTTAATTATTTTACATATTATAAGCCTATTCAGAGTTGCTATTTTTACTTCAGTCAGATTTGATACTTTGTGTCTTCCTAGAAATTTGTCCATTTCTTCTAGATTATCAAATTTGTTATGAAACTTCACTGTTCCTAGTGAACTTTCATTGCTTTTTTGTTGCTTGTTAACTTCAAACAAGTTAGTAGAAGACCCAAAAATTGGATATGAGTTTTGAATAATATACCTCAAAATGAAGAGTCATAATTAGAAAAATATTATTCATTTAGAGAAATTTGATTTATATATAACGTTGCTAAGACAAGAATATATGTATCTCTTGCATTAAGCATGTCTTTTTTTTGTCTTGTGTGTTGATAGGGATCCTATGATGGAACTTAAAAATTCTTTGTGGTTCCCAAATGTCCTAGCGTTTTCCTGCGGGAAGAATACTTCAAATTTCTTTTAAAGTTTTCAGCAGGGTCTCTATTAATATGTATTCTATATTAATAATATTCCAGTTAATTTTAAGTAGTGTTTGTACATTTTTTGAAACATTTTATAACAAAATCAAAGACATCAAGATAATATTAAATGCAATTTAAGTTTAGTTTCTAAACTGACTTACCATATCATAGCATAAGAATGTTCTTTTAATTAAAAAAAATTCTAGGAATCTTATAAATAAACTCTTAACCTACAGTAACAAAAGCTGAGAACGTAGAAATATCTGGGGAGATTCTTTTTTCAGCACTGTAAAGAAATCCATGATATCTAGGAAAGATCAGTGAACAACTAGGAAGAAAGACATTTGATGATAATACGAGTTGAAATGAAGCCTTTCTGCCTTGAATTTATAATGATTTGCTTGTCTTCGGTAGCTACATGAAACCGTTTTATCTTTTTTTTTTTTCTTTTCTGAAATGGAGTCTTGCTTTGTCACCCAGGCTGGAGTGCAGTGGCATGATCTTGGCTCACTGCAACCTCTGCCTCCCAAGTTCAAGCAATTATCCTGCCTCAGCCTCCTGAGTAGCTGGGATTACAGGCACCCACCACCACACCCGGCTAATTTTTGTATTTTTAGTAGAGACGGGTTTCACCATATTGGCCACACTGACCTCGAACTCCTGACCTCGTGATCCGCCTGCCTCAGCCTCACAAAGTGTTGGGATTACAGGCGTGAGCCACCGCACCTGGTCAAAATCATTTTACCTTTTCTTCAATAAATTATTTATTAGATGTATTATACGTTGTACTTTATACTTCATTTAATTTCTCTACAGTATCTAGCCCTCTCCTGGTCTCTCTCTATGTGTCCAGCAGTATGACTTCCTTTTACAAGGAATCAGATGTGGTGTCCTCTGCCTGACAAAATTAAATGTATTTTAATAACCCCAAAACACAAACACAAACACACACCTTTTCTGCCAATAGAGAAAACAGATTTTGTTTTAAAACAGAGAGAATATACAACCCTGTTTGGTTCTTAGTCCTCAAGCCCTTCTCCTCTACACAGCATTTGCATACCCCATCAAAGCTAGGAAGGAACAAGCAAAGGGCTGTAGACCCTACTCAACTAGGTTTTTCTGAATCATAGGACATTGGAACTAAGGAAATATCTTTTCCGCAACAAAATTTGCATTTTGTTGTTAAGATAATGTTTCTAAATCTAGTAGACACTGCTGCTTTTCATTTTTCCAAAAACTGCAATTCTCATAGTCATAAAACTTTAGACAGTCATCAGAACCATAGCAAAACCTTTCTTTGCGTATTTTAATGCCATATACATATATATGTATAGTTACAATGTATTTGATGCTGCTTCATTATAATTTCTACATATGCTTCTATGTTTTCTATGTCCTTTTTTCCACTTTTCTGGTTGTAGTCTTATTAATTTTCATGGAATAAAAACCAAATATTATAGGAGCTCCTTCATGACAACCAGTTATGTTCTTGAGCTTTGTAGAGAGATTCTTTTTTTATAAATTAAGTGGTAAGAAGAGATGCAAGATTCTTTAAGAAATCCAACATTTTGGAGTAAATCCCCTCTGAACGTTATGAAATGGAGAATTCTGGTGGCTGTTTAAAATAACTAGCAGTTTGAAAACGCCCTGAGAGGCCGGGCGCAGTGGTTCACGCCTGTAATCCCAGTACTTTGGAAGGCCGAGGCAGGCGGATCACGAGGTCAGGAGATCAAGACCATCCTGGCTAACACGGTGAAATCCCGTCTCGACTGAAGAA
>NW_012102399.1:2305791-2307009 GCF_000951045.1 Mandrillus leucophaeus
AGTGCATGTTTATTTCTACATACGCTATTACTGGTATTACCTAAAATTCAATCCTTTCAAATATATTTCGCTACCATTCATTCATTCAAAAAAAAAAAATCACCACTTATTATGTTCAAGGCAGTAATCTAGGCAATAATTTCAAGAACTAATAAACCACAATACTGGTCCTTGATAAGATTGTTTCTAAATGCAAGTGATTCATAATATTTTAATGTGTAATCTTTATTTATTACATTCAATAAAAACAAATTTAATCCTTAGTCTGGAGCAGTATTCTCAATGGTCACAAATTAAAGCCCAATTTATGCAACTGTAATAAAAGACCTTATTAATGTTCATCTCATTATTTGAGGCAATAAAAATGACTTAAATTTTCACATGTCTATCACATGATTTTTTTCTTAGTCTCCTTGTGTATTGTCAACCTGTGTGTGTGTGTGTGTGTGTGTGTGTTTGTGTGTGTTGTATGGGAGAGTGGAGGCTTTTTTCCTTACTCTCTGTAAAAACAACACTTTGTCTAATTTTATTGTCATTTATTTCATGCTGCTTGTTAATGTATTGAATACATATTTATAATCTCATTAACTGTCTTCTCTTTGCAGAAAGGTTTGATGTTTTAGACAACTCTGATTTCTCTACAATTGTTTCAGCAAAGTATGAACTTAGTAAATTTTGTGAATGAACTCTAAGTTTAAAATCATTCAGTTTTCCTAATATATATTATTACTATTTAAAATAGCAATGCAATGCTGCTCAGAGATATGACACTGGAAAAATATTAATATATGGAAACTAGATTCTATTACTTGGCATTAATATATATGTCTGCAAATTTGCTTGCAGTGGAAAATGTAACAACAGAGAAAATTAAAGAAAATGTACCCCAATTGTTTGGGACAAATTTTTAAACTTTTTTTTTTGAAAAAGAATAACAATAAAAACATAATCAGGCTTAATAAAATTAACAGATTCAGCAAAGAAGTTTTCTAATTCTTATATATAATCATCAGTGGGAATGATATAGGCTTACCAAACATTGTTTAAACAGGTAAAAAACACTATGAAGCTTACATAACTGATTTTAAAACACTGATGTTAAAATAGATAAAACAGAAAATTTAAATATATTTAAAGTATACTTTTTTGAAAAAGAAATGCAATTAGTAAACAAATATATAGAAAATTTTCATTCTGAACTTAACATTATAAACAATA
>NW_012102399.1:2308299-2312143 GCF_000951045.1 Mandrillus leucophaeus
TCCTTTAATCTTACATTAAGATTCCTCCCGCTCCTACAGGTTTCTAGCTAAATAGATAGTTTTACATTAAACAATTATTAAACCAGATAACACTCTATCTGATCTCAGACAATACTTAGGGTAATTCATACTATCAATACTGAAAGAATTTAGAAGAGGAGGAAACAAGCAGGTGGTAGTAAGAGTGACTAGATCAGTGTGGGGACGTGGCATTTGAACTGGGCCTTGAAACATTGGAATAATGTTAAGAAGCATTTCAAGCCAGGAATTGAGTATGAAAACAGGTGTAGAAAACTCATCTTAAAGGCGATTACCTTCAGTACGCAAGGGAAGAGTGAAATAAAGTCATAGCAATATGTGCTGGCACAAAGCAGTGTACAAGAAAACCAGCACAGCTCTGGAGTAAACCTGGCCTGGAGAGGATATTATTGAAATAGACTTCAAGCTTCTGGCTAAGGACCTCACTGTCTAAAACCACTTGCTTGGGTCAAGCATTGTTCTTTGTGTGCCCATCTCTTAACCACAGTGGCCTGTCCAGAAATAGCTGGACTCTTCTGTTTATAAATCTTCATGGTCTAATCCTTAGTCCTCTAAGCCACTTGCAGTTCCCATTTCAATGAGAATTACAGTCATCTGGCCGGATGCGGTGGCTCACGCCTGTAATCTCAGCACTTTGGGAGGCCGAGATGGGTGGATCACCTGAGGTCAGGTATTTGAGACAAGCCTGGCCAACATGGAGAAGAAACTCCTTCTTTACTAAAAACACAAAAATTAGCTGGCTGTGGTGGCATATGCCTGTAATACTAGCTACTTGGGAGGCTGAGGCATGAGAATTACTTGAACCCCGGGGGTCAGAGGTTGCAGTGAGCAGAGATCGCACCACTGCACTCCAGCCTGGGCAACAGAGCCAGACCCTATCTTTTAAAAAAAAAAAAAAAAAAGAAAAGAAAAGAAAAAGAAAAAAGGTAAGAAAAGAAAAAGAATTACAGTGATTTTAGAAGTGCATTTTTGTGCTTCTCAAATTTCTATGACTTAAAAAAGTTGCCTACAAGATACTATGATTTTAGTGTATAATTACTAACTACTTTTTTTATTCTCAACATGTATTTATTGGTATTGTATAAAATATAATTATCATAAATTTAAATCCTTAAGTAAAAAAATTTTGTATCAGCAACATGTTGTAAACATCACTGATACCTAATAGATGCCTCTTCTAACACTCCAAATATATCACATTTATTCTTCCAATAATCCTTAGGATAGATATAATTACTATTATTATTACTACTTCATAGTAGAAGTTGATGTTTATGAGGGCTAATTTAGTTGCTTAAAGTCACAGAACTCATAAATGGCAGAGACGAGATTGAAAACCCTGTACTTTCCAAACACAAGCTAATGAATTTTGAGGGATGGATGAGAGGAGTAGCTTCTTGGATTTCCAAACTTTAAGAGGCACTGAAATAACTCTGGACCTAAATCATCAAATTTATACTAGTGCTGAGCCGACTAATATAGGAAGCTAAGAGAGGGAGAGAGGAAAATGCAAATTATTAAGCACAGACATTTTCTATTGAGTATTTTATATGTGAGTATATGGTTTCAGTTAGCTGACAGTGAACAATCACAATCTGCTCAAATTGGTTTTTTACTGGATAGAAAATATTGCTTTTATTATCTACATTATGAACATTTTTAAAATTCTTCAGAAAATCATAAAATAAAACCTAAGAAGAAATAATCAAGGGAAGAGAGAAAATACTTACCATCTTTTTTCAGAACATTGACTCTACTACATAAGTGTGAATAAATTAAAGATGTGCATTTGCTCTGATAAACAGCTTTAATTAACAGAAATTCTTTTCCATCATTAAATAAATGTTCTTTAAGTACTTCAAACTTTCTAATTTGAGAATGTGCTAATTAATTGCCCAGTGCCAGCCTCCAAACATGTGCATATAAACTTTTATGATATTTTGTAAGCAATAGATCAGAAATAAAAACCAGTGACAAAAGGCATAATCATAATATAGGCAAGGAAAACCATTATTTGTAATGAACGATGGGAAGGAAAGGATTTCCTAAGAAGGCTGTGGTCAGTGTACACTTTGAGACCTTTAGTATGTATGAAAGCACAAGCAAGTCAGACAAGAAGGAAAGAGATCTTTACAAGGTGTCCAAGTAATAAATAATTTACAAAGCAATTTAGCAGCCTCAGCAGGCACCACTTACAAGGCTGTGGTAGGGAACGGAGTCTATATTTGTAGAGAAGAGTAGAATCAATACAAGGAGTAAGCTGTCAGTTTTTTCTATAGTGTCAATATCTCAGACTGGCTGCTTTCGCTGGTGCTCCTGTGGAAACAATTTCCAAAAGTATACTATTGAGTGACATGCTGCATGGATTAAATGATTTACTTTAATCCTCTAACTGCACATTGAAAGACCAATAGCCCAAAAGGAATACTAGAGAGTCTGAGTACAAAGCAACCCATAATAACAGTGTGATTTTGGAATGGTTTATACTTAAGAAAACTCTAGTGCCACAGGAAGTTCCATACAGAACAACAAGTCAACATGAAATAAGTGGTCATGTCATGACAGACATAATATCTGGTTACCAGGAGGATCATTCACGACATTGAGAAATCTGACTAAATAGATTTCTTGGTCAAATTTTTCATTTGTAAGTCATCAGATAAAATGGTGATTTCACCTTGGAAGAGCAATGAGCAATCTAAACTCCCTTTTAGTTTACACCTGTGTGTATGTCCTGTCTCTTATACACATCTAGATGTGTATAAGAGACAGGTGAGACTCCATCTCAAAAAAGAAAAAAAAAAAGCAAAAGAAAAGAAAGTTCAATAACCAATTTTGTCAAATTACATTTAACAACAGCGATTTCTCAACTCCCTAATAAGTGACCCTTGTTTCTAGAGTCTAAAGACATAAAGAAAAATATAAAACAGTGTTCTTACCCTCAAGGAGTGATATGGTTTATCTGTATCCTCACCCAAATCTCATTTTGAATTGTAGTTTTCATAATCCCCACATGTGGGAGGGATCTGGTGGGAGGTAAGTGAATCATAGGGACGGTTACTCTCATGCTGTTCTTGTAATAGTGAGTTCTCAAGAGATCTGATGGTTTTATAAGGGGCTTTTCCTCTTTTCCTTGGCCCTTCTCCTTGCTGCTGCCAAGTGAAGAAGGCTGTGTTTGCTTCCCTTTCCACCATGATTGTGAGTTTCCTGAGGCCTCCCATCCCTGAGGAACTGTGAGTCAAATCTCTTCCTTTTATAAATTACCCAGTTTCAGGTAAGTCCTTATAGCAGCATGAGAATGAACTAATACAAGGAGCCAATCTTTGTGGAGGGAGATATTGATAATCTTAATTAGCATCAACAAGTGAGAAAAGAAATTATTCTAATTCTAGTTAGTCCTGAAATTCAGAGGAAAATTTATAATTGAGAACTGGAGTGATCATGAAACTGGTTCTAAGGTGGGCTTTAAAAAATAGGTAGATTTTGTTTGGTGGGCAAAAGAAAAGAGGACTTTTGGGTTGAAGAAAGGCAAATAATTAGTGTTTGAAAGGATATGTGAGAAGTGTGATTGGATAGTAAGAGTGGGACTATTTTATGGAGGGTTTAGAGAGAACTAGACAGAAAATTTCAGATTTGTTTACATCAATGATTGGAAGCCATTAAAGATTTGTTGAGCAGATCAGTGATATTATGTGTACAAACCAAATAATAAATATAAAAGATCAAATATGTATCTATCCTGAAAGTCTTAAACATGGCAGCTTCTAGAGCCAATGGCATGTTAAATTAAAAAAAAAAAAAAAAA
>NW_012102399.1:2312193-2313119 GCF_000951045.1 Mandrillus leucophaeus
ATTTTTCATTTGTAAGTCATCAGATAAAATGGTGATTTCACCTTGGAAGAGCAATGAGCAATCTAAACTCCCTTTTAGTTTACACCTGTGTGTATGTCCCCACGTACAATTTTTTGAAGTGTCTTATAAAACTCAACTATGGTCTTAGCACTAAATAATTAGGTAGTTTAAATCCTTATTAAATCAGAAAGTTATAGAGTTCAACTGAATGTAAGTACAAAGCAGTAGGCAAATTCAGAGACAGGTATAACAGGAAAACACTCCATCTGGGCCGTGGAGGTAGGTCAAAAAGGTTGGCTCTTCAACACCATTGGTATGTGACTTCAGTCTTTTAAATGAGAAGATGAGGTTCAGTTTATCTCTAGTGTCTTCCAGCACTAATAATTCTATTATTATAAACATCAATTACTGTTTAGTATTAGAGCAGATTGATAATTTGTAAGCTATTGACATGTTTAGGAGTATGTGCCCTTAAATTGAAAGGCACCAAACCATTGAGATAAATAACTAAGATGCTAATACATTAAAAAATAAGTTTCCTTTCCAAAACAGATTCTGCCATTTAGAAGTACTCAGGTAAAATTTGGAAGGTGGAAGAAAGGCAGGAGCTTTACCATTCCTCCAGTAACTGCAGGTGAATAAACACGTGGCTCCACCAAAGATGAGATGTTATTGTGGCTTCTGGGTTATTTTTCTGGAATTCAGCCACCTCCATATTGGAGGCCTTTTCTTTGATCAGTGCTGGGAGCTTCTTGACTCACCAAAGTGAGTGGTGAGCATAAAAGCTAACAGTGGTCTTTCCTGAATTCTGTTTCTCCAGGTCTTCCATTAGTTTTGTGAGCATTTTGTTCCTGGAATTAAATCCCTTCTACTTCAAACTCCTGAAGTGTTTTCTGCTTTTCTGACTAAACCAAGGAGGAAACAGT
>NW_012102399.1:2317394-2337647 GCF_000951045.1 Mandrillus leucophaeus
ATAATAAATATAAAAGATCAAATATGTATCTATCCTGAAAGTCTTAAACATGGCAGCTTCTAGAGCCAATGGCATGTTAAATTAAAAAAAAAAAAAAAAAAAGAATCGCTGATCCACACATACAGATACATGTAAAAGAAAAACCTGTCTGCAAGTTGGCAAAAGGAGCCTGTCCCAAGATAAATATTGTTATAGTGGAATATAAAGGTTGTCAAAATGAGTTTTAAAGCATTTATATTATTCAGAAATGAGTAAACAACTGGGTTTTTAATCTTTGCCAATTTTTAAATTGTTGGAATAAGTGGAATTTTAACTTTACCCAGTTTTTTCTTATTTATTTTTTATGTTTTTATTTTTTAGACAGGGTCTCGCTCTGTCACACATGCAGGAGTGCAAGTGGGGTGATCATGGCTCACTGCCACCTCAATCTCCCGGGCTCAAGTGATCCTCCTGCCTCAGCTTCCCACATTGCTGAGACCATAGGCACATGCCACCGCACACAGCTAATTTTTTATTTTTTGTAGAGATGGGGTCTCACTATGTTGCCCAGGTGGTCTCAAACTCCTGGGCTCAAGAGATCCTCCCAGCTCAACCTCTCAAAGTGCTGGGATTACAGGCATGAACCACCATGCCCAGCTACTCAGTTTTAAAATTCACTTTTGGAAAGTGAAATTCCAAAATCAACTTTAAACTTTTAAGTGTAGAAAATTTTTGTTTGTTTGTTTTTTGCTTGAATTTGGTCAGCTTCCATCTACAAAGGTACAGATGAACTGAAATTGATTTCTATATGAAATTGATTTACTACAGTAATTATTACTAATTTAACTAAAGTGTGAAATACTGTTAGGCAAGGACTATTGTTTATAGGTATCCTATTTTCTTCCTAAAGGCTTAGCTTACTACTTTGTACATTATACAGATTCAACATGTGTATGATCAGTGAAGGGAAAACAAAGATGACCAAATCAGGTTACTCAAATCTGGTTATTAAAATATAACAAAAGGTACTCTTAAGGTTCAAGCAGAAAGCATGTTGAGGTCTCTATAAGAGGAACAATGAAGACTTATACTTTAAGACATGCAGAAAACTTAAGGGAAAATTATTTGGCCAAGGCCGATCACAGGGACAATGTCCTTAGGAAGGACAGCCAGTTTCATTTGTAAGGTTAAGGTCAAGAAGTCAAATGTGATGATCAAGAAAGAAGAGCTAGAAATTAAGAATCCAGTTAAGGCAGGGATTGTAATTCATTCCGTTATTCATTCATCCATAAGTTTGACATTAAGGCCTGAATAAAAACGGGCCCTATATAATCATTCAGGGCTGATATCTGATGCTTTGGATGAAGGCTATGGTCGGCAGCTAGAGCAGACCTAGTGGGGAAGCTAGTGTCTGCAACAGCCATTAGAATCTGTGTCGGCAGCATGACTTGACTCCAAAGACTATCAAATGCTGTATCTTAAAATACATGCCCCTGTCCCATCAAAAATATCTAAAAAACTAGAGCAATTTGAGCCCAGAGTTTTTCAGGGTCCTTGTTCATATGTACTTACTTCAAGACCAGGGACAGTCAAGGCAGTAATCACTGGAAGGTAAACCAAAATAAAAAGTATAAGAGGAAATCTATAGAGATAGATTTTAAATTATGCGTTGCTTTGGTGAGTTTCAAAAACGAAATTAACTTTTGAAAGGCAAGTTTATCTTAAATATTGAAGTTTAAAATAAATAAAATAGGTATCTTTAAAACTGAATGATATAAATTTGATTGCTAGTCAGTATTGGTGATACAGAAATGTCAAAAAGCATAAAAGTTATGCATAGAAAGAAATATATTCAATCAGCTCAAAGTTTTAATTAACAGTTTATATGGTATAGGTTTAATGTAGCTATCTATTGTGCAGTTTTTTACATAGAATTTTACATTGAAAATTTTTAAAATATATTTTTGACATTGATTTTGGGTTAAATTATTCAGAAAAATTAATTGTAAATTGCGTGCCAATTCACAAGAGAGCGATCAACTTTTCTCTTTTGCTGAGTGAAAACTCTTTGGAGTTCGATGTCAAAATATTTACACTTGAAACCTAACTCCAACATGCTAAGGTGAATAGATTTTAATGGTTTTCTTCCTTTTTATAGAAAATGATAAGTACTTGGTATAGGGAATTTGGGAAATGTAGAATTGTGCGCAAAAAATACGAACCAGTGCAATTCTACCACCATTTCCATTTTTATATATTTTCTTCAGAATTTAACATGGTTATAAATTTATTAACAAATTAATATAAAGATTTGTAATATTTCTGCATATTTGATCTACAAAGTTGACCATTTAAATATAGTTATATTAGTTACATTCAGTACAAGCATTTACAATTGGCGGCTAAGAACTTGTGCACAACATTCAGAGATGTCAGGTTTACATTGGAGCTGTCCGCTTACTATATAACTCTGGCCAATTTTCTTTCTTTACAATTTAGTTTCGTTATCCATAAAATGTAATAAATATGGTTTCTACTTCATAAGTTTTTGGTGGAGTCTCAATGAAATTATGTCAAAAGTGCTCAGAGAGTGCCTTGCAATTTACTCATTTGTTCATTTCCTCAACAAATGTTTACAGAGCTCATTCTATGTCCCAGTCACTGGGACAGGCATTGAGTAAATAAGAACACAGTTACTGCTTCAGTGAAGCTGATAGTCTATTGGGGAAGACAGACGTTTGAAAGATACCACAAGGTGATTAATTATAATCATAATATATACTATGAAGGAAAATTAGAGTTTTATGAGAACATGTAACTGGGGAACATAATGTGGTCTGAAGTGCCCTGCAGATCAGCAAGGGCTTTCCTGGAACCTGAAGAAGTAGCCAGGCAAAGAGGAGGATCAAGAGAATTTACCAGGGAGGCCCTTGAGATGGGCAGAAGCCTTGTGCACTGGAGTACTTTGGCTCAGAACTCAAAGATATGTTTCCAAAATTGCAATCAGAACCACTATACATTTCTAAATATTATCTGTTTTTTTTTTTTTTTTTTTTTTTTTTTTTTTTTTTAGATGGAGCCTCGCTCTGTCACCCAGGCTGGAATGCAGTGAGTGGCACAATCCCGGCTCACTGCAAGCTCCGCCTCCCAAGTTCATGCCATTCTCCTGCCTCAGCCTCCCAAGTAGCTGCGACTACAGGTGCCTGCCCACGTCCAGCTAATTTTTTTTTTTTTGTATTTTTAGTAGAGACGGGGTTTCACCATGTTAGCCAGGATGACCTCAATATTCTGACCTTGTGATCCGCCAGCCTCAGCGTCCCAAAGTGTTGGGATTACAGGTGTGAGACATGGCGCCTGGCCCACTCTTTTCAATTATTATTAACCTGAGAGCACTTTTCCATTTTACTGAAAACATGATTTGTAATGACTGTTTATTGCTCATCACGAAGTTGGACCATACTATATTTAGCCATGCTCCTATTTAGTCACGTGATTAGTTTCTAATAATTTCTATTTAAAGAAATGCTGAGCTAAACATTCTAATTTACTTAAAATTCTTCTTCATGACACACTGGGACAAAAGGAAAATACATTGCCAATTTTGCCAAATTTTCTTTCATTAAAACAATAAAAATTTACGTTCTGAAGAGCAGCCATCTACTTGGCTTCTCTAACTTGAATATTCTTTAACTTTACTTTTGAATCAGTAATACTACTAATAATAAAGTTGTGATAATTCATAAAGTATTTTATGTGAAAGTGTCCATGTGTATAGCAAACTGTACTAAAAGGTCAGTTATATCAGTGCTGATTATTATTGATCGAGACATATCAACACAGAGATAATATACCTAAGAAACTATAACTAATAACACTTGCTAAGATATCACCTTGTCTAATCCTTAATAAGTGTTATTATAATAAATTTTAAGAGCTATTTGATACACAGTTTTTACAGTATTTGTATACATTCTATTTAAATGAATGATTTCTCTCAGTTTTAGAGAGTGGATGTTTCACTTACCTAAGCCTAGCATTAAATACACGACATTAAACTTCAAGGAAGAGTTGCACCAATGGTATGTTTACGTTTTACGGAGAAAAAAAGATGAGAAATCTGAACAATTTAGACTGCGAGTCCACTTGGCGAGATGCAGGGGGCAGTGTAACAAAAGCTGAGAAAAGAAATGGCCTCACTGCAGACGTGAGTGCAGGGAGGGGCCGAGCACCAGAGGGAACTTCTCTGGGTGGAATGGGTGGATTGTTCCTTTTTAACAAGAGAACACCTCTGCTTGCTTAATGTTAACAGCCGCGTTAAAGAGAAAAGATGCAGAGAAATGCAGTCATGCCCTGGGCCATGAAAACCACTTAAGGAATTACATTTGCATTGAAAAGAGAAGGTAACCATCCCTTGACTAACTTATTAAGATAAAATTTTTTTTTAAAAAGTGACTTATTTGAAATAAATGAATAAGTATTTTAATATAGCAACATTCATTATTTGTAGAAATATAATCCATTTTATATTTATTTTAGCAAAATGTAACATGCTATTGTCCATTTCCTCATTAAAGAGCTCTTGTTTTATTATAAACAAATCATTTCAAAATTTATTTCATGATCCCTGAGCATGTTCACTTCACATGACATTGAGTTTAAAAGTGTTCAATTATCCCTCCTAATATTCAGTCACTACTGAATACTCTGTTATTTAGTGATAAACAGAACAAGAAACTAGATTCCAATTTTAACCAGAAAGTGAAAAGTTAACTAGGAATTACTTCAGCCAACAATAATAAAACAATGGTGTAAATATGTTATAAACACTACTGCTGTTAGATGCAGAATCAAGATATGACTGCATCAAATTTTGTTTTTACAGATTAAAATTCACACATATTCTTAATAAGGAAAAAGCAAGCATGATGACCAGCAAGCAGTATTTAAAAGAATATAAACTTGTCAGTGTTCTAGTGACAAACATCAAAAGGTGATCAGGAAAGTATCCAAAACAAAACAAAACAAAAACCAGCATGGGGGGGGGGCGGTGGCTCACACCTGTAATCCCAGCACTTTGGGAGGCCAAGGCAGGCAGGTCACCTGAGGTCAGGAATTCAAGAGCAGCCTGGGCAAAATGGTAAAACCCCATCTCTATAAAAAAAATACAAAAATTAGCTGAGCATCGTGGCGCGAGCCTGTAGTCCCAGCTACTCGGGAGGCTAAGGCAGGAGAATCGCTTGAACCTGGGAGGTGGAGGTTGCAGTGAGCAAAGATTGTGCCACTGCACTTCCAGCCTGGGTGACAGAGACTCCTTCTGAAAAAGGAGCGGAAGGGAGAAGATGGAGGGGAGGAGTGGGGAGGGGAGGGAGGAAGGGAGGGGAGAGGGGAGGGGAGGTTTTTAATACAAACTATATCTTTCAAGATCAATACAAAGAGGTCTCATTAAAATCCTTCCAAATTTCCAGATGAGACTTTTAATTTTTTCTAGGCAACTAATTAATCTATCTGCTGCTTAAGGCACTGTGAAATGTTCCTTAATCTCATTTTTACTCAGGAAGGCTTTTACACTGCGAGGCCTCAAGTAGGGGACATTCTGAGGGTGAGACCAAAAGATTTTAAATTTGAGGATGATCCACTTAACCACTTGATTTTCTTGAGGACATTGTCATATTGCTCTTGACAGTTGTTTGCACTAGATTTTTTAAAAATTCAATGTCATGATTTTATTCAAGCTTACATAAAAAGGCTATCTGAACATTTCCAACAAAATTCACAAAATTTTCCTGAACAAAGGTGCAAGCAGATTATGTTTACGTTAGAGGATGAAGACAGGCACAGGGTATGCAGACCAGAGGTGCGTACAAGTGGCCATTACACAATTTTTTTTTGTTTGGGCATTTTACGTTTTTATTTTTATAAATGAGTTTTCAGATGTCAAAAATTTCTCTAAAAATTTAGATGCACAATTTTTATTGAAATAGAATTTGGTCGTGTTGATCTTAAATTTCCCTGTGGACAGTACAGAAATCTCATTAAGGCTGTGACACCCCCACTTGATGAAATGTGTACATCCTAGAAAGTGCCCTGAGCTCCCACCATTATCTTACATTCATTGCCCTACTCTTGCTTATCAGATTTGCCCAGTTCCTGTAAGAATGACAGAAACTCATCAAGTATATAGCATCCATAACAGAACGAAGAACAGGTAAGTGTCTCAAAAATAATACTAACCTACTGTTTTCAAAATCCCAGGGAAAGAAAGTTTTTTTCCTGGCTGATAATTCAATTCATCTCAGGGACAGCCAGAGTTGGACCTTGAAAAACAAATGGAATTTCGACTAGTAAGAAGAGCAGATGGATATTCCATGAAAAGTCTGGAGTACAAGGCAGTTCCAGAAGTGGAAAAGCACAAAATTTGTATGGTAATTCCTGTGTCTGACTCAAGTATAGGAATTAGGAAAAAAATAAATGGCTCATAAAATGTTAAAACTAAAGGAATTTCAGACATAATCTAGACCAGGGGCTTTTCAAACCTTTACTTTATGAAAGTATCTAAATACATTCCAAGCGTGCAACTACTGGATAAAATACAAAATCAGAATTGTGTGGGAGAATAAAAAGCATTTCTGATCTGTAGGACTCTACAGAGCACTGTTAGAAAAATAGTGATCTAATTCCGTCCTCTGGTGAGAATAATTAGATCCAGCCGGGTCCGTGGCTCACACCTGTAATCCTAGCATTTTGGGACACTGAGGCAGTTGGATCACCTGAGGCCAGGAGTTCGAGACCAGCCTGGCCAACATGGCGAAACTCCATCTCCACTAGGATAAAAAATACAAAAATTAACCGAATGTGGTAGCTGGTGCCTGTAATCCCAGCTACTCAGGCGGCTGAGGCAGGAGAAACATCTGAACCCGGGAGGCAGAAGTTGCAGTGAGCCAAGATCGCGCCATTGCACCCCTGCCTGCAGTGAGCCAAGATTGCGCCATTGCACCCCTGCCTGGGGAGACTCCATCTCAAAAAAAAAAAAAAAAGGAAAAGAAAGAAAAAGAAAAAGAAAAAGAAAAAGAAAAGAAAATGAGATCCAGAGAAATGAAGTTACTTGTTCAAGGTCATTAGGATTGAAAATGAAGAGTCCTTACTTCCTTTGTAGTAATATGTATAACACTATTAATTATCCCAAATATATTTTCTGGCAAGGTTCATGGAAAATATGGTAAAATATTATTTCAATATCATACTTCAATACAAAAAATTAATAAAGTTGGACTTCTTTAACCTCTGCCTGAATTTTGTTTTACTTTGTCTATTATCTTTATCATTCACTCTTGGTTTCACTGATAAAAATTACTTTTAAAATTAAAACTAAATATCAGAGAGAAGACCTGTAGTCTGTTATCAGAGTACAGCCATGCTGCAGGATTTAACCTTGGCTGCCAGCTTTGACAGTTTCAACACTCAGTATGTGGTGGGTGCTCTGCCATGGCTATGCATGTATACAATTTAAATGAGTGCTTCTCAAAGAAGGGGAAATTATTTTTCCCAAATTTTGATTTAATTTTACTGTAGATATTATGTACTTTCCAGTTAATCTTATTAAACTTTTGTGTTATTATTAATTATTGATGAACTTTTTAAAATTTAGATTAATAAACCAAAAGTTACCAGGTATATCACATAAATTAGCAAATTATCTAATAGGCAATTAAGCATACATTTAATAAGAATTATATTGTTCTCAGATTATATGGGAGAATTTTTCCAAAAAAACACTTTTTTCTATACACCAAAAAAAAAAGTTAAGGATTTTCTTTCTGTTATATACATCATAAACCTTTGTAATATGCTTTTGCTATTTTTGGTAATACGGTATATCCTAATCAGTTAAAAGTGTCATGATAGACTACTTTCCTCAAATTGATACAAATAAACCTGAAAACATTGATGTGATGGATAATCTTCTGGAAATACGTTATTTATCAATACCACAGAAGATAAAGAAATGTCCTTTTTTTTTTTTTTCCCCATATTTTTCAGCTTGTAAAATCTTCCTTTACCTCCATGCAAATTTAACAAATGCAGAACATTTTTTCTTATTCTCTCTTGTTATCCAGTTTCTAATTTAAAAAAAAAAAAAAAAGTTTGTTCAACAAATATGTAGGCATTCACAGCATAGCTATTTCTTTATAGAAGAGATACACACACCAAAAAAAAAAAAAAAAGGCAAATCAAGTGATAGAATCTTGTTAATGATATAGCCCTGATACTAATTTCTACACTGGTTTTATCTCTGAATATTCACTATGTCCTGAACAAGTGTATGGCTCTAAAGACAATCTCCTCAGTTCAAATCTGGGCTCTGCCAAATAGTCTTACATAAAGATTACTAAAAATCAGTCTTCTCCTAAAGATGGTTCACTTGATTCCATACAACCTGTATTTGAAAATCATATTGTCTGCAAAATATGCAAGAAATAAAAGGTTTGATTGGTACCATATGCAGGCCATTATTTTAGGTGCACGAATCCACTAACTTCAAGGGCAATTGTTTTCATTCCTTTAGATAAATGAATCCTTTGTCTCCATTCATGAGCAAAGCTAAGGGATATATAAACTAAGAGGCCAATCTATCTCTTAATAAGGGTGGTAGCTTGGTCAGGGATAATTTGGAAGAGTTCCTTTGGAAATAATACTGTGCTTAACAAATAACAACGGCCAATTCTTTCCTGGATATTTTTCAAGCCCTTTCATATCCCTTTAAAAGTATGCGTTGCCGGCCAGGCGAGGTGGCTCACGCCTGTATTTCCATCACTTTGGGAGGCCGAGGCGGGCAGATAACCTGAGGTCGGAGTTCGCGATCAGCCTAACCAACATGGAGAAACCCCGTCTCTACTACAAATACAAAATTAGCCAGGCGTGGTGGCGCATGCCTGCAATCCCAGCTACTCGGGAGGCTGAGGCAGGAGAATCGCTTGAACCGAGGAGGCGGAAGTCGCGGTGAGGAAAGATCGCGCCATTGCACTCCAGTCTGGGCAGCAAGAGCTAAACTCCATCTCAAAAAAAAACAAAAAACAAACAAACAAACAAACAACAACAAAAAAAGGATGCGTGGCTATCTGCAGCTTTATACATGAAAAAACTAAGACTCAAAAAGGAAGGTACATTAGCTTAAGCAAGAATACATACTGCTTGACAAAGCCAAGATTCAAAGCCTAAATTTGTCTGATATAAATATGCATTCTCATTTCACATTATACTTTAGGACTGAAGAGTCTAACGAGCCACTTTCTTTAATTTTCAGGGTGGACTCACAAGATCCTGTGCTATGAGTTTCAATGTCCTCAGTAAAAGAAAAAAAAAAAAGAATTGGAAATCCACTGTACCAAAACCTGACTTTTAGAATCCATAAAACAACAGGTTTTAGGACTTTAGAATGCAGAAGTATTCCAGAATTCTAATATGCAGAATTCCTTTAAACAGTGTTCATTCATCCTTTTGTCCCTAATACTATTTAAATTTCAATTGTCACTCAGGCTGGAGTGCAGTGGTGAGATCTCAACTCACTGCAGCCTCGCCCTCCTGGGCTCAAGCTATCCTCCCATCTCAACCTACCAAGTACCTGGGATCACAGGCACCCGCCACCGCGCCCGGCTAATTTTTTCCATTTTTTGTAGATACGGGATTCTGCCATGTTGCCGAGGCTTGTCTCGATCTCCTGAGCTCAGGAGATCTGCCTGCCTTGGCCTCCCAACGTGCTAGGATTACAGGCATGAGCCACCATGCCCGGCCTAAATTTCAATGTATATTTATGTAAGCTAATGCATCATGATAATTTTTTTCTTTTTTTTCTTTTCTTTTCTTTCTTTCTTTTTTTTTTTTTTTTTTTTTTGAACGTAATTTCACTCTCCTTGCCCAGACTGGAGTGCAGTAGCCCGCGATCTTGGCTCACTGCAACCTCTGTGTCCTGGGTTCAAGCGATTCTCCTGCCTCAGCCTTCCAAGTAGCTGGGATTACAGGCATGTGCCACCATACCCGGCTACTTTTGTATTTTTAGTAGAGAGGGGGTTTCTCCATATTGGTCAGACTGGTCTTAAACTCCCAACCTCAGGTGATCTGCCCACCTCGGCCTCCCCAAGTGCTGGGCTTACAGGTGTGAGCCACTGCGCCTGGCCCGGAACTTTTTAAAATATGTATTTATATATATTTTTAATGGTGCAAATAGTAATACAAAGAAATGCAAGGTCTAGCAGAATACCAAGAACTGAATTTTTAGTTTCATTTAGTTTGTGTACGGATCCTATTTTAAATATCAACAAATTCAGAAAACAGGTATTTCTGTCTTGCATAAATTTCCATTGCCCTTCTGCTCTCTTTACATGTGTTTCCAAATTTAGTTACCTAGAAATTAACTGTTCTTCAATTTCTGTGCATATGATGAGACTTGAAGAATTTGATCGTAAATGTAGAGGGTCCAATAGACAACGATATTGATAAAGTCTAACATTTCTCATCCCCCATAGTGTGATTCTGATAAATATTTTTGCACTAAAAGTCCACAGTTTAAAAAATTAACCTAAGAATCTTTAGAAAGTTTAATGGTAGGCTCTGACCTCAGGAAACATATGCATATATCAAGTCAAATGGTTTTTTTTTTAACTGCAATATAACCTTCAAAAACCAAAATATTTCAGACTCTTAAAGCAAAACTGGGAAATGTTTCTATTTCATTCCTACAAACTCTGCTAAGGGTGCTATCAGTTAAAATTGACAAATGTTGATAAAAACTGAGCATTTGAGAGAAGCTAAATGATTCTAAAGCTAAATACTCAGTTTTTAGTTTTACTTGAAAATAGATAAGACAGATAATCAAGCACTACATTAAACAAAATGTTTATACTTAGTTTTCAAATTGAATCTACCCATGAATATTAGAAATGTTAATACTGGGAGGGGAGGAGGCACTTACTCCTCACTGCTGATGTTTTCTTCTGTACAGCTGGAGCTGACTCCTGACCTCACGCCACACATTCATTCACCTGCCCCAGAGCAGATAAAGGAATTTATCTGGCTGGCAAATTTGGGAAGATTAAACTGGCATGCATAGCCCGTCCTCGTGCCTCTTTCTTTGGGCAGAAAGCTATAGGTAGTTCCCACAGGAAATTACACAGACAGGAATTTCTAGAATCTCAATTCTTGATAAAATATGTCATAAATAATCTACAGTATATGCAAAAACAAAATAACAACAAATTTTTTAAACTATGTTTGTATTGGCCGGGCGCGG
Source organism: Mandrillus leucophaeus (assembly GCF_000951045.1). NCBI lineage: Eukaryota > Metazoa > Chordata > Mammalia > Primates > Cercopithecidae > Mandrillus > Mandrillus leucophaeus. The sequence continues at coordinate 2,328,658 of NW_012102399.1, forward strand.
TGGCTCAAGCCTGTAATCCCAGCACTTTGGGAGGCCAAGACGGGAGGATCACGAGGTCAGGAAATCGAGACCATCCTGGCTAACACGGTGAAACTCCGTCTCTACTAAAAAAATACAAAAAACTAGCCGGGCGAGGTGGCGGGTGCCTGTAGTCCCAGCTACACCGGAGGCTGAGGCAGGAGAATGGCGTGAACCCGGGAGGCGGAGCTTGCAGTGAGCTGAGATCCAGCCACTGCACTCCAGCCTGGGCGACAGAGCAAGACTCCGTCCCCAAAAAAAACCAAACAAACAAACAAACAAAAAAAAAACAAAAAAAAACTATGTTTGCATTGTGTTATCTTCTCACAAATGCTAAATGACATAATGGGGTTAATTTTGCCATAATAAAAAGTGCAAAAAGAAACATTAACCTGATACTGAATAGTTGATTTCAAGACATACACTCAAATGCAGAAGTTCAACAGTTTTGACAAGGGTGTGGAGAAAAGAGAATGCTTATACCCTGTTGGTGGTGCACTCCTATGTTTATTGCAGCACTGTTCACAATAGCAAAATCATGGAATCAACCCAAGTATTCATCAATGAATGACTGGGTAAAGAAAATGTGATATATATATACACACACACACACACACACACACACACACACACCATGGAATACTACACAGCAATAAAGAAAGAATAAAATCATGTATTTTGCAGCTGTATGTATGGAACTGGAGGTCATTATCCCAAGTGAAATAACTTAGAAACAGAAAATCAAATACCACATGTTCTCACTTACAAGTGGAAGCTAAACAATGCACATGGATGTAAAGATGGAAACAATAGACACAGGAGACTCCAAAAAATTGGAGAACAGAAGGGAGGTGAGTGTTGAAAAATGATCTTTTGGGTGCAATATGCACTATTTGAATGACTGGTACACTAGAAGCCCAAATCTCATCATTACACAATATATCCATGTAACAAACCTGCATGTGTACCCCCCAAATTCATAATTAAAAATATACTTAAAAAATTAATTTAATTTTAAATTCAAAAATGAAGTTCAACAATTTTCATCAGAAATTGAAAGCACGTTATTGTCGCATACAAATTGCCAGTTATATACACCCTACATACACCTTAGTTTCTACTCTACTATATAAATTGTACTTCTATGGTTTATTATAAATGAAAATTAAGGCTGGGAACTGGGCATTTTCTTCTTGGCACTTTAAAATAAAAACAATAAATGGAAAAAAAAAAAAACTCTGAAGCTGTATGTTTTCAGTGCTTATCAATATAACTGATCCATGAGCCATTAGTGGGTCATAAAATAAGAAAGCTCAATAAAATAATTATAACCTCACATGTTTATTTAGTTCTGAGACTTAAATGATGGACCTTTGTACCTGGCCTTGCCTAGAGACAGAGTTTCATTACACGCACACAAACACACACACACATATAAATACACACACAAACACACATAAACATGCATAGGCTCATGTTCTTTTATACACACACACACACATATAAACATGCATAGGCTCATGTTCTTTCTCTTAATTTATATAGACTTACATATACATGTGCTCACAGGACATCTATAATGTTGTCATATATTTCCTTTAATAAACAGCAAAGGGGTATTATTTGGCTTCCTTTTAAAAATAAATAATTTAAGCCAAGGTATTTAAAAAAATAATTATTTGGCCAGGCACAGTGGCTCATGCCTTAATTCCAACACTTTGGGAGGCCTAGGTGGGCAGATCACGAGGTCAAAAGATTGAGACCATCCTGGCCAACGTGGTGAAACCTCGTCTTTACTAAAAATACAAAAATTAGCTGGGCATGGTGGCATGTGCCTGTAGCCCCAGCTACTCGGGAGGCTGAGGCAGGAGAATCGCTTGAACCCGGGAGACGGAGGTTGGCACTGAGCCGAGATCACGCCACTGCACTCCAGCCTGGGAGACAGAGCAAGACTCCGTCTCAAAAATAAATAAATAAATAAATAAAAACAGGCCAGGTGCAGTGGCTCATGCCTGTAATCCCAGCACTTTGGGAGGTCCAGGCGGGCAGATCATGAGGTCAAGAGATCAAGACCATCCTGGCCAATATGGTGAAACCTTGTATCTACTAAAAATACAAAAATTAGCTGGGCGTGGTGGCGGGCACCTGTAGTCCCAGCTACTCGGGAGGCTAAGGCAGGAGAATGGCGTGAATCCGGGAGGCAGAGGTTGCAGTGAGCCAAGATCATGCCACTGTACTCCAGCCTAGGTGACAGAGAGAGACTCCATCTCAAAAAAAAAAAAAAAATTATTACTTTTATTATTGTTATTATTCATCATTCTTGACCTCTGAATTTCCTCTGAATTCAGATAAACTCCAAAAGGAAAAGCTTAACTTATGTGGACATATTTCAAACATTTGTAATTAGATTTCTAACTTTCTCAACTATTTTCATCAATATTGAACTCATTTTAAGTAGTTTTAAGGACATGAAATCCAAAACCTTCATACAATACTCAATCTTCCTTCTAACTTCCTAATTTAGCCATAATATGGAGAGTGGTCAAAGTTATACAATTTCTCAAGTAATGGTAGTATATTAAACAAATTTAGGGCAAATAAAGAGTATGCTTCTCACCTAGCAAAATAAATGTTTTGACACATTTAAAAGTGTCTCTTGTTACTAACACAAAAGTAGTAGGCTAATGTCACATTGTTGATTTAAATTTCTGTTGTAGTCAGTGTTCAAATTAAAGAAAGAAGCATTTATTAACTGTTTGTTTAAGTTTTGTTATCTATATCCAGCATCACTCCCATCCCCCCTGGTCTGAATGGCTAGATTTCAGGGGAGAAGGAATCTCTTTCTTTCAAAGTAATCTTTTTAAAGACCTTGATGCCTTCTTTAATTTCTCATCAATGTATAGAGATCTCTATTGACTATACCTAGTTGACCACAACGATTCTCACCTCCATCCTAACCTTTTCCTAACTCCTACTTTTTGTTCTCTTAATTTTTTTGTTTTGTTTTGTTTTGTTTTTGTTTCTGTTTTTTCTCAGACAGACGTTATGTGAAATTATTCACAATTTAGTCTCCCTTTTGTCATCACACATTCACATTTTTTTTTAACTTCATCTACCCCAACCATGCCCAAGAAACTGGTTTTCTTTAGCAGGTGCCACCTGTTAAAGCCATAACTTTCCTACCCTGTGCTGCCTCTTTTGCATCGTTCTCTGTCTACTCCCCCAGTTACAATCCGAGTGAATCACTCCTGTAAGATTAAGCTATCTAGTCTTTCTAACATGTAGTTTTGTTAAATCTTCTTATTGTGGATGATGGAGACAGTCAGAGGCGAAGTGGAGTCCCTGTAATTCTTTAATAGCTAAAGAGCCAAATGGATTCTTCTTCCCCTGGATAGACTTGATTTCACTATTCTCTTCACCTCAGATTTGGCAAAACTGTTAAACTCACTATTTTCACACAAAACATTCACATGCCTGCCTCAAATTTTAGTATTTCCTTTGTCTAAAACCATATTTTTCAAACATTTTTAATCATGACCTACAGTGAGACATACATTTTAACTTGTGATCAAGTATACACACAAGTGTATTGATCCAAATGTATTTTATGTATGTATCACATAAAAATCTAAACAATTTCCATGACATAATGACATTTTCATATATAAATTGTGACCCACTCAACATATGTCATTGCCCAACAATGAAGATCAGCCCATTGTTTAAACACTCTGATCTAACTTTTCTAAACCCTTGTCCTTTATCTAGGACTGGTTCGTTTATATATCTCATTTAGCCATTCATTTATTTAATGTTTTAAAACTGTTAATTCCCTGTAGGAAACCAGGCACTTCTCTATGCACTGGGAATAAAATAACAGTGAGCACAGCAAAGAAATTCCTGCTTTCATAGTTTGCAGTGTCCCGCCCCGCAAAACAATGATCATCCATGTTCCTCTCTTCTTGATGGATTTACCTATTTCACCCATTTCATGGTTATGTCATAGTACTTTACTTTCTTCATCTTTTAATGTAAGTTCCATCTGCACAAACAGACTAACATCTTTCAAGAGAGGAATGTAATTATACACATTTGCACTCCGTATCTTTACTTACTAAAGGAACAGGGTAAGGCAAAGAACGACTGAGTTCTAGTCTTAGCTCACCACTTACCAGCCTCACAAGCTTAGGCAAGTATCTCAACTTCCCTCAAATTCAGTTGTTCCATCTGCAAGATGAGAGGGTTCGGCTACACCAGTGATTTTCCAAATTCTACTGTGCAAAGTTTATAGGATTCAATGGAGATGTCAAAGTGGGCCAGGAAAGGGTCTTTTCTCAAAAGGAGGGCAGAGAATTTGAATCCCCATCTCCTGCCTCAACTGAAAATTACAATTTTGTTTGGAAAAAAAGAATTTCTAAGCTAAATACTTTCTAAAGTATTAAATCTCGAGATTCTCCAATCACGTTCTTGATCTTTTTCTGTCAAACAAAGTTGAGATGGGAGGCTGAAGAGTAAAGTGGAAAGACAGGAGGTGGGAAAGAGGAGTGGTAGGAGGCAGGGAAGAAAGATGAAAGAAGGGGAAATACTTTCGATAGGGTATACGACTCTGAGTTAGGAACTATACTAGAATTAGCATATATGTTACCTTATCTTTCAGCAGCTTCACAAGACAGGTATTATTACAGCCATTTCACACTTAGAAAAATGAAGTTCAGAAAGGGTAGATAACTTGCTCAAGTACCATAAATAAGAAGCCACGAAGCACAGATCTGTTCTCTTTCCATCATCCCAAGCTGCCCTTAAAAGAAGCTAACATGAATGTTACATTTGCTCTTGGATATCACCTTAATTAATCCTCGCAACATTGGGAGTACACTTTAACATTATTATTATTATTTTGCCAATTAGAAAACCAAGGTTCAGAGAACTGAAAATTATCTCTCCATTGTCAAAGTAATTCAAGACAAGGTTAGAGCTAAATACCTGAATTCATATTCTACGCTCTTTCCATCACACCAAACTGCTTCCTAATAAGAAGGAAGGAGACAGAAGATATGGAGCAGGCTGGAGAATTATCAGAGTTCCACTGCTTACTTTCAGAGGGCTGTTGAGTCAAATGAGACACTTTAACAGAAAGCACCTTGAAAAAACTGAAACACGCTATCAATGTAAGACATCATTTTACCTATTCAAACGATGTGCACTGAAGATGACATTTTAAATTTTTGTAAAATTCCAGGTGGTGATTGCAAATATAAGAGAGTTATATAATGAATTAATTGCTTAGATATACTGCAGAAACTCATATAAAAGGAGGGCAAGCTGACACTTTTCAGATTATGCTACAAGAGTCAGTTACATATGCCTGCTTTTCTGTTCATGATATACAGTCCCTGCTGGCAGTAGAATAATTCAAATTTTCAATTTTTCTTGGATTCCATCACAAACTCAATCAAATGCATGAAAGTCTGTATTTTAATATCCTTGCACTGTGTGAAAAATAATAGTATGCTCCACTACCTGAACTCTTAAAGCATTTTTTATTTTGATTGTCTTCCCATTATACTGAGAGATTGTCAGGACTTTATCAGGAAGATCATCCAAACAAACTAGAACATTATTAAGGTTCCAGCAGTGCAGTAACTCACTGAATGTATGAGTGATTAAAAGCCATACAGTTGTGACAAGGACCATAAGGAGATCAGACAAAGAAGTTACATGTCTTTAAAAGAAGAAGAAGAAGAAGAAAAAAAAAAAGACTAGAGTGACTTAACCCCTTGTATCTCTTACCAGTGCTAAAACTACAACACTATTTGACTAACATCTAAAGTCTTATGTGACTGGAAATAATTACAGCAAGTAATTTCCCGAGGTCAAAAAAATAGAAAACAAGATTAACACAGAATTATAGCATGACTATTGCCTTGACACAATGTCAGGTTTTCAAAAATAATATGTAATATAACAAGATACCTAGACTTTAGTAAAATACCACCTATTTTGTAATTTGTCATTGGCTTATAGTTATGCTCCTTTGTTCACTGAATTATTTTGGACTTAATAAAATATTCCCATTTCATTTAACAGTCACACAACTGTTAATTAAATGCTTCCTGTTTGCCAAGGATTGTACCAGCCACTGGAAATAAGATGTAAAATGAGAAATGATGATCTTTAAAGGAATGAACAAACTGCAGGGGGAGAGAAACAGCAAAATTAATTTTTACAATAGACTACAATTGAAAAAAATGCTATGCTATGTTGTTAAATGAAGTAATCTTGCCGTAAAAATATAGTACTAAAATGTTAACTGTATTCTCTGAAGCCAAGAACAGTGATTATATTTTCTTCTTTACACTTTATATGTCCTCTGATCTTTATAAGGATCTTTTAATGCTTTTAAAAGAACATTATTAAGGTTCCAGCAGTGCAGTAACTCACTGAATGTATGAGTGATTAAAAGCCATACAGTTGTGACAAGGACCATAAGGAGATCAGACAAAGCAAATCAAATGTAAATAATCCATGAAACAATTCTTGAATGGATAGCTGTGCAGAATACAGTGAGAACGCCAGGAGAAGGCCACTAACTTTGTTTGAGAATCCCGAAAGGCTTAAGTGCAAAGATAACACCCAACTTGGCTCTGGAAGATGAATCAGGCTTTGCTGAGTGGAGAACGCAGTGTAGTTGATATTCAAGTACTAAGAGAATCATCCAGAAAGGGAGAGTTTTGAAGTCAGTATTCCATGCAGTTTGAGTGGTGAATGAGAAAGAGAAGATAGCCAGGACTCCAGAAGTTGAGTGGGCCCTCTAAACACGGGATACTTTCAGGTTTGTTTTTTAATAAGATGTCTCTGGCTCCAGAGGTTTTTGAAGTAAAACTCCTGGTTAAAAATGAAAACACTTAATGAAATAAAAATTGAATGAGGGGACTTGAAAGGAACATTCCATTGAAACTGACAGAATTTGTTCACAAATTGGGTATAAGGATGAGAAAGAAGAAAAACTTGAAGATAACTTGGGGAGATTTGATGATGAGAAATTAAGGAGCCACAGGCTTAAGTAAACAAATAATTAATAAAATTATGGGTGCTTATTGAGAAAAATTGTCTGTAGAGTACTCATCGGACAGTTTGAAACAGGGGTCTCAAACTCAGGCAAGAGACTGAGGCCCTTTCTTCTCTGGCTTCTGCCACTTCTACAGAAAGGAACTAATGATAAAACACAAGTAAGTAAATGAGTAGTACCTTTTTAATCAAGTAAGTGAAACCTTTTTAAAAAATCATCCAAGAAAATTTCTGATAATGGCAAAACAAACAAAAGATTATGTATACCAAGAATCCTCAGATTCATATACTATCCCTCTGATGTAGATTGGATTATTGTCCCAATTACTCAGTGCCTAGTACTAGGATTATACCTCCACACCCTGTGCGATGTAATTTTACAAAACCTCCCACTGTGGGTGGGGTATATTTCCCCATCTCACTAAGGTTGGGCTTGCCCTAAAACTGCTTTGACTAAGGAAATGTGAGTGAAAACATAATGTAATTGCTTGCATGGTTGGGCTTGTTCTCTTGTGCACCTGGGGTCTGCCACAAAAAAAAAAGATTTTCCAATATCTCTACTGCTCCTCCCACCTGTACCTCAGACCTGAAGCCAAATCAGAAGCCAGGCATGTAACTGATTCAGAAAAGCTTAGCCTAGGTCAGTCAAATTACAGCCTTTTATGTATAAAAATAAAATATCAATAAGCCACTGAAAGTTTTATGACTCTTTTGTCATGCAGCATTTTGTAGCAATAGCTAACTAATACAGCATTTTTTCTTTTTTTAACCGCAGAATAAAGAACAAAAAGTTGGCTTTGTTTTGTTTCTCAAGTCTTTGGTTTCCCATAAAATCATAATCTACTTATCTTAACTTGCTTTCTAGATAATAGGGAGGCGATAACAAGGCTATGGTATTAGGAAGGAATTGTTAATGAGTAAATTACACAGGGAAAGGGAAAAGCATTGACTGTTGAAACATTTTAGCATTAGAAAACTCTACATATAATTCTTTTTTTTGAGATGGAGTGTCGCTCTGTCATCCAGGCTGGAGTGCAGTGGCATGATCTTGGCTCACTACCACCTCTGCCTCCCAAATTCAAGCGAGTCTCCTGCCTCAGTCTCCCTAGTAGCTGGGGTTACAGGCGCATGCCACCACACTCAGCTAATTTTTGTATTTTCAGTAGAGACAGAGTTTCACCATGTTGGTCAGGCTGGTCTCGAACTCCTGACCTCATGATCCACCTGCCTCGGCCTCCTAAAGTGCTGGGATTAGAGGCATGAGCCACCGTGCCCAGCCCTACATACATTTTATGTTGACCTTTTAATTCATTAAATGAACACAAAGTGGGAGATGCAGGTTAAGCATGGTTCTTGAGAAATACCTAAGTCACCTCTGCAGAACTTTAAGTGTAGAAGAAAAGACCTCTCCCTGGGGAGTACCAGCATATCAATGAATGGTAGGAAGGAAACCAATGAAAAGGAATGAAAAGAGGATAGATATACAACTAGGAAAACTATATTATAGAATTAAATTGGAGAAAGAATGCAAGCGATTGGAATAATGGAAGATATATTAAAATGGTTTTTCCTTTTAACTATCATTTCCTGCTCAGGCATCTATTGCAACGATATAATTGTTTGTATGGAACATTACATACATATGCATATATGCATATGTACATTTTTGTATAAATATATATGATGATATCATTTATAACAAGAAAAGAAATCAATATACAGCAGTGGTTCTTAAAATGTAATGTGAATGTGAATCACCTAGAACATTTGCTACTAATGCAGATTCTGCAAGTCCATTCTAGCAACTCAGTTTCCATGGTCCAGATTAGGACTCTGGATTCTATTTTAACTGTGCACAGAGGTAGATCTGATTAAAGTCATCTGGGAATGGCATTTTAAAAAAT
>NW_012102399.1:2337697-2375394 GCF_000951045.1 Mandrillus leucophaeus
GGTCTCAAACTCAGGCAAGAGACTGAGGCCCTTTCTTCTCTGGCTTCTGCCACTTCTACAGAAAGGAACTAATGATAAAACACAAGTAAGTAAATGAGTAGTACCTTTTTAATCAAGTAAGTGAAACCTTTTTAAAAAATCATCCAAGAAAATTTCTGATAATGGCAAAACAAACAAAAGATTATGTATACCAAGAATCCTCAGATTCATATACTATCCCTCTGATGTAGATTGGATTATTGTCCCAATTACTCAGTGCCTAGTACTAGGATTATACCTCCACACCCTGTGCGATGTAATTTTACAAAACCTCCCACTGTGGGTGGGGTATATTTCCCCATCCCACTAAGGTTGGGCTTGCCCTAAAACTGCTTTGACTAAGGAAATGTGAGTGAAAACATAATGTAATTGCTTGCATGGTTGGGCTTGTTCTCTTGTGCACCTGGGGTCTGCCACAAAAAAAAAAGATTTTCCAATATCTCTACTGCTCCTCCCACCTGTACCTCAGACCTGAAGCCAAATCAGAAGCCAGGCATGTAACTGATTCAGAAAAGCTTAGCCTAGGTCAGTCAAATTACAGCCTTTTATGTATAAAAATAAAATATCAATAAGCCACTGAAAGTTTTATGACTCTTTTGTCATGCAGCATTTTGTAGCAATAGCTAACTAATACAGCATTTTTTCTTTTTTTAACCGCAGAATAAAGAACAAAAAGTTGGCTTTGTTTTGTTTCTCAAGTCTTTGGTTTCCCATAAAATCATAATCTACTTATCTTAACTTGCTTTCTAGATAATAGGGAGGCGATAACAAGGCTATGGTATTAGGAAGGAATTGTTAATGAGTAAATTACACAGGGAAAGGGAAAAGCATTGACTGTTGAAACATTTTAGCATTAGAAAACTCTACATATAATTCTTTTTTTTGAGATGGAGTGTCGCTCTGTCATCCAGGCTGGAGTGCAGTGGCATGATCTTGGCTCACTACCACCTCTGCCTCCCAAATTCAAGCGAGTCTCCTGCCTCAGTCTCCCTAGTAGCTGGGGTTACAGGCGCATGCCACCACACTCAGCTAATTTTTGTATTTTCAGTAGAGACAGAGTTTCACCATGTTGGTCAGGCTGGTCTCGAACTCCTGACCTCATGATCCACCTGCCTCGGCCTCCTAAAGTGCTGGGATTAGAGGCATGAGCCACCGTGCCCAGCCCTACATACATTTTATGTTGACCTTTTAATTCATTAAATGAACACAAAGTGGGAGATGCAGGTTAAGCATGGTTCTTGAGAAATACCTAAGTCACCTCTGCAGAACTTTAAGTGTAGAAGAAAAGACCTCTCCCTGGGGAGTACCAGCATATCAATGAATGGTAGGAAGGAAACCAATGAAAAGGAATGAAAAGAGGATAGATATACAACTAGGAAAACTATATTATAGAATTAAATTGGAGAAAGAATGCAAGCGATTGGAATAATGGAAGATATATTAAAATGGTTTTTCCTTTTAACTATCATTTCCTGCTCAGGCATCTATTGCAACGATATAATTGTTTGTATGGAACATTACATACATATGCATATATGCATATGTACATTTTTGTATAAATATATATGATGATATCATTTATAACAAGAAAAGAAATCAATATACAGCAGTGGTTCTTAAAATGTAATGTGAATGTGAATCACCTAGAACATTTGCTACTAATGCAGATTCTGCAAGTCCATTCTAGCAACTCAGTTTCCATGGTCCAGATTAGGACTCTGGATTCTATTTTAACTGTGCACAGAGGTAGATCTGATTAAAGTCATCTGGGAATGGCATTTTAAAAAATAATAATTTTCTTGATGTCTAGAAGAAGGAAGTAAAATGTATGGATAGATAAAAATTTGAGACTTCAGTGTGCTGTTTGCTAATATAAAATTGAGATGGAGTCTTGCTCTGTCACAAGGTTGGAGTGCAGTGGCATGATCACCACTCACTGCAACCTCTGCCTCCCAGGTTCACGTGATTCCCCTGTCTCAGCCTCCCCAGTAGTTGGGACTACAGGTGCGTGCCACCATGCTCGGCTATTTTTTTGTATTTTAGTAGAGACGGGGTTTCACCATGTTGGCCAGAATGGCCTTGATCTCCTGGCCTCGTGATCTGCCTGCCTCAGCCTCCCAAAGTGTTGGGATTACAGGCATGAGCCACCACACCCGGCCCTGTTTGCTAATAAAAAATTTCTAATATGAACCAGTGAGTACTGAATGATAATAGGAATGTGGCCATTCCAATAAAATGGAGTGCAGGTTAAGGACAGTAGAAGAAAGAACGTATTGCTAAAATTTTTAGCACATAATGAGCACTCATTTCTTGAATAAATAAATAAATAAATGCTTTAGTAGAAAAACTGTCTCAGGGACATATGTGAACTGGTCATAGGGAAAACCAAAAACCTAGAAATCATCTTACATCAAGAAAACAAATGAGAATGTACAGGAAGATTATGTAAGGCTAAAAATATTCTAAGGAACTATTTAATGAAAAAATAAAAGAAAAAAGTGTACTCCTCAAATTAAACAACAACAACAACATAGAAGATAAAGAATGAATGGTTGGGCCAGGTGCAGTGGCTCCACCTGTAGTCAGTCCCAGCAGTTTAGGAATCGGAGATATGCAGATTGCTTGAGCCCAGGAATTCAAGACCAGCATGGGCCACATGGCAAAACCCCCATCTCTACAGAAAACACAAAAATTAGCCAGGCATGGTGGCAGGCACCTGTAGTCCCAGCTACTTGGAAGGCTGAGGCAGGAGGATCTCTTGAGCCTGGAAGTCAAGGCTGCAGTGAGCTGAAATCATACTCAGCCTGGGTGACAGAGTGAGGTCCTGTCTGAAAAAAGAAAAAAAAAGAGAGAGAGAGAGAGAGGGAGAGAGAGAGAGAGAGAGAGAAAGAGAGAGAGAGAGAGACAGAAAGAAGGAAGGAAAGAAAGAAAGAAAGAAAAAGAAAGAAAGAAGAAAGAAAGAGAAAGAAAGAAAGAAAGAGAAAGAAAGAAGAGGGGGAGGGAGGGGAAAAGAAAGGTCAACAAGTCAAGCAAAATCAAGAAAATGGATTTCCACTGAAAGAATGCCATAGAAGGTAAAATTCAGCAGCACAGTCTAATAAAACAAATTGGATAAATAAAATAAAATCTATAAAAATAAACTTGACTGTAAGGAAGACATTGGTAATTTGAGAAAAGAAAAAAGTTGGAAGATAAAGAGGCAATCATTGCTTGTTGACGGCTGTGAGGAAAGAAGGGAGAATGTATTAACAAAATAATCCTTGAAAAAAGAAAATTTTGGTACGAGTATAAAGGAACAGAATTCTAGAATTATGAAGTTAGACAATGTGGTGTTTACAGTCTCAGAAAAATTTGCATTTTAGAGTATAATAAGCCTCTACTTGATATTTCCTTAAACTGACTAAAGTACAGATATTAAAAATTGATATTAAAGATAAAAGAAGCTAATAAATAAATACTGGCCTTTCCTAATTTTCATACATATTTACAATGTATATATTATTTCATCAGATGCACACAAACACACACACATACCCTGTGACTTGGAAGGAACAAAGTGAAGAATCTATTATCACAGGCTGCTTCCTTCATTTCCAATAGAAGGAGGATTCCAGGAAGGCTTAGATGCAGAATAAGTAAAGAAAGTTCAATTTTTGAAACATGTCCTGGTAAACTTTGAGAATATTTTCTAGTTTTTCTTTTTTCCTCTCTGATAGTTCTTCTTTCCCATTTCTTTGCTTTCACTTTCTTGTTCTTATTTCTACTACTTGTACTTCCTAAATTAGTTTTCTTTTTCTCCTCTTTTTTATTTCATACTTGTGTTGTCTTTCTACATTTTCTTTTTAGCATAATACATATTTCCTTCGCTTACTTTTTAGGCTTCTAATGCATTTTCTGTTTTGCTTATTGTATATTTAGTCTCTGAAACTTCTTTCTGGTTGTATAATTGGTTCTACTTATTTGTTTAATTTTTTAAACCTATAAAATGTGCCATACATGCATAAAAGCAGATAAAATATTGCCTTCAAGATTTTCTGGCTTTCTTATGCCTTTGATTGGCATACAGATGTTTAGCATGAGCTTATTAATATTCACTAAAAATCATGCTTGGCTTTTCACTGGAAACACTGTAACTTTATTGATGAAATTGCAAAGAGTTGACAACCATAATTTATGAAATCATCTAATTCATGAGCATGATATATTATTCTAGCTATGTATATTATCTTAAACTTTAACACACATTCTGAATGAAGAAGGAACAATATAGAGAGCTCCATGAAGGACATTTCCAAGGGGAAAATTTTTGCATAGAGTCTATATGAGGCTACATGGGTTAGCTATAGGATCTGTAGAATCCTATATGAGTCTATCTGTAAGTTCTCATAACACCATATCACCCCTTACTGACATCTTAGAAGTCAAGCAAAAACAGGAGTTCCAGTTAGGATAAACAAGATGACTACTCCCTCTATTCAAGGATGCCTTAGGAAATGTAGGCAGACACTGTTGTGCCTCTATTCTAACCCAATCCAGCCAAAGATTAGAAAACAGGGTTTACCACCTTTACATCTTGCCTCATTCATTTTCCTCTCCCAACATGTTCTCTTATTCTTCCTATTTGGACTTCATTAGTGAATTCTCTTTCCATACTTGGATGATGCCTTTTGAACCTAGCAGTCATGATTCTGGAATGTTTGTTTCCTGGTGTTTTCCTGTACACTATTTCAGAAATAAGGGCAGCCACATGTCCCATGATCTAAATGAGAGGAATTAGAAGCAGTCATAGGTATAAGATAAATCAATCTGTAATATCTCACATTACTAATAGACAATCTGATAGACTCCATGAAAGTTAAAACAATAATACATAGGCAAAATTACACTGAGTCAAATAAAATAAGACTCTCATCCAAAAAAATAAATTGAGGGGATTTGGAGAATGACAGCTGCACAGCAAGATTAAAGAGGCCACACATTCTGAATGAAGAAGGAACAATACAGAGAGCTCCATGAAGGACATTTCCAAAGGGGAAAAATCTGAGACAATATAAAACTTTGAGGGGGTAAAAAACTGAAGATAAGACAAAGGCAAATTTAGTGCAGGAAACAAAATGAAAGACAATTTGACATTTCAGGATAAAAACAAACCTGCATGAAACTTTCAAAATCAAAAAAAGCAAATGCAAGTAAATTTGGAATGGTATTATAGTAAGTAAATATAAATCTAAAGAAAATGTAAATTTGAAATGATTTCAAGCAATTGAGTTAAAAAAAAAGAGAGAGAGAGAATCCATTTTCACATGGTGAGCTTGTTCCCATGAATGTCCTAGGTTTCCTGAGAGTGAAACTACTTCAAAGAACATAGTACACTATGTGACTCAGCATCGAATAATATTTGTGGTTTTGCAACGTTGTTCATACATTTCCAACTTTAAAGTCAACGTGTCCAGGCATGGTGACTCACGCCTGTAATCCCAGCACTTTCAGAGACTGAGGCAGGCTGATCACCTGAGGTTGGGAGTTCAAGATCAGCCTGATCAACATGGAGAAACCTCATCTCTACTCAAAATACAAAATTAGCCGGGCATGGTGGTGCATGCCTGTAATCCCAGCTACTTGAGGCAGGAGAATCACTGGAACCCGGGAGGTGGAGTTTGTGGTGAGCCGAGATCATGCCATTGCACGCCAGCCTGGGCAACAAGAGCAAAATTCCATCTCAACAACAACAACAACAAAAGTTAATGTATTCATAAAAAGAATAGTTGGAGGTGGTTATAGGAAAACTGTGAATATAAACAAACTTGACACCTGACCAAAGTTAAGCTGCTGAAGAAATGAGAAGTTGAGGAAACAAGAAGGAGCATTAATATCTTCTCTGGAAAGTAGGAGTTTAGACTCTGTTGAAAAAAAATAAATGAATGCTTAACCATATTATTTTAAATTGTAAAAGTAAACAATAGAAGAACAAAATTTAAAGTATAAATGTCAAATATTGAAAGGAGGGGCAAGGAAAGATGGTGTAGTTAGATTGGCCAGATCCTAGAGTTTCATATCAGGAGTCAACAATTGTTTAAAAAGTTGCCAAGAATGTGATCAAGAATTATAAGGTAACATTCTAAAGAAAAAGAATTAAAACCCAGCAGCTAGGAGTTCCCTCTGAGAATGGGATCAAAGTGAGGGAATGAGGAGGCAGAGGTGATACTTTATATCATAACTTTCCAAAAATGTGAGGTTGGGATTTATTTTGTAAATGATTTTTAAAAGGCTGATGCAGGATTTATTTTTCATAAAAGTACTAGTTGTGCACCTATAACAGCAAACAACAATACAGAAAATTACATGCTAAAAAATTAAGTTCCTAAAATGGAATTAAAAAGAGCCATCATCAAGCTAATGAATTAATTCAGATTCCTAAAGAGGCATTATAGAAAAAAAAAAAAAGCAGACATTGAATATCAGAGGAGGAACAAAAAGAGCACATTGGGTCACAGAATATTATTTGTAAAATAAAAATAAGGCCCACAAAATGTTTAATATATTTAGAAAATACTTTTTGTAAATTTCATTATTATTAGACATTACTTATAACATCTAAATACAACATGTACTATATTATTTTGTCTGCCTTCTCTATCTTTGTTATTTTCTGAAAATGAAGAAGGAACAAGTATTTGTAGAACACCTACCAGCTAAGTATTTAAATGTTTCCATTCGTTCTGAGGAACAACATTCCTTGTAACTCACCACATCAACTCTAAAGAGACGACACTAAGATATTTATCTGAGGTTATACAGTTAGTAAATGATGGAGCCAGAAGTTTTCCAGATTCAAAGCTATTTCTATTACATTACACTACTGTAAATATTGTAGTTATCATTAATCTTAATCATTAATCTCTGTGATTATATTTTTTCTCTACTATATTGTATTGACGTATTAATATTAAACACAACAGTCTTCCCTTATCCGAGGTTTCATTTTCTACAGTTGCAGTTAACCACCAGTCAACTGTAGTCTAAAAATATTAAACTGAAAATTCCAAAAATAAACAATGTAAAAGTTCTAAATGGTTACTGATCTGAGTAGCGTGATTACATTTCATGTCATCCTGCTCTGAATGTGAATCATTCCTTTGACTTGAAATAGAGGAGATTGTCCTGGATTATCTAAGTGGGCCTGATATAATCGCAAGGATCCTTAAAGGATAAAAAAGAGAGGAAGAAGAGTCAGAAAAGGAGATGTAATAGCAGAAACTGAGGTTGGGTAATGAAATTGTGAGCTTTGAAGAAGGAAGATGGCGGAAGGGGCCAAGGAATGGAGCCAAAGATTGGAGGAAGACCCTGGAAGCTGAAAAAGGGAAGGAAAAAGATTTTCCTGGCTTCTTCAGAGGAATGCACCCCCGTTGACACCTTGATTTTAGCCCAGTAAAACCCATTTTGGACTTCTGACCTCGAGCTGTAAAATAATAGATTTGTGTTGTTCACAACACTCAGTTTGTGGTAATTTGTGACAGCAGAAAAAGGAAGCTAAGAAAAAAACAGGCTTACGTCTTGCTCCTTTTGTGTGATTTTGGACAAGATTCTTAACCTGTATAAACCTCTCTTTATCTGCAAAGTTGAAATCCTAAATATATTTGAACAAGTGTGGCAATCATTAACCTACAGTAACTCATTAAAGGGTGGATATTATCATTAAGTACTAATTATCGAAGAAAAATAACATTTGTAAGAAAAAGTGGTGAAGACTGTTTTCTTCTGCCAAACCCTCAAAGTTAGCTAGCCAGCGATTCTTCATATTAGTTACAAGTTGAAATATGAAGGGGGAAAACTCTTCCAATATTGAAACCACTTCATGATTTGAGCTCATTCACTCCACTCCTTTAATATCTAGCCTCTTTGGGGAAGAGGCAATATCCTTGACTGTCTATAAATTTATGAGTGTAGTTTCTTTTATGGCTCTGAATGTAATAGAACCTAAGTAAATACTGATAAGTTCTCTATTCTTCTGAGAAGTTTCCACCCACATAATATTGTCCTATCATTGGAAATCCCCACAGTTTTGATAAGAATGAAGGCAAGAACTCTTTTATATATAACACTTGTCAATTAGAATCAGAACAGCATTCATCATTTTAGTTGGAAAGTCTATAGATTTTTTAAAAACCCACTTGAAGTCTGTATAATGAAATTTTACTCTTATTGTCTTTTGAGCACCTTCAGCTGGTTTGGGAGGTTAATGCTGGCTTTCAAGTTTATTCTTGTCAACCATCCTTTAACATGGTTTGCATTTATAGATTAAATGGTAAATTGAATTAAAAGTACTAAGTATTTAGCACATAAATGTCATCACACTCTCCCCACATAAATCAACTTGAAACAGAACTAGAAACCATGTCCATCTTTTCAATATAGGGATAGGTAATGTCTTTATTAATTAGGTCTGTAAGAAACTCTATTAATTCTTTCAAACCACTTGGTTACTAGTGATTTTAAGGAACTCTTTTTGGGTTTGTTTTTTTCTCTTTGTGTACTGTACAGATATATATATATTTTTTTCTTCAGAACATGCGTATTGATTTAAGCTTTCTTTATACAGCTTATACAGGATCATCACACAGCATGAGTTAATTAGTATCTACAAGGTCTCACAACTAGGCAAATTCTCACGGAAAACTATGATCACTCTAAAATATATAAAATATAACTAAGGAAAAAGGATTTACTATGTAATTCCCTCTATTCCATGGTGCATGATTTTTCATTAGTATGTGAATTACTTTAAGACACAACTATGTAACTTGAAAAACAACTCTTTTGGACTCTGAGTACAGTCCTGGAGGGCTTTTCTAGGTGGCTAGCATTCTGAAGACAAGTGCCTGTCCGTGCTGCCACCAGACCATCTGTGTCTGAATAACATCAATGGATAAGTAAGGATAAATGTGTATATGACTAAATGCATAAATGAATGAACACTTCTAGAATGAACACGTATACAAATTAGTTCCTGGGTTTCACATGAGGATATAGCAGAGTTCACTTATCTTTTCTAAATGAAGTCAAAGTATACAGGTCATTTATAAACACTACTACACAAGCCAAGTATGAACTCAAGACTTATAATATCAAGACTAGAATAAATCTTTTATGATCCAGAATCCTATCACTCAACAAATCAACTATTTTTTACATTCTCCTATTGATTTCCTGATCACATTTTATAGAACTTATTTGTATAGCACAGAGAAATCAGAGTTTTTGCTACATAATGAGACGAATTTAGGCACAAGTTTAAAATTCTGCATGTACATTAGGCTTCATAATTTTGATAGGCCACAGTGATTTTCCCTCCTAAGAACTCAGGACATTTTATGAATATTACACCCACTAAGAATGCAGTCATATACTGCTGAGATACATTTGGTGTTATTATTTAACTAACATTCTATTAAATTTTATATAAGTGTTATTTACCTAGCTAGTAGAGAGTTCCTTCCTACTAGGGAATAGGAATTACCTTCCTTTATATAATCCCACTCTGCCTGAAGGGTGAAATAGCTAGATAGACTATTAGGAATGGAGCCAAAGAATGGAGGAAGACCCTGGAAGCTAAAAAAGGGAAGGAAAATGATTTTTCGGGCTTCTTCAGAGAAATGCACCCCTGTTAACACCTTGATTTTTATTGAATGAATGTAGTCACTGTAAGCAAATAAAAAATAGTGGGAAAAATTGTTAAATGCCTAATATTTCATATTCTATTTTGAATATAATTACAATAGTTTGTTCCATAATCTTTATTGCCTTAGATAAAGATCACTACTGACCTTTAAAAATGTACATTATTGGCCGGGCACAGTGGCTCAAGCCTGTAATCCCAGCACTTTGGGAGGCCGAGGAGGGCGGATCACGAGGTCAGGAGATCAAGACCATCCTTGCTAACACGGTGAAACCCCGTCTCTACTAAAAACAAAAAAAAATTAGCCGGGCGCGGTGGCGGGCGTCTGTAGTCCCGGCTACTCGGCTACTCGGGAGGCTGAGGTAGGAGAATGGCATGAATCCGGGGGGCGGAGCTTTCAGTGAGCCGAGATCGCGCCCCTGCCCTCCAGCCTGGGTGACAGAGCAAGAATCCGTCTCAAAAAAAAAAAAAAAGTACATTATTAAGGATAATCAGAATGTTTTCAATAATATCATATCCATTAAATAGCAGTTAAAATATAAAAGTCATTAGAAAAATAAAATAGAAAAAGATTGTCATTATTCCCTTTAGTTTTCACTTTTGATTTAAAAACACACATGAGATGAAAACTGTGTTCTTAACTTTGACCTAGTTATGATGCTGATGCAACCTGAACTATGCCCCTAAATGCCAACCTGTAAGTGGAGGTTATTGCTTCTTTCCATGAAGGTGTAAAATCAATTCACCACATGTACCAGACATTTAGGAAACAAAGACATTAAGGAGATACAATTTCTGTCTTCAAGAAACTTAGAGGATAGTAGGAACATTTTTACCTTTTTTTAATGCTCAGAGACAAAACAGTTTTTTGTTTATTTGTTACTGTTGTTGTCTGAGTAGATACTATGAAAATTTGACCCCAGTACCATTTGGGAAAATGAAGCTTTGAAAATCAGTCTGAATGTGTCTTTAGCTTTAGAGTTTCCTTCATTTTGACAACTATTCTTTCTTAGAAGTAAAAAAAAGGTTAGACTATTAAATATAAACTAACAAGTCTTCTTTCTACTGATTTTTTTCCTTTCTCATCTCCTTAGTGGGTTTTACAGTTTCCTCCCGACTGGGTATTTAACCCTCTTGTATCTATTTCTTTATCTCTATATACATTCATTCAGTGATTGTATATACAATAGGAACAGCTACTTTTATCGTTACCTCCTAAATGTGCATATCTAAACCTAACCGTCTACCAGTGAGCAGGCTAGTCTTAAGATATAATTGAGGCTTGACTTGTGGCTCACTCTGTAATCTAAGCACTGTGGAAGGCTGAAGTGAAAGGGTCTCTTGGACCTAGGAGTTTCAGACCAGCCTGGGAAATATAGTGAGACTCTGCCTCTACAAAATATATATATATATACACACACACACACACACACACACATATACATATATGAAAATATATGTGTGTGTGTATATATATATATCAGAATAACTCATTACATTTTCCTCAAAATTGGTATCTTTCTTTTTTGTTCTCTACTGCAAAAGACCATCATCTCACTCCTAGCAATATAAACATACACACACACATGCACACACAATGTTATATGTAATTCACATACACTCCTGCATCCCTGTCTCCAGTAAAGGCCTTACTCTATGGCGATGCTCTTATGATAAAAATATCTTTATGTAGAGCTAGACCTGAGCAGCCACCACACCCATTGCCCTAACCCCTGCCCCAGATATTCCACATGCCTTTCAGAAGTATTCTCTATAGCAAACAACAGAAGATCCACCTATTAGATTCAATGCAATACATCAGGCCCCAAGGAATTTCCAATCTCTCTAAGAAACTACCTCTCTACTTAAATAATCCTTAGTAAGATCTAGGGAAATGTCATTAGAGTCACATAGACTCAAGTTTTAATTCTGATACCCTGTTACTTGCTGTCTCATCCTGGACATGTTCAGTTTAGTTAAATAACAGTGTTAAAAATATTTATCTCAGAGGCGTGTAGAGGAATAGGCATAAAGTGTATAGCCAGTGACCAATCTCCCTTCTATCTTAGGTTCAAGACAGAGGATCATATAAAGCCACCTGACAAGTCAAGGAACCACCTGATTATGTCAAATAAGGAACATGGTGCCAGGACATTAATACAAATCTCCATCTGATCACTTTCTCTTAAATTATGTGGTATGTAAGAGGTGTGGTTCCTCGTCTTTAAAACTGATGTATGTGGGTCCTCTGTCCTCTTTACAACTAGACTAAAGAACTATCTACAGCTATAATAAAGAGCCTCAGGATCTGTTCTGAATACTTCAGATGCTTGGTAAATGACTGAATCAATTAATTAGCCAATGGATCTGTTCTAAATATATTAGAGACTGGATAAATATTTAAACAAATTAACTAGTTAAAATATTCTTAGGGCAGGTGCTCACACCTTAATCTCAGCACTCTGGGAAGCCAAGACAGGAGGATTGATTTAGCCGAGGAGTTCAAGACCAGCCTGGGAAATATAGTGAGACTTCGTCTCTACAAATAATTTTTTTTTAAATTTTTTTAGTCATGGTGGCACACGTCTCAGATCCCAGCTACTCAGGAGGCTGAAGTGGGGGAATTGCTTGAATCTAGGCAGTTGAGGCTGCAGTTAGCTTTGATCATGCCACTGCACTCCAGCCTGGGCAATAGAGTGAGACTCTGACTCAAAACAAAATAATAAAATAATAAAAATTAATTCATTAAAATAAATTAAATAAATAAAATATTCTTTATTCTATGTGGCTTTTATATAGAATGTTAATGTTACCATTTTCTGAAGACTAGGAATAGATTTTGGTTACCAACCTGGAAAGACTATCATTGTCCCCCTTTCTAAGGAAATATTTCTGAGTCAATGCTTTCTGTTCTATTTAAAAATAAAATAAATCAGGCTTAAAAATGGCCCAAACAAGATAAAACATCACATTTAAACTTGAAATGAAAACTAAGTAATCCAATAACACAGGGAAAGTTATTCTCTTCAGAGGAGCATGCATTCAGGGAAATAAAAAGGGGATTTTTTGAAACAATATTTCAAGTGTACAAATCAGCAAATGCTTATAATATTCCCTAAATTTCTTCTCAACCTGTGTTACATCTCAGGCCACATACCACTTTCAAATGTTTTTATTTTCATTCTTGGTAGGTACTCAATGAATTTGAGATTCATTCTCTTCTTTTCTGTTTTTTTCTTCATTAATGATATAATATTATGTCAAATTTTGCACTACCCAATTAAGATCTTATACAGAGAATAAGATCTCACATATGTAGAAAATGAGCCTTACTGGATATATTTGAGGCTCTGGACAGGTTTATACAATTCTGTGTACTTCTGAACAAAGATGTCCCCAGCTACACCCAGATAAGAAGGGTTCTTTACAGATCTCATAACCGCTTAGTCAAATTATGTTCATAAAACGGCAAAGCTTGTATAACTTGTTGCAGCTAGCTCTGATTTAAATATCTAATTCTACAGAATTGGTAATAATTGTATTAGTTGATTAAATGAAGACCTTTCTGTTTTGGTTTGACTTTTTTTGTGTGATTGAGAGATGACATCAAATCAGTCTTTATACAGAAAGTATGCAAACACTGCTACCACTAATATTTTAGAAGCAGCAAAAGTAACTTGTAGAAGAAATTATATTCACAGTGCATTACAGTTATCTAAAAAAATTAACATCTTACTAGAAAATATAGAGGCAATAATCACTTCTATGAGCTTTTTTAGAGTTACTATATTTTACTAATTCAATGATATTATGGATGTGTCTGCAAAATCAAACATCGAACTGAAATGATTTATCAGAATAAATATTAGCAGAAGAACATTTTCTTTAATTACTCACACATTTCATTTTGCTTTACTTTAAGTTGAATTATTCAGAAAATTATAGTTCCCCAAGTTCATGCATAACAGGAAACACCAGTTTGGGCAATTGATTGAATTGTTCTCTGGAGCACAGTACCTAAACATTACTCACCACATTGATTATCATTGTGGCATGTGTGTAACTAAAGATACCAACACTTTATGGAAATTAATTTTTAATTATTAATCACTTCCTATCTGCCTAAAAGCAATATGATTAAATAAAAACAAATACAATCTCTCCAGATAAAGACAGTTGGAAGAGGTATATAGAATATAATGCTTAAATTTATAAAAAGTTTCAAAAATTATATGTTTTAGGAACTGCATTTTGTTTTTACAAAAAGACTATGATAATCTGGTACTAATTTGTTAGGAAGTCAGTCTCCAAAAACTTATATCAATGTTTCATCGCTTTGAGAGTTGATATACTTAATTTGGAAGTTGAGTTGTTTGATTTTTGATGAGATGGAATAATACATTTAATGAATGTATTATTTACACAAAACGGATGATGTCAGCACAATAAGAAAGGAGAGACTAAAAACCTTTATCTTAATTTTTATATATGAATGGCAAGCATTCCCTCCAAAATGCTAACATATATACATGTGTTTCTACATAGTTTGTTCCTTGCTAGAAGCATTTTCTTATAAAACTCCTTTCATTCAATCACTCAAAAATAGGTTTAATGATACTATAGGCTAGGTACTCTTCTCAGCACTGGGGATATTCCCTGCCCTCATGGACCTTATTCTGGTAAGCAAGAGGGATACCACAAAAATAACTAAATCTATTACTCAAAATGTCAGTGACTACTTAATGAAAAGAAATGAAGAAGGATGAGGCGACAGAGTGATTAGGGTTATTTGGGGTAGGTTAATTAAGAAGGCCACTCTAAGAGAATGACACTTAAGAGACCTGAGCAAATAGGGAGAAGAGGCCTTCTGTGGCGAGCACAGCAGGTACAAGCCTGACACAGCAACAAGCTCTGTATCTTCTGGAAACTTCAGGTAGGCCAATGTGGTTGGAGAGCAAGTAGGTGGTAAACAGTTGGAGATGACATAGAAAGATAACAAGTGGACTATTGTGTGCTTACTATTAGTGGGTACCAAGTGCTAGACACACCATTCGATGCCCAGGATAATAAGAACTTCATGTACTGAGGTTTTATGATGTACTGGGAAATGTACTAAACATTTTATACTTATCTCATTTAATCCTCAGTACCACCTATCTTAATTAGCTCAGGTTGCTATAACAAAATACTAGAGACTGGATGGCTTAAACAACAGAATTTTATTTCGCTTGGTTCTTGGGACTCTAAGTACAAAATCAGGGTACTAGCAGAATTGAGTTCTGGTGAGGGCTCTCTTCCTGGCTTGCTAATAGTTGCCTTCTTGCTATGTCCTCACAGGGCTTTTTCTCTGTATGTGGAATAGGGGAGAGGGGGAGAGGGAGAGAGGGAGAGAGAGAGTGAGAGAGAGAGAGAGAGAAAGAAATCTCTTCTTCTTCTTCTTATAAAGCAATTAATCTCATCATGAAAGCCCCCACTGTATCACCTATTCTAATATTAATTATGTCCTGAAGGCCCCATCTCCAAATACCATCACACTGGGACTTTAACATATAAATTTGGGAAGGATTTTAACATATAAATTTGGGAAGGACAGGAATATTCAGTCCATGACATCAACCTTGTGTGATATACATTATTTTTACTTATTTTATAAAATGAAGCAAAAAACATCAGGATCAGAGATATGAAATAACTTGCCCACAAAGAAGGCAGATCAAGGTCTTAGTCCTAATGTGTCTGGAGCTGGTTCCTTCTGGTGGGTTCGTGGTCTCACGGACTTTAAGAATGGAGCCGCGGATCTTCACAATGAGTGTCATAGCTCTTAAAGATGGCATGGACCCAAAGAGTGAGCAGCAGCAAGATTTATTGTGAAGAGCGAAAGAACAAGCTTCCACAGCATGGAAGGGGACCCGAGTGGGTTACCACTGCTTGCTGGGGGGTGGCCAGCTTTTATTCCCTTATTTGTCTCTGTTCCTGTCCTGCTGATAGGTCCATTTTAGAGAGCACTGATTGGTCCATTTTACAGAGCACAGATTGGTCCGTTTATAAACCTCTAGCTAACTACAGAGTGCTAATTGATGTGTTTTTACAGAACACTGATTGGTGCATTTTACAAACCTCTAGCTAGCTACAGAGCGCTGATTGGTACATTTTTACGGAGCACTGATTGGTGCATTTTACAAACCTCTTGCTAGACAAAAAAGTTCTCCAAGTCCCCTCTGGACCCAGGAAGTCCAGCTGGCTTCACCTCTCACCAGGAGGCTCAAATCAGTGTAATTAGTCTTGGTGCCATTCTGCTCCTGGCAAGGAACAACACAGACATATGCCTATTGTCCTGAAACAAGGAGTCTGGTTGCAGATATTAGAACAGCCTGGCATAGAAAATAGAAAGCTGAAGTTAGGAAGGCCTGACATGGTTGCTATTCTCTAGGTGAACTTTAGCAATCACTTAACGTTTTTAAATTTATATAATCGTTCATTTCTTCATTAATTTATTCTAAATGTATCTAATGTAGACCAGGCCATGTGCTCAAGAACCAAAATTAATAATAGAGAGTGCCTTCAATAATCTCTTATTCAAGTGGAAAAGCAAACATATTCACTCTTCATAAAAGTGTTCATATTTTTATTATCTAGTAGTGAAGAGCATAAGCTTTAAAATAGGACTGTCTGGTGTCGAACTATGGCTCAAACAGTTACTAATTACATATATCAGGTCATTTTTTTGTTTTGTTTTGAGACTGAGTCTTGCTCTGTCGCCCAGGCTGGAGTGCAGTGGTGCAATCTCAGGTCACTGCAAGCTCCACCTTGCGGGTTCATGCCATTCTCCTGCCTCAGCCTCCCAAGTAGTTGAGACTACAGGTGCTTGCCACCACATCCAGCTAATTTTTTGTATTTTTAGTAGAGACAGGATTTTGCTGTGTTAGCCAGGATGGTCTCGATCTCCTGATCTTGTGATCCACCCACTTCGGGCTTCCAAAGTTCAGGGATTACAGGCGTGAGCCACTGTGCCCGGCCACATTAGTCTTTAAATTCATTAAAAAGATACTTATTTGGAAAGTGGTGACAATAAATGTGCACAAACCTTGAGGTTGTGTTAGGAATAAAGAAGTCTATAAATCATGTACTTTGGTGTTGGACACATACTAATATTGTAACGATCTTTTGTTATTATAAATACTACTACTGTAACCACTAGAAATGGTATAATAGCAACACTGAATATTATAACTGTTGTTCTTTAGTAATATTTATTTATATTATTTATTATAAAATTGTAAAGTTACTTTGAATTTGTTGAATACTAGTTTGGCAATGATATGCAGTAGTTCCCTGATATATGATGTCCCTCCTTCCACAGCAAAAGATTTGTATCTGGGCACTTCGGAAGTGAAGATCATATTCCCAGCCATACTTGCAGCTCAGTGAAGCCATGGAACTAAGTTTGCACCAATGGAATGGGATCAGAAGTGATGTTTGCTACTTAGGTGCCTGGGCCTTCAGACATTGTGCATGAAATCTTCCATGCTCACTCCTTCCTGCAAGCTAGAGTATGGTGTGCCTCTGATTAGGCTTCAACCTAACAGAACAAGATAAGGCCCTAGAGCAAAAGCTGTAAAACTACCAAATTGTCTGTCGTGTAAATAGTTTTGTGGGACAAACAACAAAGCTGGAGGCATCACACTACCTGATTTTAAAATCTACTACAAAGCTCTAGTAATCAAAACATTATGGTACTGGCATACAAATAAGCACATAGACCAATGGGACAGCGTAAAGAGCCCAGAAATAAATGCACACACTTAGGGTCAATTGATTTTCATTAAAGATGCCAAGAACACAAAATGGGAAAAGGGCAGTCTCTTCAATAAATGGTGCTGGGGAAAACTGAATGTTCACATGCAGAGAATGAAATTTAACCCTCATCTCATACCATTTACAAAAATCAACTCAACATGGATTAAAGACTTAAATGTAAGACCTGAAACTATAAAACTACCAGAAGAAAACATACGGGAAAAGCTCCATGACATTTTTCTGGGCAATTTTTTTTTTTGGATATGGCTATAAAAGCACAGGTAACAAAAACAAAAAATATACAAGAGGAATTATATCAGACTAAAAAGTGCTGCACAGCCAAGGACACAATCAACAGAGTAAAGAGACAACCTGCAGAATAGGAGAATATATTTGCAAGCTTTACATTTGTAAGGGGTTAATATCCAAAATATGTAAGGAACTCAAACAACTCAATGGCAAAGAAAACAAAACAAAAACAAGTAAACGCCCAAATGGGCAAAGGACCAGAATAGACATTTCTCAAAAAAAAAAAAAAAAACACATACACATGGCCAATGGGGCATATGAAAAATGTTCAACATTACTAATTGTCTTAGTCTGTTTTGTGTGGCCATAACAGAATACCACAGACTAGATAATTTATAAAGAAAGTTATTTCTCACAATTTTGGAGGTTCAAAAGTCTAATATCAAGATGCTGGCATCTGGTGAAGGGCTTTTGCTGCATCATCGCATGGTGGAGGGTGGAAAGACAAGAAAGCACACAAGACACGAAAGCACACAAGACACATAGTGAGAGAGCTGTGAACTCACCTTTCTAACAAACCCACTCTAGAGATAATGACCCACTCCCAGGATAGTAACATTAATTCAGTTATGAGGACAGAGCCCTCAGGACTTAAACGTCTCTAAAAGTTCCCATTTCTCAACACTTGTTGCATTATGGATTAAGTGTTCAACACATGAATTTTGGGGGGCACACTCAAATTGTGGCACTAATCATCAGGGAAATGCAGATTAAAACCACAATGAGATATCCCCTTACACTTGACAGTTGGCTATTATCAATATCAAGATGAAAGACCATTAGTGTTAAAGACAATGAGAAGAAAAGGGAACCCTTGTACACAGTTGGTGAGAATGTAAATTAGCACAGCCATTATGGAAAACAGTATGGAGGTTCCTCAAAAAATTAAAAATAGAGCTACCATATGATCCATCAATCTGACTACTGTGTATATATTCAAAGAATATGAAATCAGTATGTTGCAGGCCTTAGGAATACTTATGGCTATTAATGTTTGATTTTTGTTTTATTTTTCTTATTGGAATTGGATCAAATATATGAGATCCCTCCAAAACACACCCATATTCATTGCAGCACTATTCACAATAGCCAAGACATGTAATTAACCTAAGTGTCCATCAATCAATGAGTAGATAAGGAAAATGTTGAATATATACACAATTGAATGCTATTTGGCCTTAAAAATTAAAATTTTATTTTGCAACAACATGGGTGAACTTGGAGGACATTGTGTTAAGTGAAATCACCCAGGCACAGAAAGACACCTGTCGCAGATCACACTTCTGTGTGGACTCTAACAATGTCAAACTCAGAAACAGACAGCAAAATGGTGATTGCAGAGACTAAGGTGGTGGGGAATAAAAGGATTGGGGAAATATTTGTCAAAGGATACAACATTTTAGTTATACAGGAAGAATATAGGTACATTGGGGGACTATAGTTAGTAACAGTATGTTGTACTCTTAAAAATTGCTGAGAATAGATTTTAAGTAGATTTTAACTATTCTTCATTTCTCAAACCAGTATCATAAAGCTTACAACAAAAAAATTACTGAAATAATACATATATGAAGTAGCTTGACCTAGCCATTCTACAGTGTATGAATATATTAAAACATCATTTTGTACACCAAAAATTTATGTATTTTTAGTTAATTAAACCAAATTTACAAAAGTTTTATAGGAAGATAGCTATAACCATTTGTTTATGTGTTGTTTATAACTGCTTTAATTCTACAATTGCAGAGTAGAGTAACTGCAACAGAAACCATATGACCCCCAAATTCTACAGTATTTATAATCTGGCTCTTTACAAAAAAAAAAAAATTGTCAATGGCTGCCCTAGGAGATAGCAAAGTGGAAAGATAGAAGCAGTCTGAATCCCCAAATAACACAAATGCCATCCAACCTAGACCAGAGACTTTGGTGCTGTTATATGAGAAAGAAACTTCTATTTTATTTAAACAACTTTTTGGGCCCTTTAAAGATAGCAAAGTGATCTTCATTCTAACCGCTATACTCCCCCAATTCTCAGTTTTTGTGAAATTATGCTATTTGATTTTCTTTGTCATTTTTAATGAGGTTTGAGAAATTTTCGTCTTAATTTATGAAGTCTTTTGCATTTTAGGGAGTTAAATCTGTATTTGTAATATAGAAAATAATGTCAATAGGCTGCTTGATTTGTAATAATTCTGATATAGTCCTATGTATTTTTTAAATGTTTAACTTTCATCAAATCTGTCATTACTTCCTTTTATAGTTTCTTACTTTGCTTTTATTTTTAGAAAGTTTTCCTTATCCCAGGATTAAATAGATAGTTGTCCTTTTTGGTGTTTTTTTAAAATTTTTGGAATATTTCACTTACAATTTTTCATTCCCAACAAATATTCGTAACAGTATCCAGCAGTACTTATCAGTTTCCCCCTTATATATATTACAATAACATATTATAAGCATGCATTATACTTACATCATATAATCTTATATTAGAAACGTACAAATATCAGGCTGTGTTTCAGAGCTTTTATGTTGTTTCATTGCTCTACTCTTCATTTCTCAAACCAGTATGATAGTGCTTTAATTATCATAGTTTTAGAGTTTAATTAATATCCAGTACAACAAGTCGCCCTCATTTATTTATACTGATAGTCATCTGACCTTGACTGTTCTGCTTTACTTGTTCTACAGTTGTTCTGCAAACTCACAGAATATAGGCATTTTATTTTATTTTTATCCCTGAACACCTTAAAAACCAGGTTTTTATATTGTCATGATCAAATTTCTATATTTGTGCTAGGCTATTCACATGTTTTTAAATGTCTTTCAAAAATATTTTTTAAAAGTCTTGCCTACTTATAATTTTGGTAATTTTATTATAAAATATATATGCAAAAGAATATTTAATATGTGTTGAGTTTAATAACAATGAAATGAATATCCATATGCCCAATACCCAGGTTATGAAGTAGAGCATATACAGTAATTTTGGAGTGCCCTGGTACCTGAACTTGGTTGAATCTCCACTCCCTGGGGTAATTTCTATTCTGTGATAATACCTTCTTGCATTTCTTTGAGTTTTACCACATATCTATGATTAGTAACAATTAACTGTTTAGTTGTTTCTCTTTTGAATCTTTTTATAAATAAAATACTACTGTAATACATTCTTCTCTGACTTGATTTTTTTCCCTGAACATTGTGTTTATACGACTCATCTATGTTAACAGACACAAGAATGCTTTATTTATTTTCTCTACTATATAGTAAATCATCACATGAGTATACCACAATGCATTTATCCATTCTACTCTAAATGGACATTTGGGACGTTTCCAATTTTTGCTTTTGCAAACAGTGTTGCTATAAATATTCTGGTGTATGTTTCCAGGTGCAAAAATCAATGTGTGGTTTGTGGACCCAAGCCAGTTCGCTGATAGTTTGCTACAAGTTTGTGATGGGATAAGTATAGAAATGAAGAGCAAGCATTTAGAAATTTTAACAGTAATCTGGCTTTGCTATAATATCCAAGCACAGAATCAGTGAACTCATATCATTTAATAGGACTTGGCTAGTTTGATAATGTTGAACTCACAGTACGACAAAAAACAGTTATCAAGATCTGCTATACATTATGCCTACAGTTAATAATATTCTCTTGTACACTTCAAAATTTGTTATAAAGGCCAGGCATGGTGGCTCACATCTGTAATCCCAGCACTTTGGGAGGCTGAAGAGGGCGGATCACTTGAGGCCAGGAGTCTGATATCAGCCTGGCCGACATGGCAAAACCCCATCTCTACTAAAAATACAAATAGTAGCTGGGTGTGGTGGCGCACACCTGCAATCCCAGCTGCTCAGGACGGTAAGGTACGAGAATCACTTGAACCTGGGAGACAGAGGTTGCAGTGTGCAGAGGCTGTGCCATTGCACTTTAGCCTGGGTGACATTGCGAGACTCTGTCTCAGAAAAAAAAAAAAAAAAAAAAGTTCTAATCCTGGCTTTAAAAATAAAAAATAAATAAAAATTTGTTACAAAGTAGCTCTCATATTAAGTATTCTTAGGACAATAAAATAAAAACTTTAAAAAACACACATACAAGTCATGCACAATAGAACCATGTAATATTTTTTAAATTAGATTGGGAACTGCAACCTGAAAGTGTATAAACCAGCACTATAGCAAAACCTTGTCTCTACAAAAAAATTTAAAATTTAGGTGGGCATTGTGGTGCCTGCCTGTAATCCCAGCTACTCAGGTTAAGGTGGAAGGATCACTGGAGACCGAGAGGTTGAGGCTGCAGTGAGCCATGATCACTTTAATGTACTCCAGCCTGGGCAATATAGCAAGATCTTGTCTCAAAAATAATAATAAGAAGAAGAAGAAGAAATGAATTAAAGTGTATAAAAATGGCATAAAATTAGGACATATGCTTTTATAAATACATGTATAGTCTTTTAATTTAAAGTTAAGCCTACTTTTAAAATTTATAATGTAACATTATTAACTAAATTAGGGCTGTAAAATTTGTGTATTTATTTTTAATGTTTAGTTTATTGCCAGCAGTATAAGCTTCACTTTTTTTTCCTTAATTTTGGTCAGGACAAGGTATACCTTTTCAGAATGTAGTGGTAACACTAAACAAAATAACAAAAAATAAATTTCAAAGAAATAAAACATTGTCTTCCATATATGTGATTTAGTTTCTTAGTCATAACTGTTGGCAATCTGTGAAAGTATACATATTCCTATTGAAACATAAGCACTTCATAGATGGTTTTGAAAAGCAGTTGGTGTTGTTAAAGCTAAAAAATCATAAAAAGTTGCTGAGACATTAGTGAAAGACTGCATCAAAAGTGTGTTAGAAATGACAGCTGCAACCACTGCAAAGAAAGTAGCTTAAGTCCCACTTTTCAATGACAGCATACTTTAAAACACTACAGAAAATGAAGAAAAATAGTGGACTCACTCACAGAACAAATACAGCTAGGAATTGGATGAATGCAAAAATATCACGAACGTGGCGGCTATTTTGATCTCTGTGTAAACTGTATAGGCCGGTAGTATAGACAAGTATTTTCTGAACATCATTGATGACTAGAAGCAACCAGCTATAGATTTGCAAAACTGAAAAGGATTACATTGACTAATAGTTGGGAGTTTAAGTTTCATTAAGATAATGTTCTGATGGCACAGTTGCAATGACAAGGCAATATTCTGGAACAGTTATGTAGATTAAGAAGCTTTCACCTTCAATACTGTGTTTGGAAACTGGAAAGAAAACAAAGTTTAAGGAGCTTTCATGAGAATAGAAATCAATATTCTGATTGCTTCACCAAGAAAGACTTACTATAAAAAAAAGTCTTAGTGATGTAGTAAAAACTGAATTCTCTAAAGAACGGTTTTAAGTTAGAAATTATTATATTATGATCATAACATGGAAGCTTATTTTATTTAAAAATCTCTTTATTTCATGTGGAGGTATAATGCTTAATAAAGGAAAATGTTCAATAGAGAATGTTTAAAGTTTTTGACATGATTTCATACATGGGAACTCTAAATATCTTTGCAATTATTAAACCATTTTGATCCCAAGTAAAGATATGATTGAGACTGCCAGACTTACTTCATTGTCTTTATCTTTAGTATTTCACTGCTCTTCATATATCTTTCTAAGAAAAAAATGTAATATGTTTTTCAATGTTAGATAAAAAACAAAAATGAAAGTCAGAAGCCTAAAAGAGCAAAGTTTTTAGAGTATTGTGACGTATCCTATAATTTAACAATATTATCAGTGAAGATCTTTATATTGCACATCAGCAAAAAAATTAGCATTGAATCCTATGAATCTGACAGAGTACTTTGGAATTTACTTTTCATCAAATTTCAGACACGTAAAAAATTCATCATTTAAGTTAACTATAAATTAAAACAGGTTATGGATGGAGATTTGAAAATGAATTTTGAAAATACTAAATAATTATGGCATCCGTCTGCAATCCCAGGCTCCATGGGTTAATGTTGTATAAAAGTTAAAAATAATTATATTTTCATTTACTCTTTGGATGCTTTAATCTCATTACTATGAATTAATCCTTAAGATACATCTCCAACCATGATAAATATATGCACAATGTTATTTGTTATAGGATTGTTTGTAGTTACAAATATTGAAACTGCCTAAATATCTAAGCCTAGGATGCTGGTTAAATATACAATGAATACACATATACGATGCAGTACTATGCAACTGCAAAGAAATAATGATGAGGATCTCTATAAATGGATTTGGAGTAACTTTCAAGAGAGATAATTAAGTGGAGGAAAAAAAAAACAAAGTGAGGGAAAAAGAAAAGCTTATATATTTACCCTACTCGTGAAAGAAAAAAACAAAAACTAATACACATATATTTGCTAATCTTTATGAAAAATAATCCCACTGAAATTGGTTACATGTGATTGGAGTATAGAGTAGAAGAGATAATGAGAGTGTGAGTCCTGTCATAATACTTTTATATATATTGTTTTTACTTTTGAAAGCATAACATACATATTTTAAAATTTCATTAAATAAGAATGGAAGCATAAAGAAAACCATAAAACAGAAAGAAAGCAAGGTAAAATGCATGAAGGTAAATTGCATTCCAAATGAATATCATAACTGAAAAGGAAGAAAGGAAGGGAGGGAGGGATGGAGAGAAAGAAAGAGGGAGGGAGATTGAGAGGAAAGAAAGGAATTAATCCAAGTTTCCTGTGAACTCATTATTTGTCTGTATTCACTCAGTCTGGAGCAGGGTTGGATGTCAGGGACAGGGAAAAAGTTCTAACATATCCAGTACTTGTTTTAAGTTTTACAGTGGTACAGTAGAAGTAATTCTGAAACAGTTTTAGATGTCAATATAGGACTAAGCAAATAAATAAATGTTTTGTAGTTATTGGGAGCCAGGGCTCTGGCTGTACAAGAAGAGACAAATAGGGAATGAGAAAAGTCAAGAAAGACCATCTGGTGACAGATTAGAATTGGAGGTATGAGAGTGAACTCACGATTTCTTAAATATGCATCTGTTTATGTATATGCATCATTACATGTACATACCTGTCAACATGCTTTTGTGAAATTGATTTAGTGTAACAAAATATGGGAACAACTTCAATAATACGGTATTCCTTGTAGTGTTGTCATCAATCCAATCCAGTTTAGATACATCAAACAAGCAAGAAACGAGCTCATTTGTCACATTAAAAACTCTACTAATTACATACTATGAATATTCAAAGTACTCCTATAGTCATAAAATGTATGAAAGGCTTCTTTCACGCATAGCATTTTATTTAGAAATAATTGTGCAATGACAAAAGGTGACAAGTATAATAGTGATTATTTATATTAATTTATAATAATCACACTTTCAATGAACAACTAGTTTGATTTGCCAAACTGTATTTTCATCAGTGTTACTTTATATTATTTTATTAAAATATAATTATATGTCTACCGAATCTAATGATAAAAATGAGTTTATATTTTTTATGACTATGTTTTTAAATTTTTTGTTTTCCAGAAGTGTATTAACATTTCTTGTTGTTGTTGTTGTTTGTTTGTTTTTTGAGACAGAGTCTTCTCTGTCGCCAGGCTGGAGTGCAGTGGCGTGATCTTGGCTCACTGCAACCTCCACCTCCTGGGTTCAAGCCGTTTTTTTAATAATTTATTTTTGTCACATTTTATAAAAGACTGGAAATTTTAAAAAACGTTCTTCCTTTGTCCTGGATAGTTTAAGTCCCCTTGCCCTGACATATACTTAGCAGTGGAACTGCTTTTTCAGTGTTGTAGCTTAACTTTACCATTGATTCCAAACAGATTTCTGGAGGGATTGTAGAAAGATTCACTTTGCCTACAGTGTATGCCAGTTCCTGTTGCTCACTAATGCTGATAGTGTTATACACGTAATACCTGGAAATATGATGAGTATGACAGAAGAATTTCAGTTTAAACTTGCTTTTCTCTAATTATAGATAAGTGCGAATATGTTTACAAATATTTCTATGAAATGTCTATAGCTTATTCCCACTTTTCTATCGGGTTTTTTTTTTAGTTGACTGACTCTGACTTTTTATTTTCGAAACTTTGTTGGTCATCGGCAATGCAAATATTTTCTCCCAGCTTTTGGAATGCCATTGCAGTCTTTTATAGTGTCTGACCACCAACAGAGTTTTTTTTTGTTTTTGTTTTTAAAGAAACAATGTTTTTCTGATGCTCAGCCCAGGCTGAAATGCAGTGGCACAATCATAGCTCACAGCTGCTTTGAACTCCTGGGCTTAAGCGATCCTCCAGCCTCAGCCTCCTGAGTAGCTGGGACTACAGGCATGCACCACCATGCCCAGCTAACTTTTTTATTTTGTGCAGAGACAGGGATTTCACTGTGTTGCCCAGGCTGGTTGCAAACTCCTGGCCTCAAGTGATCTTCCCATGTCAGCCTCCCAAAGTGCTGAGATTATAGGTGTGAGCCACTGTGCCTGGACAAAGTTCTCATTTTAAACTTTAAATATGTTTCAGTCTCTCTCTCTCTCTCTCTCTCTTTTTTTTTTTTTTTTTTCTGAGAAGGAATCTCGCTTGTTGCCCAGGCTAGAGTGCAGCGGCGTGATCTCGGCTCACTACAAGCTCCGCCTCCCGGGTTCACGGCATTCTCCTGCCTCAGCCACCCGAGCAGGTGGGACTACAGGCGCCCGCCACCGCGCTCGGCTAATTCTTTTGTATTTTTAGTACAGACGGGGTTTCTCCGTGTTAGCCAGGATGGTCTTGATCTTCTGACCTCTCCTGACCTCGTGATCCGCCCGCCTCGGCCTCCCAAAGTGCTGGGATTACAGGCATGAGCCACTGCATCTGGCGTTTCAGTGTCTCTTTACAGCTTTGCTTCTTTTTAAAAGTAATTCTTTCATGAAAAGTAATCAAAAGGATATTCTCTTATGTTCCTTTCAAATTTCGCCTATTAAGCCAATTGGAATTGAATTTTAAGTGTGAGGTGGGATCCAGTTTCATCTTTTCTATACTAACTACCAGTTTTCCCAGTATCTTTTGTTCAGACAACTACCCTTTCCCCACTGATCTGCAATGCAGGCTCAGAGAATGTGTTTCCACAGAAGTGTGGGTTGTTTATGGGCTGAGCATTCTGTTTCAGCAATATATTTCTAAACTAACAATACATTGTAATAATTATAATAGTTTTAAAATAGATCTTGATATCTGATAGGGCAAGAGGTCTTTCCTTGTCCTACTTTTTCAAGAGCAAATCAGTAATTCTTGTCCATTTCATCTACCACATAAATGTTCAAATGAGCTAGTCAGTTTTCATGAAGAGTCCTGGTGAGACAATAGGAATTGCATTACATCATAAACCAATTTGAGTAAAACTGTTGTTTTGAAAACAGTGTCTTCCTATTTATACTTTTTGATTTATTTAAGTGTCTTCTAATGTTTTTCAATACAATTTTATTCTCTCCCATGTAAACAACTTGCATTTTCCCATTATTCTGAGGTACCTTATTATAATTTATGTTGCTATTATAACAGAATATTTCGAAGTTAAGACAGTAACAACAGACTATTGATATACATATATGCACATGAATGCTGTATTTGGATTTTATAGTAAAAAATTACTAAAAATTCTTCTATAGATTTTTTAAAATAGGAAGTCCTATCTTCTATAGAACATTAAAATTTGTTTATTGGCTGGGTGTGGTGGCTCATACCTGTAATTCCAGCACTTTGGGAGGCCAAGGTGGGTGGATCACCTGAGGTCAGGAGTTCGAGACTAGCCTGGGTAATATGGAGAAACCCCATCTCTACTAAAAATACAAAAATTAGCTGAGCGTGGTGGTGCATGCCTGTAATCCCAGCTTCTTGGGAGGCTGAGTCAGGAGAATCGCTTGAACCCGGGAGGCGGAGGCTGCAGTGAGCCAAGATCTTGCCACTGCACTCCAGGCTAGGTGACAGAGCGAGACTATCTCAAAACAACAACAAAAATTATTTTTTTCTTTTCA
Source organism: Mandrillus leucophaeus (assembly GCF_000951045.1). Classification (NCBI taxonomy): domain Eukaryota; kingdom Metazoa; phylum Chordata; class Mammalia; order Primates; family Cercopithecidae; genus Mandrillus; species Mandrillus leucophaeus. The sequence goes on from NW_012102399.1 coordinate 2,365,557, forward strand.
GAGCCTAATAACTTGTTGCTTTTTCTCTTGCCATTGCCCTGGGTCCAGTCTGCAGTACAGTGTTGAATTGATGTGGTAAAAACAGGCATCATTGATTTACTCTGGATTTTAATGTTTCGCCATGGAATGAGATATTTAGTAAAAAAGTTTGGTAACTGCACTTTATTATAGTAAAGGCAGTTTCTTGTATTTTTAGGTTGTTAAGCTTTTTTAACAAATACATGAATTGACATTAATTTTATAGGTTGTTTTTCTGTATTTGTAAGATGACTGTAATAGATTTTACTTCTAACCTATAAATTTGGTGAATACATTAGTAGATTTCTAATAATGAATCAAGTTTGCATTTCTATAATAAACCTGTGATCATGATTTATCTTTTATAAACAAATTAGGTTTTGCTTTCCTAATATTTTGTATAGGACCTTTGCATCTGTGCTTGAGTCAGACGGACCTACTATTTTTTCCTTCTTGTATTTTGTGTTGGTTTGATATCAGAATTACACTAGCCTCATGAAATAAGTTGCAGAGTGTTCCCAAATGTTCTGTTCTTTTAAAGAGTTAAAGTAAGACTGAAATTACAGATTCCTTAACTGTTAGGTAAATGCACCTGTAAAATCATTTATTGAGATTCGTACATTCTTTATGGAGAGATTTTTGACAATGGGTTCAAGTCCTTAATGATTATCAGACTACTAAGTTTTTCTATTTCTTCAAATGTTATTTTTGAGAAACTATATTTTTGTGGACACATTACTATTTTAAATTTTTTAAGTGTACAGGTGTAAAGCTATTTATCGTGTCCCTGTATTATCATTGCAATACCTGCTGCATCATAGTTATATCCCACTTTTCTTGCCTGATTTTTGTGTGTGTGTGTGTGTGTGTGTGTGTGTGTGTGTGTGTTGGCCTTGTCATTTGTGTTCTGGAATCATTTTGTTAGGAGTTTTCAAATTTTAAGTGTTGTTTTTCACTCCCTATTTGTCATTCTCTATTGTATTATTGTTTCCTTGTTTATTACATTTTTATCATACGACTTCTTTCCTTCTACTTTGTGTTTATTTTGTTGTTCTGTTTCTGACTTCTTTAGTTGGGTGTTTATCTCATCTATGTGCACCGTTTTTTCCTATATTATAAGCTTGTTAAGGCCTTAACTTCTCCTTTTGTTTCTACTTCAGTGCTATTCCAGATGGTTTGATATGTGGCATTTTCATGATCATTCATTTTTAAACAATTTCTAATTTCCATTACGATTTCTTCTTGGAAAATAAGTTATTTAGTCTGGGCGCAGTGGCTCACGCCTATAATCCCAGCACTTTGGGAGGCAAAGGCGGGTGGATCATGCAGTCAGGAGATCAAGACCATCCTGGCCAACATGGTGAAACCCCATCTCTACTAAAAACACAAAAATTAGCCAGGTGTGGTGGCAGGTGTCTATAATCCCAGCTACTCAGGAGGCTGAGGAAGGAGAATCGCTTAAACCTGGGAAGCAGAGGTTGCAGTGAGCAGAGATCTCGCCACTGCACTCCAGTCTGACAGCAGAATGAGACTCTGTCTCAAAAAATAAATAAATAAATAAATAAATAAATAAATAAAGTTATTTTAAGGTATCTATTTTTTTTATTTCCAAACTAGAGGGTTCTTATCTTTATACTGAATCCTATTTTAACTACGCTAAAGTCAGACACTATAGTTATATGACATTAGTCTTTTGCAATTTATAAAATCTTCTATATACTTATTGTTTTTTGGCTGGTCAATATTAGAATTGCTGATATAGCTGTCTTAAAGTTTCCAGCTGTAATGATATATTAAAATGTATGCAAATTATTACCTAGTTTATTTTGACATTATACTTGCATGCATAAAGGTTTAAAATTGTATCTTCAGCTAAGCTTGGTGGCTCATGCCTGTAATCCCAACACTTTGGGAGGCTGAGGTGGAAGGATCACTGAAGCCCAGGAGTTTGAGACCTGACTGTGCAACATAGTAGTGAGACCTTGTCTCTACTAGTACTTCTACTACTACTACTACTGATAACAATAATAGGAAAACATTTGAAAATCAATCAGTAAATACAATCATATTTTCTTGTTGGGTTGAGTTGCTTAGAGATTTAATGGCCTAAAGCAACAATTAAAATTTATCTTAAAGTTCCTTTCTTTCTCTGTTTTTTTCTTTGTTCTGAGACAGGGTCTCTCTCTGTCACCCAGGCTATACGGTCATGGTCCCATCAAAGCTCACTGAACTCTCAAACTCTTGGGCTCAAGTGATCCTCTGCCTCAGTCTCCTAAGTAGCTAAAACTATGGGTGCACACCACCATGCCCGGCTAACTTTTTTCTTCTTCTCTTTTGTAGAGATGGGGTCTTGCTATGTTGACCAGGCCTGTCTCTAATTCTTAGCCTCAAGCCATCCTCCTGCCTCAGCATCCAAAAGTGCTCAGATTAGAGTCATGGGCCATCTGACCTGGCCTTCTTATAGCTTCTATGGGTCAGAAATTTGGGAGCAGTTTAGCTGTGTGATTCTGTTTTGAGATCTCTCACAGGGCACACTCAAAGTATTAGCAGGAGTACAGACATCCAAAGACTTCACTGGGGCAGGGATCTTCTTTGCAAATGGCTCACTCAAATAGCTGGCAAATTGTTAGTGTCTGTTGAGGCTTCAATTTATTAAATATGTACCTTTCCACACTGTCTAAATGTTTACACAGAATTCCAGCTGATGGCCCTCCATAAAGTGTTCCAAAAGAATAAGGTGAAAGCTACACTGTGCTTTATAACTTAACCTCAGAAATCACACATTATCATTTCTGGACTATCTTATTGGTTAAAAAGATCATACCTATTCATTCTTAGATAAGTCTTATAAAAAGTCATGAATACCAGAGGACAAGGATTGCTGGATGGCATCTCAGAAGCTAGCTACCATATAGAACAGTATTTTTGTCTTAGAATTTCCTTGTTATGTTATTTAAAAAGTAAATTCTGGCTGGGCATGGTGGCTTATGCCTGTAATCACAGTGCTTTGGGAGGCTGAAGCGGGTGGATCACTTGAGACCAGCAGTTTGAGACCAGCCTGGCCAACGTGGTGAAACCCCATATCTACTAAAAATACAAACATTAGCCAGACATAATCCCAGCTTCTTGGGAGGCTGAGGCACAAGAATCACTTGAAACCAGGAGGCAGAGATTGCAGTGTGTCAAGATGGTGCCACTGCACTCCAGCCTGGGCAACAGAGTGAGATTCCTTCGCAAAATAAATAAATAAATAAATAATAAATAAATAAATAAATAAATAAATAAATTCTTTTTTTTTTCTTTTGGTATATCTTTTCCCATCTTTTTACTTTTAAAATTTTCTGTAATCTTTTTTTTTTTTTAAATACAGGGCTGTAAGCCAGGTTGGAGTGCAGTGGTGCAATCATGGTTTAACCTATAGCCTCAAACTCCTGGGCTCAAACTATCCTCCCTCCTTAGCCTTCTGAGTAGCTGGGACTACAGGCACATCATGATGCCTGGCTAATTATTTTTCTTTTTATTTTTGTAGAGATGGGGTCTCCCTATGTGGCCCAGGCTGGTCTGCAACTCTTCAGTTCCAGCTATGCTCTTACTTCAGCCACTGTTATAAGTGCTGGGATTACAGGTGTGAGCCACTGCACTCAGCATCTATATTCTTTAGTTTAGATGTGTTCCTATCAACAACAGAAGTGGGATTTTCTTTGTAGTGTTTTGTTTTCTGTCTGATAATCGCCTTTAATTGAAAATTTAACTCAACATATTTATTGTGATCACTGATATGTTTAGATTCATGTCTATCATATACTACTGTCTTCTATTTTCTATATTATCTTTTTCTGCTGTTTAAAAATCTCGATCAACGTTCAGTGATTTCACTCTAATATATCAAACCGTTCTATGATTATACCATAATTATAATTAACTTAAGATTTGTTTTGCTATGTGAATATGAAGATCCATGTCTTTCATCAATTCTAAAAGTAATTCAACTATTATCACTTTAAACATCTCACCCATGTTTTTTCTCTTCCCTCATTCCGACTCTCCAATTAGATGCATGTTGCAATTTCTCTTTCTGTCCTCCCTATTTCCTAAAGTCTCATGTATTTTCCAGCTCGGTCGCCTTGCTTTACCTTCTATATACTTTAACACATACAATACATTTCAACTTTCATTTGTTAATTTTTCTTCATATCTCAAAATGCTCTTTGGTTATTTTTTAAATGCATCTGTTTGTTTTTATAGTCTTCTGTCTTTTACCGTATTTTTAATAATTATATTATTGAACATCATATATAATTAATTTACATCCTACAAATGAAATTTCTAACAACAATCTTTGTAATCTACTTCTGCAGTTTGTTTTTACTGATTTCCTTCACTGAGATGTTCTATTCTGTCTGTATTTAGTGATTATCTTTTTAATGCAATCTCATGTCCTTTGAAATTTTATCTATGAGAGTTATTTTGGACCTTTATTTAAAGTGTTTTCTTTTAACAGGATTTTTGCTTGCTTCTGCAAAGTACTTGGGGACACTATCAACCAAGTGTCACTTAAAAGTAAAATTTTACCTTTAGAGGTTTTGACGTTACATACGTACTATGAATATGGCTTACATAATGGAGAGGTTACGAATTTTCTTCTGGTGAAACTTTCCTTTTCCTTCACTGCACCCAGAACGAAATATCTCCCTCAACAGCATTCTCTCTCTCTCTCTGTCTCTTTCTCTCTCTCTCTCCCCTCCCTACCCCTGTCTCTTTTGTTTACTTATTTAATTCACAGTAAGTATTGCCTTTCAGGGATCCTATTCATGCCGAGGTATTTGCAGTCAAATCTGCCAACTTTTGCCAGCTCAAACTAAATTTGTTTACAAAAAAAAAATGGTCTTTTAAATCCTAGGCTATAGGCAATGAAGAACTGCCAAACATCTTCAGAGAAAATGTCTGTTTCAGTGACATTCATCTTGCTTACTTCTCTTGATTTATTATTTCATGCTGTTCATGGACTCTGAGAATTCCCCTTACTTTCCACCAACTCAGCTATGCAATTAATTTATTTTTTAAATTTTTATTTATTTATTTTTTTGAGACGAGGTCTCACTCTGTTGACCAGGTTGGAGTGTAGTGGTATGATCTCGGCTCATTGCAACCTCTGCCTCCCAGGTTCAAACGATTCTCCTGCCTCAGCCTCCCTAGTAGCTGGGACTACAAGCGCATGCCATTATGCCTGGCTAATTTTTTATATTTTTAGTAGAGACGAGGTTTCACTGTGTTAGCCAGGATGGTCTCGATCTCCTGACCTCGTTATCCATCGGCCTTGGCTATACTGTCTGGAATCTTTAGGTTTTTTGTTAATGAAAGGATTTCTCTAGACATTCGGTCTACCATACTGTCAGAAATTCAAGGAAAGGATAACTATGAGGTTTCTGATTGGAAGACTGCAATGAAAGGCTACGATTCTAGCCACCTTTCTTCAGCTCAGACTTTTGGACCTGATGGGACTTTCCACTTTAAAGGGAACAAAACACAGAGCTATGCTTCACTTCACTACACTTTTATGAAACGTCATGATCTTCACTGATCCTGGAACAAGGCTTACATTAGATACTACCAGCTTCATTATGAGAAGTAAGTATTAATTAACCATGGTGAGTAGCAAAGAACCAATAATCCTCCATTATGTGGGATTTAGAGTCAGAGATTCCTGTGGTGGAAAGAAATCCAGAGATTCCAATGGTAGAAGTAGGGACAATGGTAAGAAATTGAAATGGAAGAAAGAAAAAAAGAACCCAAACACTTACTTTATATTAATATGTCTGTATGTTGTCTAAAGAACAAAAAAAAGAGAGAAAAAAATGGAGTTACACTATATTGAAGATTAAATTCCAGACAAAATACATTGTTGAAACATAACTTTTGAAAGACAAAGTCTAAATTGAGTCAGTACCTACCCTCAGAGATCTAAGATGCACAGATGTTAGGCGTACAAATCTGACCATATTAGAGAGTCCATTTAACCTTTGGTCTTCTTCCTATATTCTCTCTTTGTGAGGGGTACCACCAACCATTCATTTAAGCAAGCTAGAAACTTAGAAATTATTCTTGAGGAATTCCTTGCACACTTGCCATTTCCAAATTATTACCAAGTCCCTTATATTTTGCCCTCAAAATTTCTCTGAAATCAATCTACTCTTCTGATATCCTCTACCAGTAACTTCCATTAAGCTATCATGATCTGGCGCCTGAACTACTAAAATACTGTCTTGACTGGTCTTCCCGTATCTACCTTTGCCTCCACCCAATCCATTTTTTACCTGCCACCAGAATAATATATTCAAAATGTAAATCTGTTGACATCATCTCCCTGCTTAAAATATCTCGGTAGTTTCTCATCAACATAGGCAAAGGCAAAAGCATTAACATTTATCTACAAGATTCTTATTTTGACCCTTACTACCTCTCAATATTCTTCATGATACCGTTTTCTCCAACTATACCAGCCTTCTTTATTTTCTTCATGTATAACAGTGCTCTCTCCTGCGCCACAAGGCCTTTGCAAATATTCCTCTTTTTTTTCCTTTGTTTTCTAAGCTAATTTTCACTCATCATTTAGATATCAGCTCAGTTCCCACTTTCTCAGTGAAGCTCTTTCTGCACTTTCTTGATTAGATTGTATCAGCTATTGCATAGTCTTATGGCATCACATACTTCTTATTAAATAAGCCTGGAGTAATTGCAGTTATTGAATTAATGTCTACCTTTACTGTAGCTGGAAGCTCTATAAATACAAGGATATTACCTAACATATTACTACCCCTAGGAAATAGTTTATTTTCTTTTTAATTTTAAAATATATCAGAGATGAAAGCATACATATAATGCATTTGTGCAGATAAAAGGCTAACAATAAATGAAACACCAAATAACCTACCTATGTGAAGAAAGAGAACACTGACACTCTGGGAAAGCCCTAGTTGTGCCTCTCTCCAATCATATACCCACCTGCTAGGTATAGATTAAAACGATTCAGCATTAACCTTAGGTTTTGATCAATAATGAAATGTATGTAATAATATTAATACTCATGTTGATGGGTATACCTCTAGCTTATGTGTTCTCACCACAATGTAATGTTCCATTGTACGTACATAAAGCAATGTTTTATGCATATTGATGGACATTGGGATTGTCTGTTGATTTCAACTACTAAAAACAACATTGCTTTGATTGATATTACTGTACATACTTCCTCTTATTCACGTGCAAGACTTTGTGAAGGGTGCAAACCGAGGAAAAGAACTGCTGGCTTAAGGTGCTACACAAACCTTCAGGGTTCATTTGCATTAATAAAATGTAACTTATTTCATATAATACACATAACATATATATACATTTATAGGGGTAGTATATAAATTCTGTTTATTTTCCACATTTTTCTCAATATACCCTGCTATTATCCAAATCAAAGAAATATAGGCTTATTACAATTTAACCTATTATATTAATATATTCATTCATTCAACAAATACTTATCAAGGCATTCACTACCTGCCATGTAGTATACTAGATGCCAAGATAGTCTTTATTTTATTTTATTTATTTATTTATTTTTTGAGACGGAGTCTCACTCTGTCACCCAGGTTGGTATGCAATAGTGCAATCTCAGCTCACTACAACCTCTGCCTCCTGGGTTCAAGCGATTCTCCTGCCTCAGCCTCCCAAGTAGCTAGGACTACAGGTAGGTGCCATTACATCAGGCTAATTTTTGTATTTTTAGTAGAGACAGGGTTTCACCATGTTGGCCAGGCTGGTCTTGATCTTCTGACCTCAAGCGATCCCCCCGCCTCAACCTTCCAAAGTGCTGAGACTACAGGTGTGATCCACTGTGCCTGGCCTATTCTTAATTTTTTAATATTTTTATTTCAACACTTAATTAGAATCTAGATGCCTGTCAGATGTTCAACATCATAGCCTACTCACTGATATTCACAAGGTAACATGCATTCTAAGAAATACAGAGAGATCATGAGTAAAAGAATACCTGCAAATAGCCAGTACATGGTATGCTGTAAATTTTTGATAAGACTGGTCTAAAAAGATTACTTATTATCACCTCACTTCTCATGTAATAGCAATATCATTGAACATTAACTATAACTTTTTTCAAAAATAAACCACTTAAAAAACAATATGAAAAAGAATACACAGATTTAAAATGTTTAAATCTGATTATTAACTTGCATTAAAAATTAATCATTGTATTTATGCCTAACCCCATCATGATCCCAGGCCTGAAAAAGGTGTTACATGATGGAGTTTTAACAAGTGACTGTAATACTCCCAAGTACTGAACTAAACATTAACATAATTTGATCTGTGTCAGGGAGTTCCGTAGTACTTAGCCAATCATTATCTCTTCCCATCTACTCTTTTCACTAAACAACCTTTTATCCTCCAATAAATAAAAATTGCAATAATGGAAACATTGTCTGGTCTGCACCTCAACAATATTATTAAGGTTAAAACAGTGGCCATAATTTAGGTGTCCCAGAGAGAAAATATTTATTGCCGGCACACCCTAACAAACAAATGAAAGCCTGTGTTGAAGGAAATGTTTTTCTGAGTTCACTTCCTGGTTCAGAGGTATAAAAGAAGATATAAAAGAAGTGTCTGCTTAATTTAGAGAAAATTATTCTATAAGATGACTGGAAGAGATAATTTATAAGAATAGCTTCAGTTCTTTAAAATGTATCATTAAAAGTATGATAAGTCTAGAGGAAGTGCAATGGGGAAACATATAGAGATCAGGGAAGATGTGATTCTGGACAGACACAATGGCATGAGCGAAATCCATGAAGAATGGAAGTGAAAGGTACTTATAGCCAAAACAGTATGATAATAAAAGTCTAAAAACTTAGGAATATATTGCTGTGAAAAAAATAGTTATATAGTTGCATGTACAGTAAGCTCATATAGAAAGAAAGGAAATGACCAAAGGCAAGTGGAAGTAGTTGCTTCTAGACTGCTACCACTTTTCTAAATTACTGAATCTCTCTCCTTTCAAATGATAGTATACTATTCTTACCAATTGACAAAATAGAAATATATCCATTCATATTTTAAATAGATTTTATACCTTAAAAAACTAATATTAGCTAAATACATGTATCCCCTATGGTCCAGTAAATCCACCCTTAGAAATAGACCCATCAGAAAGGAGTGCGCAAGTCCAGTAAAAGACTTATAAACTATGTGCAAGACAGTTTTATTGTAATAGCCTAAAACGGGAAACCTAACTGACCATCGACAGTAGATTTGGTAAATTATTTGTGGCATATTCATCCAATGGCATACCACAGAACAACAACAAAAATACACAGCAAGACAGTAAAATAGGTGAAATTAATCTATGCCTGGTTAGGAGTCCAGTGATACTTTTGGGGAGTTGGAAATTTTCTATGTGGGGTAGCAATTGTTAGAGAAGTGTGTATGTGTGTATATATATGTAAAAATTTGAGTGTGCGATTAAGATTGGCTACCATTAACTTTAAAAAAAAAATCATTTAAAAGCAAAACCAATACAAGGATATATGTAAAAAGCCAGAAAAAGGCTAATTTGTTGACTCACTAAATTAACTTCTGGAAGTTAATACTAGATAAGTTGATTTTTTAAAAGCTGTATTGGGCTGGGCGCAGTGGCTCATGCCTGTAATCCTAGCACTTTGGGAAGCCAAGGCAAGAGGATCACCTAAGGTTGGGAGTTCAAGATCAGCCTCACCCACATGGTGAAACACCATCTCCACTAAAATACAAAAATTAG
>NW_012102399.1:2376094-2391997 GCF_000951045.1 Mandrillus leucophaeus
AATACTATGCAGTCATTTAAAAAATTGAAAAATCATGTTCTTTGCAGCACCATGGATGCAATTGGAGGCCATTATCCTAAGCAAATTAACAAAAAAACAGAAAACCAATTATTGCACGTTCTCACTTATAAGTGGGAGCTAAATCTTGGGTAGACATGGACATACAGTTAGAAACAGTAGACTCTGGGAACTCCAAAAGGTGCGAGGGAGAGAAGGGAGCAAGAGATGAAAAACTTCCTGTTGGGTATTATTGCCACTATCTGAGTGATGGCATCAGTAGAAGCCCAAACTTTAGCATCATCCAATATACCCTTGTAATAAACCTGCACATGTGGTCTCTGAATCAAAAATAAAAGTGGAAATTTAAAAAATAAAATAAAGGTAAAAAATTTAAAATGCTTTATTAATAAATATTCTCAACCTGTACAAAAATTTTAAAAAGGGTTAGGTAGGTTGTATTATTTCTATTTAATGAACATTTAATTTGATATTAAGAAGATAATGCTAAATATTACTCTAATAAGGAAAAAAATAATTCAATAATCAATGTAAAAATCCATATACATATTACTCATAGTGAATGAAAAACATACACCTGCTAACAAACACACACATATAAGAAACTGGACAGGGCCAGGCGCAGTGGCTCACACCTGTAATCTCAGCATTTTGGAAGGCCAAGGCAGGTGGATCATGAGGTCAAGAGATCAAAACCATCCGGGCCAACATGGTGAAACCCCGGGTCTACTAAAAATACAAAAATTAGCTGGGTGTGGTGACGCGCACCTGTAGTCCCAGCTACTCGGGAGTTTGAGGCAGAAGAATTGCTTGATCCCGGGAGGTGGAGGTTGCAGTGCACCAAGATTGCCCCACTGCACTCCAGCCTGGGCGACAGAGCAAGACTCTCTCAAAAAAAAAAAAAAAAAGAAACTGGGCAGAAAGTTTCAAAGAAGGAAGTATGTGTGTGCTGGATAGTGATTTGATTTTCATTTAAAAAATTCTTTAAGTGTTCTGTTTCTGCTTTTATAATTAAGAATAGTCATAAATGGCCAGGCGTGGTGGCTCACGCCTGTAATCCCAGCACTTTGGGAAGCCGAGGCAGGCAGATCACGAGGTCAGGAGATGGAGACCACCCTGGCAAACACAGTGAAACCCCATCTCCACTAAAAATACAAAAAAATTAGTCGGGCACGGTGGTGGGCGCCTGTAGTCCCAGCTAGTCAGGAGGCTGAGGCAGGAGAATGGCATGAACCCAGAAGGCAGAGCTTGCGGTGAGCAAGATTGCGTCACTGCACTCCAGCCTGGGCAACAGAGTGAGACTCCATATCAAAAAATAAAAAAAGAATAGTCATAAATAAATTGAAAGTTATGAGAGCTAACTAATGTAAAATGTTATTAAGGGCAGAGTTAAGCCAAAAGAAGAGAGATTATACTTTCAGATAAGGTGAATGACAGGGAAGACATGGAGGGAGAAAAAAGTATAAAATTATGGAAAAGGGAAAAAAATTCCTGGCCAAAACTATTTCAAATGGATGTATAGTTGGGTATAAGTTTATGGACTAGGAGAAGGTCAACGAAGAAAGACCGAGTGCTGAAAGAAGGCATTAAGGCAGCTGAATCTCACAGAGGAAGATATAACGTGGCAGTTAAGTCCAGGAGAATATCATCTCTGCTCCTAACTGGTTGTGTAACACCAATCTGTAAAATCGGAATGATAATAATATAGTCATCAGCTTGTTATGAGGACTAAATGAACTAATGCTGATAAAGCATTTAGAGCAGTGCCTGCAAATATTAAATGCTCAATAAATATTAGATAATGTAGCAAGGAAATAAAAGTTTTCAGAGAACATAAGGAGGAAAGATTAATTTCACTGGATTATTTCCTAAATTTAGCCTTTTTTAAAAAAATCTTAAAATGTATAGCCTTATCAAAGTTACTATATTTACTTTGATAATGATTTTCCTCACCACTCAGAAATTTGACATTCATTTTACATAGTATCCACTGAGGCCTGATTCACACAATTGCAGCTTTGCAGAAATCCAACATGAAGCAGTAGCTGAACAAGCACTGGCCTGATCATATAAACAATGGTACTTATTTCCATGTGAGCCTCAAAGCTAATTTAACACTTAGAACTTAGTGGATATCATAATGGCTAGAAAACAGATAAATTACTCTGGGGAAAATATTAGCTTTTGGTTCAGTATTCAACAAAGCTATTATTACTTCAGTAATAGTCTGTCATCTGGACCTAGAAAATCGACACTGTACAGGTAAAATACCTTCCTATTTCCCCACCCCTCACAGCGTGGTAAAATATATGGAACAGTCACTAGGAGCTTGTATTGGTCACTGATCTCAGTTTCCTTCTCTGGAATTTATTCTGTTGTTATGCTTCCCCTAAAGTTATTTTGCTACTGTTTTCTCAGAGTAGAACATAACAGCATAATGAACAGGTAAGTAACTTCCTCCCTCTACCCTCCAACTGGCGCACACACACATAGAAACAAAGGGAAAAAAGAGTCGTTTCCAAGGTCTGCATCATCAACCATATAAAGAAGAAAAGCATGCCCTGTCGCTCAAGGCAATCTCCACGTGCACCATGCATGTGGAGAGATGAGATGGTGTATGCCAGTACGGGCCTCTACCAGCAGCAGCAGCAGCACCTGCAAACTTGCTACAAATGCAGGTGCTCGGCACCATCCTAGCCCTACTGAGTCCTGGGGTGAAGCCGAAAAATCTTCAGAGTTACTAGCTTTCCGCTGATTCTGATGCCCACTCAAGTTTGTGAACCACTTGCATGTGCAATTTCCGTATAAACTGCCTTACGTAAATCTTAAAAGTTGTGGAAAGTCTAGCAGCACTGTCAACTCTCCAGTGTAATCTAACCCCTGTCAACCTTATTTATCTTCAAACATAATTAAGATAGAGATGATAGATTTTTCATAAATGCAAGAAAATATTTTTCCCATAAATCTATTTAAAAGTCATTGAAAATAGAAAGCTGGTATATCTAATCTAAAAAACCAATTCAAAGTTAAATTGTCACAAAATTGAATAAAAAGTCATCCTAGACGATAAAAGAATGGTGCAGATTAAACTTCCTTTAAATAACCTTTAGACCTGGACTGACCAATTAGGTTGGTGCAGATTAAATTTCCTTTAAATAACCGTTAGACCTGGACTGACCAATTCGGTAGCCACTGGCCACATGTGATCACAGAGCTCTGAACTGTGACTAGGTGAAGTGAGATACGCTGCAAGTGTAAAATGCACAGACTTCCAAGCCCTACTATGAGAAAAGAACAGAAAAGATCTTATTAATAATTTTGTTTGCTTTGTTTTTTCTCATTAATAATTTGTCCATTTATATTGGTTATACATTGAAGTGATTATATTTTTAATATATTCAGTTAAATAAAATAGATTATTAAAGTGACTTTCCTTTGATTCTACTTACCTGCAATGTGGCTGTAAGAGAACTAAAAGTACACATGAGGCTGAATTATACTTTTATTGTCCAGTACTGCTTTAGAATCCTCAACTAGCATTTCTTAGTAATCATCATATCTTAATCCAAACAAAAATAATTATGTCATGTCATATACATATTCAGGTTATATGTAAAGAATGAGTCAGAGTTATTTTGTTTGTTTGTTTTGCTTCATTAAATACTCAGTATCCTAATTTCCTTTCTCCTCTTGCTCCCTGGTCTTCTGTGACAATATCCTCTCAACCTTCTGCTGCTGATAGACCTCCCAGTCAGCTGGGTCTATTCAGTTATCTCCAATCATCAATAAATATGAAAAAAGACACCTGTACAAATCAGAGGAAACTCACAGAAACTGAGAACTAAAGGATAAAATATATTCATGTGATGTTTGTGGATGGGAGGTCGGGGAAGGGTTTGGAAGGAATATTGAACAAAGTGATGAAGGCCCTGAGATAAAAAAAGAAAAAATAAAAAAGCTTGACTAATTTAAGGAGAATAAAGAAAACTCAGATGTGACTAAAACTTGGGGGGGTCAAAGAGAGTTGCAAGAGGTAAGATCTCTCTTACCTCTCTTGGCCTCTGGCTGAGGCCAGAACATCAGATGCCTCATAGGCCACAACAAAGAGTCTGGACTTTATTCCTAGCACAATGAGAACCAATCAGATGATTTTAAGCAAGAAGACAACGTATTCTTATTTACGTTTTAATGCTCCCTTGAAGGGAGCAACGTGGTTACTGAGAAAGCAGTTCATAGACTTACAGCAGTGGTCCGGGTACACAATTGGCTCAGACAACATAGTAGTTATAGAGGTAAAGATAAGTGGAAAACGTGAGGCCCATTTGAAGGTAACATTGGCAGATCTCTAATTTACTGATGAATTAGATAAGATGTGTAAGGAGAAGACAGAAATTAAGAAGACTCCTGGCTTTTGATTTAAGCAATAAAAATGGGGAGTTCTTTTTTTTTAACCTAGTTCTGATATCATAAGAGGAAATTAAAAATAGTAGAGAAAAAATATTTCAGTTGATTAAGCAACTGCCAAGTACCAGAAATGGTGCTGAGTGTTGTCTTATATATCTTGTTCAATTGAAGATTCTCAGGAATCCTACGGAAGTAAGTGGTGGTATCCCAGATGAGAGATGTGCAAACTAAGGCACAAAGAAGTTACATAGCTAGGACCTGATAAATTTCTCTAAATGAACAAACTACTGTTCCTAATATATTTATTGCAAGATCGCTAAAGCCTTAACACAACTAATCACTCACTGTTTTAAAACAGACTCACGGGAGTGAGCATACTCTTCCAAACATCCATGAGCTGAAATGACACTGTAAGTGACACTGAAGTGTTTGTGGGCGTGAATCATGGAGCTTGTACTGCAATAAGAGTTGTTAGGATTTGACCTGAGAAACCCTGAAATCACCTGTTGAATGCATAACTTCAAATACAGAAACTGCCCTTTGTATCTTAAAGGCTTATGTGTATTTATCTCTTTCAAACAGACAGAGGGGATGCCACCATAGATAGAGTACCTCGGAATGGGTCTAATATCTTGAAACTTTTGCTCCGCATGAGGGGCGCTTTGCTGTGTTTTTCTTTCTGTTGATTCAAGAGAAGTACCCAGTGTAGTAGCCTCTGGATTATTCTTTGTGTAAATTCAACGTTTCTTACTAAAACTCACCATTTATAAATTAAGGTGATACATAAATGCCTGTATGAGGACCTGAACCGAGCAGAGTACAAAAGCCTCAAAGAAATACTTAAACTGTTTCTCCCAAATGCTAACACAGTATCTGCCTTGCTTTGGAGTTCAGCTTACTTTGGCACTGTTGTTTAACTTCTGATAGTCTCAGGGACACAAACATGCATGCCCACAGAACTTCCCTCTGCTGTTATTTAATCGAAACACTATCATTTACTCAAAGGCCATGATGGGAAAATAGTGGTTTGTACATAAGTAGCAGACAAAAATAAATTTTTAAAACACAAGAAACTTATCACAGGCGGGCACAGTGGCTCATGCCTGAAATCACAGCACTTCGGGAGGCCGAGGCGGGCAGATCACCTGAGATCCGGAATTCGAGACCAGCCTGACCAACATGGAGAAACCCTGTCTCTACTAAAAATACAAAATTAGCCAGGCACGGTGGCTCATGCCTGTAATGCCACCTACTCGGGAGGGTGAGGCAGCAGAATCGCTTCAACCGGGTAGGTAGGGGTTGCAGGGAGCTGAGATCGCGCCATTGCACTCCAGCCTGGGCAACAAGAGCGAAACTCCATCTCAAACAAAACAAAACCAA
Source organism: Mandrillus leucophaeus (assembly GCF_000951045.1). Lineage (NCBI taxonomy): Eukaryota > Metazoa > Chordata > Mammalia > Primates > Cercopithecidae > Mandrillus > Mandrillus leucophaeus. Next base: position 2,381,897 of record NW_012102399.1, read on the forward strand.
CCAACCAAACAAACAAAAAAACAAAAACAAAAAGAGAGAGAGACAGAGAGAGAGAGAGAGATTTATCGCTAGGTTATTCATGAAAGATTCTTCTTTCTATATATTCAGTGACTGCAGATATCATCCTCAAGTCACATCAGTTTTGCCGTTTGTCCTAGCCAGAAGGACTTGTCAAAGGGGGAATATGCTAAGGTCAACAACAAGGAAAGTGTGGATGAGGGTGAGTGTTAAGAGAGAGGAAAGCTTTCTACAAGTAAACAAATGGTTTTGATTCTAGATGTTTGAACCGTGTTGACTTAATTGATAGTCGAAAACAAATGTATGCATAGACTGTAAAGAAGATTTAAAACATCCAAGCTTCTAATGAGACAAAACCATTTTATGGCTGCTCTGTTATTATTGGCTGAACTATGTGTCCCTCCCCAAATCATATGTTAAAATCTTAACCCCCAGTGGTACCTCAGAAAGAAATAACTAAGGTAAGATGAAGAAGTCATGTTGGTGGGCCCTGATACAATATGACTGGTGTCCTTATAAAAGGGGATCAGGACACAGACAGACACCAATCTAGGGGCAGCCATATGAGGACATCAGGAGAAAGCAGCCACCTGCAAGCCAAGGAGAAGGGCTTCAGAACGCACCAAGCCTGCTGAAACCTTGATCTTAAATTTCTAGCCTCCAGAACTGAGAAAAGATAAATTTCTGTTAAACCACCCAGTATGTGGAATTATGTTATGGTGGCCCTAGCAAACTAACACTCCTACCTAAAATATATATTATATTCATTCTTTTTCTTCATTTAGGAAAAAATGTATTTTTTAAATAAGGTCTGTGTATTTTTCCTATAACTGTAAAAAACTATTTTTTAAAAGGTGATATGCAATCTCTTTGTTATACATATTTTTATAGAAGTGAATTTATATTATTCTAGTTTACATTAATTTCCCACATTTTTGTCCCATTTTCTTCTTTTATCAAAATAATCTTCACCAGTTTTGATGGCTCTTCTAATTTTGCTTTTTCTTTGCTTTAAATTTACAAATTGTTTTTTTTTTTTTTTTTTGAGACGGAGTCTTGCTCTGTCACCCAGGCTGGAGTGCAGTGGCCGGATCTCAGCTCACTGCAAGCTCCTCCTCTCGGGTTCACGCCATTCTCCTGCCTCAGCCTCCCGAGTAGCTGGGACTACAGGCACCCGCCACCATGCTTGGCTAACTTTTGTATTTTTAGTAGAGACGGGGTTTCACCGTGTTAGCCAGGATGGTCTCGATCTCCTGACCTCGTGATCCGCCCGTCTCGGCCTCCCAAAGTGCTGGGATTACAGGCTTGAGCCACCGCGCCCGGCCACAAATTGTTCAAGGAATAATACTTAAGTGTAAGAATGGCACTAATGATAGATAACGGAAAATACAGCAAATGATTGAGTGGTTAAGTTCTTTTATTTAATTCAATTAAACTTAGGATGAAGCATTTCATATATTTACAATCTAAATGCACATATGTATTTACACGTGTTAATATTCTGATGTATGTTATTAATGCATATAAATAATATATACACACAGATACACACATATGTGTGTGAATGTGTATTGAATATATATAGGTCAGGCGCGGTGGCTCACACCTGTAATCCCAGCACTTTAGGAGGCCAAGTGGGGCGGATCTCAAGGTCAAGAGATCGAGACCGTCTCTTGGTCTCGCCAACATGGTGAAACCCAGTCTCTACTAAAAATACAACAATTAGCTGGGCATGGTGATGCACGCCTATAGTCCCAGCTACGTGGGAAGCTGAGATAGGAGAATCTTTTGAACCCAGGAAGTGGAGGTTGCAATGAGCCAAGATCGTGCCATTGCACTCCAGCCTGGCAACAGAGCAAGACTCTGTCTCAAAAACTAATAATAATAATATATATACATAGATATACATATATTATGTGTGAATGTGTATTTAATTATATATATGTTATATATGTGTGCGTGTGTTTGTGTTTCTATGTATGTATGTATATTAGTATCCTGGAATAAGTGATTTGTATATTACAACACCTACCATAGTCCAATTTCAGTGAAACTTGTAGTTATTTTCCCAACTAATTTGCCAGTTCCTAAATTCCAAGGATTTTATTTTTTTAAGTCACTTGAGCCACGACATGTTTGTTGCAAATAAAACCCATTCAAAAACTCTTGCCTAATTGAATTGTAACCTTTTTTAACAAAGGATACATTTTTATCATAGTTACTTCTTTCAAAGAAATGTTAGCTCAATTTTACAAAAAAAATGTCAGATTTTGAACTCATTTATAAGAAAAAATACGTGTTTTATGTACTAGAAAACCACAATGTTATCCAAAATTGTTTTGGGCTTAAATCATAAAACTACATTTTATTCAGGCACACTATTTATTCTCCATTACAACTCGAGTAATGTAAGGCAGCTTGAGGATATAAATTCAAAATATTCTCTACTTACACAACAATTACTTTGCAAGTTATACAAGTTTTAACATTCTGGGAATCTATGCATAAATAGAAGAAAAATATGACCATTAAAATTCATAAGCCATGTGGTAATAGAGAGTAATTCAATATATGTTACATGTGCTAGGTACAAATATACCCAAGTTTCCTATTTAATACACCCATAATGAGGATAGTTTCAGGTAGCAGGATTCTTTGTCTAGAAAGGAAGTGACCAACTAAATTAAGAAAGAAAAAAAAATTAGCTTCTGAAACATCCCATGTCTTTTAAATTGTAAGCCTCACTTCCCAAGAAGTTTTACTAAGTAGTTACCCATCAAGAAACTTTCTAAATAATACTTATTTGTGATTTTTGAAGAGAAGACAGTAAGGCATACACATTTATAATTAACTACGTATTCAAAATTTATCTGGGAAAAACTAGATAAAAATTAATACCATAAGCACCAGGTTCTATTTGATCAAACATGTGACTATTACAATGTTTATTCCTGATTTCATAAATTAGTTTCAATTAAAATATCATGTTCAGGGTTTCACAAAATCTATTCTAACATGTCTCAGAAGTCAATCTGCCATATCGTTTATTTACACATGAAATATCAGTTAAATTACTTTCACCTAGTTGATGCTCAAATTGAATTCAGTGAAATCATTCATATGCTTCATATAAATAATTGACAGAACACAGAGAAGGAGAAAAATAAAATTACCTTATTTCATTTTTAGCTTTAGAAGATACTGTAAAAACTGAGATGAGATTAATAGCATAAGACCTTATTAGTATTAAAGTTATTATCAGAAGAAATTGGGCTCTGGAGACGGATGGCCTTGGTTCCTATTTAATGCTTATACTGGTTATTTAGTCTCACTGGGTATTCATAATTCATAACATCTCCTTGACTCAGTTTCCTCAGCAGCATAGTGGTGATAACAACAGCTTATACCTTATAGAGTTATTAAAAGAATTAAACAATTTAATATATGTGAAGCACTTAGTGTCTAGCATATATAAACTGAATAAATGTTAACTCCCTGTAATCCCAGTTGTTCGGAAGGCTGAGGCAGGAGGATGGCTTGTGGCCAGGAGTTTGAGGCTACAGTGAGCTATGATCACACCACTGCACTTCAGCCTGGGTGACCCTCATCTATCAAAAATAAAAATAAGAGAATGTTGACTAGTCACAGCAGTGTGTGTGTGTGTGTGCACGCGCGCACACTTGCACGCGCATGCACATGCTTGTATGTGTGTGTACCAAACCTACAGAAATCAGAATAAATATATAGAAATATTAATATAGAGAAGAGTCAAGATAGCAAGCAATCACAACATTTATTAAGTACATCCACCTTTTGCCAGACTGTATGCTGAGCACTTTAAATGCCATCTTATTTATGTCTCACAATGTACAGTGAAGTGGGTAGGCAGAGCTCCAGGAAGTTTGCTAACATGCTCACATGCTCAAAGCTGCAGGCTTGAATCAAGTGTATTGAACTCCAAAACCTGCATGTGTTTTTCATCATCCCAAACTAATTAAGTAATATGAATGTAAACAGAATGATTTTGCAAATTTATTTTAAAAGAAGTTCAGGCCTTCTAGGTTTATCTGTGAGAAAATCGCAGATCCCATGTGAAGTCTACATAGACATGCTGTACAATACATGAGCAGTTCTTAAACTGATTTTGAAATGATCACACAAAAGATATACAAATAACATACAGTAATGTGTATTAGCATATTAAACATAATTACTTTTAAAATCATTTTTACCTTCCTTATACGGGTACACCATTTTAATATGGAGAAGCCACACACTTGCAAATAGGCTTCAATTTCTTTGGGTTATAAGCCACTGTTACTTTACCATAAAAAGAATCTATAGGAGTTAAAAATGGGTGAAAATTTTGAAAACACAGCAAATCAGGACATTTCAAAACTTCAATGTAAGTTCAAAAACTGAAGAAAAAAATGAAAACTTCCAAATCATAAGCCTGTTCAGCAGGTAATTTTCATTCAAGTTTCTGAAGTTGATCTGAGGTTCAAATTGCATGTCAGCGGTATGGAGAAAAAAGTCAGGGCAGAGCCCTGAGCAAGACAATGAAATCAGAATATACTGAACAAAAGGACTGTGTTTGAAAAAGTAAGTTCTTTGAATTCCCATGAGAAACTAAAAATAAAAATCATGAAATTAAAAATAAAGACTAGAACTTGATCACATGATTTTTTCTTAACAAATTGACCCATATAATTTTACTTTATCTAGAGTCAGGTTACAAATAAAAGACAACTAAAAAATAATTCGCAGAATCTAAAATATCTTCTGAGATTTTGAAATTTTTGTGAACCGTTCTATAATATCTGTGAATTGTCATTTTAAAGTACAGCTATACACCCTAACCTTTATCAGAACCTATTGTACCACCTGCCAGAGCTCAGCAGGACACTGTCTCCTGCCCTATTGGGAAAGTGTCCTTCTGAGCCCTTGTAGACCAATCCAGTTGTCATTCTTTCCTCACAACCCATTAAATTTACACATGCATGACCTCCCCCCACGCCCCCCCCACACACACACATGCACGCACTGGTTGAAAAGGCATTGGCTTAAACTCCAAAAACCTATATTTGATATTGACTTTACATGGCTCCAAGTCTCTGTGCCTTCACATAGTTGTCACAAGACTAAAGTAAACTAATGCAGGGGAAACACTATAGACTGTGTATATAAAAAAAATATAAACTGTAACACTCAATTCTTAGTATAACTATTGTTGTTGTATTGTTGTTGTAGTAGAATTAGTGCTCACAAGAGAGTCTAAATTCCATAGCATGACACAAATAGGTCTTTATATTTAGGCTAACCTTTATTTTTGAAAACTCATTTTCTATCACCTTTTTCTATTTTACTGCATATTGAGGCCTCGTAAATCCAATTTTTTATTTTTTTCATTTGTACAGGTTATTCCCATTTATGATTATAATATCCTTTACCCTTTTTCTGTTGATCAAATCCTATCCATTGTACAAGAATAAATTCATGTGGGGAGAAAATATTTTCAAAACCCGTATCTTAAAAAGGACTGATATCTATAATATATATAGAACTCTTCTAACTTGATAATGAAAAAAAACAAACAATTCAGTTTTAAAAGAAGGGGACTGCACAGGATTTGAATAAAACTTCACCAAAGATAATCATTTATGTTACATAAGTTCGTGAAAAGATGTTCAGAATCATTAGTCATTAGGGAAATACAAATCAAAATCACAATGAAATATCTCATACCTTTTAGAATGTCTAAAATTAGAAGACTGATCATACCAAGCGTTGGTTAGGATGTAAAGAAACTGGAATTCTCAAGCCCTACTGGTGGAAATGTAAAATCGGACAACCACTCTGGAAACCGGATTGATAACTCTTTGCCTTTGACTCAACCATTCTATTCCTAGGTAATCATATAAGACAAATGTAAGTGTATACACCAAGACTGGATACAAGAAAGTTCGTAGCAGCGTTATTTGTAATAGCCAAAACTTGGAAACAACCCAAATGTTCATCAAGTGAACAAATAAACAAATTGCAGAATATCTATACAACATTATGCCATTTAGCAAAAAATATTTTTAAAAAGAACTATTCATACATGCAAGCGTATAAATACATCTCAAAATAATTACACTGAGTGAAATATGCCAGACACAAAATAACACTGCATGACCCCGTGGATATAAAATTCTAGAAAATGCAAACGAATTTACAGGGGAGGAGGGGATGGCAAGGACCAGAAGAAAGAGTGTATAAAAGAGCTTTAAAAAGCCTTTGGAGGTGTTGGCTATATTCACTATCTTTACTGTGGTGATTTCATGGGTATACACATATATCAAAACTTCTCAAATTGTACACTTTAAATATATGCAGTTTATGGTATGTCAATAATATCTCATAAATCCAAGGGTTTTTTTCTCCCCCAAAGGAATAAACTCCTGATGCACACAATAAGATGAATGAATCTCAAAATAATTATGCTAAGTTAAAAAAAAAAAGACATAAAAGGGTACATACTATATGATTCCATTTATATATTATCCTGGAAAAGGCAACATTAATGACAGAAATCAGATCTGTGGTTGCCTGGGGTGTAGTGGAGGGGAAAAATAACAAAAGGGCACAGGGACTTTGAGAGAGATGGGCGCAGAAATATTCTTTATCTTCATTGTGGTAATGGTTACAAAACTACATACTTTTTTCAAAACTCACTGAAACACATGCATTAAAAGGGATTTTACTGATGGCAAATTATATCCAATAAATCTGACTTAAAAATAAAGACTTTACATTTAATCACTTAATTAACCTACCCCAGGAAAAGTGAGTGGGCTTTTTACTAGGTTTGAATAATAGTTCCCCAGGACTCAACAATTAGACTTAGCATGGTGAATAATAAATTTTTAATTTTTTTTTTTTTTTTATTTTTTGAGACAAAGTCTCTCTTCGCCACCCAGGCTGGAGTGTAATGGCACAATCTCAGCTTACTGCAATCTCCACCTCATAGGTTCAAGCAATTCTCCTGCCTCAGCCTCCCAAGTAGCTGAAATTACAGGTGCCCGCCACCATGCCCACTCTAATTTTTTTGTGGGGTTTCACCATGTTGGCCAAACTGGTTTCAAACTCCTGACCTCAAGTGATCCACCTGCCTCAGTCTCCCAAAGTGCTAGGATTACAGGCATGAGCCACCACGCTCAGCCAATAATTTTTTTTTAATACATATCCCTAGTCAGACAGGAGAATCTTAGGAAAGGGTTGTTTCTAAGTCATTGCTGAGAAATATAGAAATGTAAGTCAGTTTCAATCTCTCTCACCCCTTCATCTTACATATTCTGTAATCGTTCAATTCAGTTTAAATACCTTTGAAACCTACAGATTCTAATCTTTTCTCATCTTCATTGCCACTGGACAATTGCGTACAAGTTCTTACTAATCCTCTCCCCTCCCCTCCCCTCCTGTCCCCTCCCCCTCCCCTACCCTGTTCTCTCCTGTCCTCCTCTCCTCTCCCTTTCTTTCTGTCTTTAATCTATTTTCCAAAATGCTTCCAGTCAATCTTTAAAAAAAAAAAGAAAATCTTAACTCAACCTGCTTAAAGATTTTGATGGCTTCCCAGTGCCTAGCAGACATCGTCCAATCCTTGTTACTACATTCAATATTGTTAGAATCTGGCCCAGTGTTCCTTCCCCACTTCATCTCTTGCCACTATTCCTACTCCAAGTGCAATCTCCTCTGCCCCAAATACTTTTCTAATTCTTCTCTACTCAGCAAGTTCTCATCAGAAGTCATTAACACTTTCCTGATATATCTTCAGGCTACTCAAGCTAAAAGTATCCTTTTTTGCTTCTGTTTTCCATGGTATTATACTAATTATAATTATTTATTATCCCAATATAATAGTGTCACCTTATGTTTGTCTTCAAGGTAGATTATTACTGTTTGTGGGTAGAGACATTGCTTTACTTATATTTGTATTCCAGGTACTGTGTACAGACCCTATAACTTAATTTCTGCTAAAGTAATGTGTATTAACTTTATTTGAAACCTATAACTATGATGTCTGAAATAAGAAAATGCAAAAAAAAAAAAAAAATTTAAACACAGTCCATAATCTTCTGTCAGCCAAGAGCGTAAGCAACGCACAAGACAGTGCCTAAGCCCAAGGGAGCAAAGATTCAAAATATTTAAAACATTAAATTGTCAGGTTCGGTTGATATCATACTTTTAAATGATATCCTACTATTAAATAATGATACTTTTAAATTAGATAGGGAAAAACTGTCTAGATTTCTTGTCAACTTTTTGTTATCCTTTATAAATATGATTCTTCTCTACTGAAATAGAGGGTACGGAGTGTCAAACATTCAACAGATAAAATGCTTGATTTAAATAATGCAAGAATTTATCCACATGTACTTTGAGAGTAAGAACTATTTTCTCATTTCATAGCTATTTAATCTGAAGAAACATTAAATGACTTGCTCTGGGATACACAACTGACAAGGGGCAGAACTGAGATCTGCACACAGGTGGGAATGACTCCAAAGCCAATGTTCCAGCCATTGAACTATACGTGGTATGATTTTTCTCTACACTGCTTAGCTGAATGCTCCAAGAAATTAGAGACTCTCTTTCTTATTCATCAATACATCTCCAAGGCCTATTAGAGGGTTTGGACAGGTTTCCAGGGGTCCACAATTTTCTGAAGTTATAAGTACTTTGTGTATATAAATATAATAATCTCTAGAGAGAAGATCAATAAAAACAAGTGACACCTATTAAGAACTTACAACAAGTCAAGCAGTGCTTTAGATGCATTATCTCACTCTATCATAAGAACAGCAACACAGAACACATACCTGGTACTCAATGTGCCAGGCACTGTTCTAAATGTTTCCCATGGATTAGCATATATAATTACCCTACCAATTCTATGACACAGGTATTATAATTGCAAACATTTCAAAAATGAGGAAATTGGACCTCAAAGAGGATAAGTTGCCGAAGCTCCCCCTCCCTTCGCATTTAGTGAAAAACTGGGCTGGGATGTAAACCTTGCCATCTGACCACAAGGCCTGCCCTTGTGACTTATACACCACAGAACTTCCCATGAAGCTGGTCATCCTCAAAGACCTTCATGTTCTTCAAAATGTTGAGTGTTACACAAAGAGAAAAAAATGAACTCCCTATTCATTTTCCAGGAAACCATCTTGATAAAAATGAAAGCTTTTCAGGGGAACATCAGATGTTATCAGCTAATTCTATCATGTAAAGAGCATACTCTATCAACACATTTTAAAATATAAGGTAGGGAAGAACAGGCAATAAGGCAGATCTGTTATTTAAGGTCTACCCATAATGAGTGGGTAAGATAGTATTGAGTTACAAAGATACATATGGAAACAAATAGCTCTGTATAGCTCCTACAAATTATCCAACAGCAGCAAGGGTGCTGATACCTCTTACAGATATTTCGTGGCCTAGAAAAGTGCCTTCCCCAGGGAATATTTAGCCAAAAGCAAAGGGACATGGCTTGGCTTGTGGGTAGTGTCAAGGTTTCAACCCTTCCTCTGCTCAGTTAGGCACCTCTGTGCAGTAAGCAACTCAATGAGAACATGGAGCAGCCATGGTTCTGTTCACGACCTAGAGTCGACGTGCCTGCATTTGAATCCGCAACTCTATCCCATGTAAACGTGTAACCTTAGTCAAGTTATTTCATTTATCTCTGGTTCACTTTTCCCATCTGTAAAGTAGGAAGACTGTTAATATGAATGGCATAAGATTGTTATAAGAATCTGAAAAGCAAAAGGCATATAAATTGCCTACAATAGTACCTAGTGCATATTAAGTATTCCATAAGAATTACCTTATCTATATATGTGTATGTATGTGTGTGTGTGTGTGTGTGTGTACTCTTTAAAACATAAGAATAAGAGTAAGCCATATTTGCAGAGTTCCTTATGTCTCTATATGAGTATAAGGACTGACACCAATAGGTATAAATACCTTTGAGGAGGGTGGAGAGAAGTAATCGCAAGGCTGCGTTTGTTTCAACAACATACCCAGTTGTTTCATTTGCAC
>NW_012102399.1:2393132-2411928 GCF_000951045.1 Mandrillus leucophaeus
CCACTATACTCTAGCCTGAGTGACAGAGCAAGACTTCATCTTAGAAAAAAACAAAAACAAAAAACAAGGCACTCAAAAACAAATACTTATTATTTGCATAAGAAGTATTTTTTTAAAAATCTTAGCAATCCCTAAAATAAATTTGCGCTATCCCGTATGCCTATAACCGTGATTAAAGAATGCAATATTTGTGAGATCTTAATAAACACACTTTAGTAAAAGGGTTGAACCTTCATAAAGCATGTTGGAAAAATGGCCTTATTTGCACGCCCATAACTGGAGCTCAGGAGAAATGGGAAGACAAATGGCTCTCAATTTTCCACTCCATTTTGAAAAGTGAAAAATGAGCAGTTTACCAACACTCACCACCACCTCCCTCTCCTTGCCACACCTTCAAATGATACCAGGAAAGAGCCCAACACTACTTGTTCACCTACTTCAACCACACAGCAGATCAGGTGGCCTGAATGAGAGTGTCCACAGGACATGAAAAGAGAGGGAGTGGTGGTGAGGAGGTGGGGACAGGAGGACTCCTATGGAAAAACGGTGACAGCTAGACAGGAAGAACAGTTTAATGACAAATAACCGCCTCTAAAGGGAGAAGAGAAACCTGTAAAATGAACGAGAAAGCAGAAGAAACTAACAAAAACAAAACCAGGAAATGGTGCTCTCAGTGAGTATTTAGTTTCCAGGACGCCCCATTCACTTTTGAGCTTCTGGATTCTGTATTCTCTTGCCCTTGCCCGCAAGTGAAAACTCATGCTGATTGTTTTGCTTGTTGGAGCAGTGCTTTGACTCAGTTCAGAGCAAGATTTATAAGCACAGATCATCAGGTATGAAGCACATATATTCCATTCTAAGATCTTATCACGTGCTGGCTTATTTCAGTTAGACACAGAACGGTTATTGCTTAACTGGCACGTTGTTAACTAAGCTTCCAAAGGACATGTCATCCCAAAGTTAGCTAGGAAGGTCTCAATATTATATTTAAAGTATCCCCCAACGGCATCACCGGCAGATGCCGACTCCCAAAATTTGTCCATGAGAGACGGATGGAAGCTGAGACTTGAGCAAAGGCCATGCAAGGAGTGATGCTGCAGGACCAAGCACCTCCCCACAGACCTCCAGAGTCCATGAACATCCATTTGTCCTGGACTTGCCTCAGGCCACAGAAGTACTTACACGGAAGACCCCCTAGAGACCTGGGAATCACATGACCCGCTACAGCCACCAAAGCTTTCTTTGCACCCAAACAAATACAAATACAGCTCTCTCTATCTCTATCTCTCTCCTCCCTTCTCTCTTTCTTTCTTTTCTAAGGTGAAAGACTGGCATCTTTCACTTCCCCGCTCCCCCTACTCCCTGCTGCCCCACCTCCAGCGCCTTCTTCCCTCCAGCGCAGCCTGGGCGAGGCCTTGGGGCATCTGCTTTCCACACGGACCGGCCTAGGGGTCCTAGGGCTCAGCCCCTCCTTCGGCCGCCCGAGGGGAATCGAGGCTCCTCCCGCCCGGCAGCAGCCGGGGCGGTGCGCTGCGGCCAGCCCGGGCCCCGGGCGGCGGCGGAGAAACTTACCTGCGCGGGCCGCTCCCGGAGCTCCCGAGTCGCAGTCAGCCGCGCGGCCGCCGCCGCATCTCCTGGCAGCAGGTCCCCCACCCACCCCGCCGCGCTGTCCCGCGCCGCACTTTTCCCAGGCTGGGAAGTTTGCTGAAAGCGAGGAGGTGGGAAGTGGGGGTGGGGCTGAGGGGACTTGAGAGAGGAGGCTTAAGGATTTTGTTGTTGTTTGTTTGTTTGTTTGTTTTTCCCGATCTCTAGCAAATATTTTAGACCATATGCTGGGAGAATATTAGCTTTGCTCAATGGCGACAGGGCAGCGGCCTGACTCTCACAGTCCGATCGATTTACTAAACAAACTGAAACGTGGGTGGGGACGTTAAACAGTAACCAGTAGACTCAATGAAAACTGAAAGCAGCGAGGCCGCCACCGCCTCGGCGCGCGCATTTCCCTGTTCCCAAGGCCCCAGGGCGACCGGCGGTCGGGCCAGCAAGTCTCAAAGCCCGGTCTCCCGAGACCTCAGTGGCTCTCTCGGGCCTTCGCGGGGCCCAGGCGGTGACTGCCGCCGCCACTGCCGGAATCTCCACCATCCGGGCGAGGCGCCCCGCGCTGCACCGCTCTGGACTGGAGCGGATCGCTCTCCTCCTCCTACACCCTGGGGAGCCCCCGAGGGTCCGCGCCTGGAGCCCGAGGCCAGGGCATCCTTCACTCGACTCGTGCTAAGTCCCCTCCCCCGCCCCGGGTCACGCCTCGTCTTGGGCGATGTCAACCCTGGCTTGTGGAAGTGCTTTTGGACGCGCGGTAGCAGGGGGAAGCCTGCTGACCCTAGAATGCCGATTTCATCCTGAGCTCATGAGGTCCAGAAACGGCTGGAAGTATCTTTAAAGGGAATTAAATGGTTTCCTAGGGGCAGCTCTGAAGCCACACCACTAGGGGAAGCCCCCACCGTTTCTTCTAACTGCACGTTGGGCCTCTGGGGTTATATTCTACCATGACGCTCCTGACCACCTAGCTCGGCAAGAGTTCTGGGAAGAGGAGGGGGAATGGTTTTCCGTTCCCACCCGTGCCAGCTACCTGTGGTTTTAGTCTTTAAGTACCTCTTTACATATGTATTTGATGGAAAACTTCCCTTTCTCCCTCCCATACCCTTTAGCTTTCGACTTGCATAAGTGGGGCTCAGACCCATCCCAGATGCGCTGATCTTCTTGGTCAGGCATTTGTTCACAAGCAATACAGCCAGAGAGCCGGCTTTTAAAAACATCTCAACAATTTAACTTCGTGGTTTCAGGAATGAGTGACTTCAGGTCAAACAAGTAATTATCATCATGAGATAAATAGTTACTTAATCCGTAAGATTTTTCTTTTCCTACCAGAGGGTTGGCTGATATTTTAAGGCTGTAATAACAATGCCAGGGAGATCAAAGAGCTAGGTGTTTCTTCTTTTTCTTTTTAGATCGGATTTACTAAACTTTCTCAGTTTCCTCCTTCCCAATATCTTGCTGAAAGGTTCTTTGAAAAACAAGTTGTTGGCTGTTTTAGAAATGAGGACAAAGGGGTGAGATCATATAAAATTTTTCTATAAATCGACCTTTTTGAACAAAACACATTCTTTGGTTGCTTGTTGCCCACGCGGTTTGCAAACCGTGTCAAAAAAGTGGCCTCTGTTCATATCGCTCATGGGAAACCATCCAGACACGGGAGAGGCAGAAGAGTTACAATTAACGGGTTATATTTATTATGCAAATCCTTCATAGGTGTGTTGTTTACAGATCACCTGTGGACATTCTCTTTAAAAATATTTCCAGATACTTGGAGAATGAAGGTTGTTTTATTCTATGCCAAAATGTAAATGTATAATTTCCATAAAACACAAAGTCTAGAGACAAGTTCTTCATCCTCATTCACAGAAGCTTTAATGACACCTGACATCTCTTGTTCTCAGCAGAGAAATAATATTTTAATTCAATAGTCTCAGTTTATTCCACTGTTAATCCGCGATGTAAGTGGGTTGGGTTTTGAATAATTAATTCATTACTGGTATGTGGTAGAATAGCTGATCTACCAGGAAATATATGTTCTGTGTACAAAATTATTTTGACAATATGTAGAACTTTTGTGACAAAATTTGTCAACACGAGGATTTTCAATAATGAGAAAAACAGTCATGCATTCAAGAAATTAAACTCTGCGAAGTCTTATTATTATCTAAGAAAAACATTGCATTTGTTCAATTTTTAAAAACCCCTGAGAAGAGTTTAGGTAACACTGCCAACCATTCTGTCAGAAGCAAGAAGAAGGGGTTTCAGATGAATGAATGGATGAATGAATAAATAAACGACGTTAAGAACTAGAAGAAGGGACAAGGATTTGACTCCACTCTGGAGCTTGGCGGTTTTTACTAGATAAACCAATGCTACACGACCAAGCTTTACAGCATCACTTATATTGTTCCTGAAACTAATTTATTACGATTCTCCATGGCATGGCTTTAAGCTGCTGAAGATGAAAAATGTGCTCTATGGAGAGTCGTCCCCTGATGCTTGGGGGTGGGGGGGTTGGACAACAATGAGAAGAAAGGCTCAGGATAATTTTTCAGGGAAAGGTTCTCAGCAGATACAAGGTTCCATTTCGCTAGTTAGTGGTTTGGGGGAAATTATACACATATATATTTATGTTGCATCTGCTCTTTTAACCTAAAACTAAATACACAAAATGTGGCGTCAAAAATCCTTTACTTCACTTTTCTATTAAATGTCTCGTTTAGCCAGTACTTTTCCTTTTCTCTTTGGTATTTAATCTTTTTTACACCATTCCTCCCACCCCCTACCCCCTCACCCCCACTCTCGCGCTTCCCTACGCCACCAAGATTGTCTTGATAAGAACTTCAGGTTCTCCCACGAACCGTTCTGATACTATTAATTAAAAGCAGTGGCCTCAGGCAGAGAGCTCAGAAAGTAGGGAGGGTGCGGGCCGGCGCGCACAACCTCAGGGAAAACGTCTTTATGATTTCAGCATCCAGAGACCCTATTTCCGAGGGCAAGTCCGCGCCCATGTCCTGGCACATGAAACCATCACCAAACGCGAACGGGAAGTGTCCTCTTCCTGCCTAGGTGCTGCTAGGGCCGCTGCCACCCCTGCTGACCAGGTTCAGAACCCGATATTTCGCGACCGCTGTGGCACCCACGCCGGAGTCGCTACCTCCACACGCGGGCTCAATTAGTGGGGATTACCGCCCACCTTTACCCGAGTTTACACGCAGGAAGAGAGGGGAAAAGGAAGAAAATTAAAAAGCTCATGCAGTTCCCCTCCCATTCTTTTCTAGATTTGGGCACAGCTCAGTGACACCTTCAAAGCCACTCGTATGGAAAGGACCGCGGGCGGGACGCGGCCACCGGGACTCAGGTTAAATTTAGTCCATAGCTGAGCTAATCGCTCCTCCAACTCACCCAATGGACCAGTGTTTGACCCAGGGGGCGAAACAACGGATAAAGCAGCCTCCGCCAGAATTTCAAAAACTCCCTGGAGGCCACTGAATGTTTTATGCATCAGAAGGGGAGGCTGGGATTCCGGTCACTGTGGCTAGGAGGGGGAAGGGCTCGGCCAGCAGGGTGAGGGTGGGGGCGGGGGCGGTTTCAGCCTTAAGCCATCCAGGCCTCGGGTTTATGGCCCGGGGCTGCTTCTGGCTGCGGCTCTCTACCTTGTTGCCTCGGCCTCTTTCAAAAAAGCACAGGTTTTTTGCTCCCTGGCGCAGTCCAAAGCGAGGGCACAGATTGTCGGAGCTCTAAATCTGCCGACTCGAGCCTCCGGGAAAGGGGATGCGAGGCCATTTCATCTTCTCCGACCTGCACCGTAGCCTTCAACGACGTCCGCCCCTGCTGGGCCTAGAGCAATAGCAGACTGTAACTGGGACCCCGGGACTTTGGTACCCTCCTCTGCTGTTTGATTTGTCGGGCTTTCCACGGGGCGTCCACTTCTTAAACACTTAAATTTAACACGGTGAAACAAGAACAACAATAAAAATCAGTAGAACAGACCGATTGAACATGGCACAGGGATTGATTAGTACTCCCAGTCCTACCATCACTGTGCAGACTCTAAAAAGAAAAGAAAACAGTCCATACACTTGCATGACCCGTTTGGTGGTTAGACATTTAAAAACACTAAAGCTGCAGGAGTGGCCTTCAGGACTGGCCACCCTACTTGGCCCCACATTGACCCAGATAAAAATTAGTCTTTATTTTGCACTCAAGTCACAGATCAGAAGCACCTAGAGTAAGTTCAGATTAAGGAAGGCCAAGGAATGTTCCCAGACTCCGTTACCTGTTAATAAAAATGCAAAGCCAAGATTTCAAATTGAGCGTCTAAATTGAAACTACTCTGCGTATGTTACACGTCTGACTGAGACGCCGTGAAAATCGAACACACTTATTAATTCTCAGTGTCAAGGTATGGTTCTTGTACCAAATAGGCAAACTAGTAAGTTGGATCCCTTCTCTTCCCACCCGCCTCTTTGTAGATTTCCTGCTGAAGTATTGATTGCCAAGGTCTCTACAAGATTTGCAAACTTTTACAGTCATTTATAGTGCATGCAATAAAAACAGGTGATACGAGCACGCTAGTTCAAGGTGTAATGCAAAGATGTATTCGGTGTCCTTGGCAACTATCTATGAGACCTGTTTGTCTTTGCAGAACCCGCCCTTCACTGCAATGAACCCCTCTGTAACAAAGATTGGCCCTTTACATTTCCAGGGCCTTGGCCCCTCAGTGGAAAGGCACACACGTTTCAAGTAGAAAACTCAGTTATTTCAGCTGTATTTCAAGCAAGGGAAAAAAAAGAAAAGAAAAGAAAAAGGAAAACTTTAAACAAAATGGTGAGAAACAAGGAAAGAACTATTTAAAATTCCCCAATTTCCTACTCTCTTTTTTTCACAAAGAAAACAAAGTAAATCGACAAACAATTTACAACGTACTCTCTCTCTGCCCCTTGCAATTGGGCAACAGGGATGTTTCCACTGTGAGAAAATAAAAGCACTGAGATTACACAGAGACTACACCACATTTTGGATCGTATGTGTCCAAAGGAGAAAGGAAAAAGACGGAAAATGAGTGTATTGTACGAAAATACTTAAAAGCCTTATTAGAAACCCTATCTTCCTTGACCAGTTTTACCAGTCCTTCTTTTGTTTGTTTGTTTTTTAGGATCTATGTAGGAGACTGGGGGAGGGGGCTGAAGATAAAATGATTGATTTCTAAAATGTTGTGCTTTGAACAAAACTGGTTTTTTCGTCTAGTGCTGCAAATAAGAATAGGTGACAAAATAAGTTCAAGAGATCTATTGCACAACATGGAGGCCATATTTAAGGACAAGGTATCGTACTTTTAAAAAATGCCCAGAGAGTGGATGTTAAGTATTCCCCTCACAAATATGATAACTATGTGAGGTAATGCATTTGTTAATTAGCTAGGCTTAACAATTCCACAATGTTCATATACTTCAACACATTATGTTGTATATAATAAATACATACAATGTTATATGTCAATTAAAAAATAAATGAATTTAAAAGTAAAATAAATAGGATATTTCCAGTACTCCATAAACCTTTCCAGTCACTACCTTCTTCCAAAGGTAGCCACTATCCTGACTTCTAACCCAATTAGCTTTGACTATTTTTGAACTTTACATGAATGCAATTACAGTGAGCTTTAAAAAAAAAAAAAATAGGTGACACACAGCTCCTGAAAAGCATTCAGAATCCTATACCTGCCATCTAGTGGGCATAAGAGAAAATACAGATTCTAGGTATCCTCCAAAACCTCTGAGTCTAGTTGTTTTCTTATTTACAAACCAAAACAAGTATAAGAAATGAAAGAAAAATGTAAAATTAAAGCTAAAGTGAAAGAAACACACTATTGCACTAGGGAGTGTTATAACATAATCATTCAATTTATTTCATTTCCTTTTGTATGTATTAATCATTAAGGTTACTGATCTTCACTCAGATCATCAATTTATTATAATACTAGTTTTTCTTCTAAATATCTCCATATAAATTTTATGCTATTTGTCTTTTTATGGATTAAATTCTCTATCAGCTTTGGATCCAGTTGATATGCAAATTTCAAGAATTCAAAAAACACCTAAGAGGTACCTACTTCCTGTTTGGACTCTGAAAATATGCGCACAAAGCCATCTCTCATTTTCGCAAAAAGAAAGAGAAAAGGAGGATGAAAAGGAGAAGGAACAGCAGCAGCAGCAAAGAAAGATGGAGTTGATTATACTTACACACTCACATGCTTGCTTTTGATACCTTGCTATAAGTTTTATACTCCTTCAAAATTAGACCACATCAAATACAGTTGGTTCTGCATCCCTGGATTCAACACACCGAGGATCGAATATATATGTATATACACACACACACATATATATATATATATATTTGTTTAAGACAGGGTCTCCCTCTGTCACCCAGGCTGGAGTGCAGTGGTGCACCTTGGCTCATTGAAACCTCTGTCTCCTAGGCTCAAGCAATCCTACCACCTCAGCCTCCCAAGCAGCTGAGACTACAGGCATGCACCACAATGTCCAGCTAAATTTTGTGGTTTTAGTAGATGCTGGGTTTCACCATGATTGCCCAGGCTAGTTTTGAATTCCTGAGCTCAAGTAATCCACCCACCTCGGCCTCACAAAGTGCTGGTGGCATGAGCCATCGCACTCGGCGGAAAATATTTGGGGAAAAAAAATGAATGGTTGCATCTGTACTGAAGATTTACAAAACTTTTTTGTTGTCCTATTCCCTAAACAATATAACTATTTATATAATATTTACATTAAATTAAGTACTATAAGTAATGTAGAGATGATTTAAAGTATACTGGAGGATGTATTAATACTTAGGTGATATGCAAATACTACACCTTTTCTTTTTCTTTTTCTTTTTCTTTTTTTTTTTTTTTTTTTGAGATGGAGTTTCACTCTGTCATCAGGCTGGAGTACAGTGACATGATCTCAGCTCACTGGGACCTCCACTTTCCGGGTTCAAGTGATTCTCCTGCCTCAGCCTCCCAAGTAGCTGGGATTACAGGCATGGGCCACCACCCCCACCTAATTTTTGTATTTTTAGTAGAGACAGGGTTTCACCATGTTGGCCAGGATGGTCTCGATCTCTTGACCTTGTGATCCACCGGCCTCTGCCTCCCAAAGTGCTGGGATTACAGGCTTGAGCCACTGCACCCAGCCTATACCATTTTATATTAGAGATGAATATTCTCAGATCTTGGCATGTTCAGGAAGTCCTAGAAGCAATCACCCATGGATACCTAGGGACAACCTCATCAAAAACGAGTAAAAATCTACTTGGTAGGTCAACTGAAAACTACTTTTTGTTGAAGTTCACATTATAAAATATTTAGCATATGTAGAAGTCTTACTGCTGAAATGACCATTAAAAAATCATCACTATATTTTAATGATAGCTGACATTTTTTATTTTAAGGGTGCTTTTAATGTACCAGGATTGTTTTATGGCATTTTAAGTAGTTAACACATTGAGTACTTACAACAACCCTAGAAGATCTGTATTGTAAACACCATTTTACTAGCGATCCTGGAAGCTGAGGAATCAGGAAGTCATGAAACTGGTAGGTCAGAGCTGATAAGGTTCCAGAGCCGAGGGTGGCGAGGGTGGCGAGGGTGGTGAGGGTGGCGAGGGTGGCGTGCACCTTTCATATCATGCTGCCTCCCATAAACAAAAGAGGCAAAAAAAATCACTGCAATTCAAGTTATGGGCTAAAGGAGTCTGAGGGACACAACAAGACTCCATCTCAAAAAAATAAATAAATAAATATAAAAAAATAAAAGAGATACAAGGTACATCCCAAAGAAGCATTTGCTTGAAGGCACATGGTCTGTAATATATCAGACATCCAAATGAAAAGAAAAAAAAATCAGTTAATTAACACTAATTATAAAAATCAAGTACTAAGAAAAATATATGTAAAAAGCAAAAAATATATTCACTCATCTCATCTATTTAGTATAATTTTTGACCACTATCATTCAAATCTTTATTATAAATTGATTCTAGAGTCTATGCCCCTCTGTATTTTAATTTCAAGTAATAAAGTTACCCATGCTACTGCAAACAGTTCTTGAAAAGCCCTCCAACATACTGCCAAAAATTTGTCCCTGAACTTAGCTGGCCTCATCATCTCAATTATTTTTCCACTTTGCCTCATTCTAATTTCCAATTTTATTTTATTTACAAAACAAAATGTAAGTGTGTTCTGAACATATTTTTCTATTACCTAATTACAGAAAATATTACCCTCTTTTCAGGACAGTGACTGTGTAAACCTAAGCTGGTTAAATGTATTCAGATTCCTCAATAATTGTGTCATGAGAACAAGACTTCTCTTCCAGAAGCATATTGCTCATTTTAGAAACTATAGGTGAATGATCAATCTCTGATGCAATATGTTTTTGCTTTGTTGTAATTCAGAATATTTGAAATATTAACGATGACTAATTAAGTAGCACTGTAGCATGTAGGTATTAATTTATGAGTAGTGAATGTTTTCAAAAGCTGACAGCAGCTGGTGCGGGATTCCTGCCATGGTTTAACACGAGAAGCCACTTGTTCTGCCTTCCTGATCTCTTACATGCCTCCAATCAAGATCACACAGCAGATAAAAGCTGAAACTACAGCAGTCAGGCCCTTTGTATCTCTCTTGTGTATCCATGTAGATCTAAGTGCACCTTCCCCTTCTCAGGAAGAAATATTGATGCTCTCACAGGAAGAAGAGATTTAACTCCTATTTATGGTTAATCCGTCCACCTGTGTTCTTCATTCCATCCCTTCCTGCCTATGCCTGGCCTTGTTCTACCAATTACAGTATTTCTTTTTCTTATATCTTCACACTCTCCCCCTCCAATGGTTTCTTCCCTGCAGGCTATAAATAGGTTCAAGTCTTACCAACGAACTAAAACATTTTTTAAAAGCAAAAGCAAAATTTCCTCTCTACTCTGTCTCCTGGTATTGCCCTATTTTTTTGTCCTTTGCAGCCAAGATTCACTAGCCAAGTCGACTTATGGTCTCCTTATCAACACCTTTCATTCACTCTTCCACCCACCATAATCCGGCTTTAGCTGGTTCCACTCCAGGGACTCTGCTCTCAGAAAGGGCCTTAGTGGCTTCCTGATTGGTAAATCCAATAAGGACATGTTCAATCCTTATATTAAGCTCACCAGAGTCTATGTCTAACCCTCTTAGCATTCTTTTATCTGTATTTCTTAACACTTTGCTCCGACCATCCTATAACAACTGCTGTTTCCTAAGATTCTTCCTTTACACTTTTTTCTTCTGACTCTTCCTGGGAAATCCCATGCACTCTAACAGTTTTACCTACCACAACATTGGCTGTTGATTCCTTAAATTATACTCAAACCCAGATCTTCCCTCTACCTATCAGTATTATAACAGCTTTGGCTCACCTCTCACCTTCCAACTGGTGTCTTCTATACCTTTTACAGGCACTTTAAACTCAGTGTATTCTAAATCATCTTATCCCCAAATATCTCTTTTCTTTGGATTAATGGAACCATTATCCAGTTGACAAAGCTAGCAAAATAGGAACCGTCAGTGATTCCACCTTCTTTAATACCTTGAGTTAGTATTTGCATTCATTTATTCCAGTGGATTAAAGATTTTATTTTTCTCATATAACAAAAAGTCTGGAGATTGTATAGTCCTGACCTGGTAGGGCAACTAAACTACCATCGAGGCTCAATCGCTTTCTATTTTCCTGTCCTACCATTCTTAGAGTGGGACTTTTATCTCATGGTTGCAATATGTTTCTTTTATTTTATCTGTATTCCAGGCAAGAAGGAGGAGGAAAAGCAAAGGGCCAAAGGACCATTCTAACTAGAATTGCCTCCCTTTAGCTGGCTCCACTACCAGACACCAATTAACAATGTATGTATATGCTTCGTTGGCCAGAACTGGATCAAGAAGATACTATTTGTAGTCATAGATTACAGGAAGGTTATCTTCAGTAACCAGACTGCCAAACCAAATACATTTGGGATTTTGTTAATACGTATTAATAAATTGAATTTTGCAATACAACAAACTACCTCAGAATATAGTTGCTTAAAACAATGATAATATTATATCTCACAATTCTTTGGGTTGGTGGGGCAGTTCTGTGACAGCTCGACTGAATAATATGCAATGGCCTTAAACTCTTGTCTAAGACTTCAACTGGGATTGCTGGCCCTTCCTCTTTCACTATATGACCATTCATGACCCAGGAAGATATGACTTCTCATGGTAGTCTCAGCATTACTAAAAAAAGGAAGAGAAGGCAAGCTCCAATACACTAGTACCTTTTAAGCATCATTTAATATTATGTTTGTTAATGTCCCATTGATTACAGCCAATGACATGGCTAATCCAAGGTTCAAGTAGAGAGAGAAATATTACTTCCTGATGGGAGGATGGCAAACTCACAATACTTACAGGAAAGGGAGAAATTTATGGTTATTTTTTCCTGAGTCTACTACGTAAGGAAATACAGAATGGACATGATGTAGGCAAAACCAGTGGCTGTCTCATCTTTTATATTTTACTATCTTTTAACCTGTTAATATTTTAATTAATAATACTTAAAGAAAACCTGTGCATTCTAGGCATCCCTGTAACTTTCTAATTTCCAAATCAATGATTGTTAAATTTTCTTAGGTTTAGGTCACTTTGAAAATCTGATCAAAGTTATGGTATATTATGGACTGAATGTCTGTGTACCTCCAAATTCAAATGTTGAATCTTCAACCCCTAGCATGACTGTATTTGGAGATGTAGCCTCTAAAGAGGAAGTAATTAAGGGTAAATGAGGTCATAAGGGTGGGGTTTTAATCTGATAAGATTAGTGGCACTGTAAGAAAGAGACACCAGAGAGCTCTGCATCTCTTCTGTGTGTACACATTGACGAAAGACCACGTGAGGGAGGGGATATTGAGAAAGCAGCCATTTGCAAGCAGGAGGAGACTCACCACTGGAAACCCAGCTGGAACCTTGATCTTGGACTTTTAGGCTCCAGAACTGGAGAATGTAAATTTCTGCTACTTAGGGCACCCAGCATTTTGTTATAGCAAATCAGACTAATACAACTACTTTTTATCTAATTAAAAGTCTTTACATTGAGTTTGTGTGTGTGTGTTAAAATTGCAGCTGGGATTTCAGTCTCCTGAGTGGATCCTGATAGATGCAGGAGAGAGTAGTGAGAAGGAAAGAGGAGGGATTTATCTGTGAGTTCCCTTCTAACTACTGTTTCCTATTGTCCAGGTTCTCAATGCCCAGAGTTTAGTTCATGGAGAGATACCTCTCTAGACATTTCTGTAGTGTCTCCTATTCCCTTCAGGAGCCTTTGGATAAGTTACATTACTCAGGTCTAATAGTGAGGGGAAGAATTGGAATTTCAGTAGTTATCTCAGGAGGCAGAATTGCTCTTGTATCAACTGGAATAAGTCCCATTTATACTTGGTTGCCTCGGTGGTGACTGGGTGGTGACTGGGTGGAGCCCTGGCAGAGTTGGGCCCCGTCATGGTGGCAAGGACTTGATCCAGATAGTGGATGCTCCATCAGCCTGGGCTACAAAAGTGGGCACAGAATGGAGTAGGTCTCCAGCTGCTCTGCTAGGGATATTTATGTAAGTAAAACAACTCCTTGTTTTTTTAAGGTGAAATTTGTGAATATGCTCGATAATATAATATGAGCTAACCAAATTTAACTGAAACAGAAATTCATACCAGAAGGGGCATGCTAATTACAGAGAAACGAAAACCTTATTAAGTATGTGGCAATAGTTAAAGGGCTGGGCATACATAGGTGGTGAGAAAACTGGTTTCAAAATCTGAAATCCATAAAATGGTGTCAGCGAAGCATCTGGTAAACTGTTGATTGTATTAACTTGGAAGTCAGGTTATATACCTAGTTAACTTGAGCTCCAGGAAACATGCTCTGAAAATAGATGTTGGTAACAATGTTTGTTGCTGTTGGCTATGTTTGGCAATATATTACAAGAAAAAATGATTTTGCTGATTTATACACATAAGTGAAAGAGAATAAAGAAATTTAGGAAAATTGTACAGTTGGAAGATTAAAATATTTCTTAACTCTAACAAGTAAAAGGTAAACATAGCTCACTCAGCACGTGGCAGGTAGAGAAGACATCATCCTGGTTGATAAGTGGAGTACAGGTTGTCCCTGGCACAAGGTGGCAGAATAATTGCCAAAGATTTCAACAGAGGTGACCTCAGAAATTGTTCCAGTGAGGGTGGGGGCGGGGGATGTTGTGGAAGGTATGATAATGATATAATTTGGTGTCATTTGAAAATAATATGTATTTGGAGAAACATGAGGGTAGCAATGCTGAGTTCATTGATTACTGTTAGATTATATTACCCCTGCCGAAGAATAATGAGAGAGTAAGGGCTGTTAACCAGCGGTAAATACCTAACTGTGAAAGCCAGAGAGTTTCTGTCTCAGGTTTACAAAAAATGCCTTAATACTTGGAGTGGAAGGGCGGACACAGTTAAGGTTACACTGAAGACCTAGTTGTCAGAATAACAGAACTCCTGAGATATTTGAATGCTCAGCCACGGCATGTCTGCTATATGAATGTTAGGGCCCTGGTAAGGAAAATTTCAAATCCTGAATCACGGTATACAGTCAACCAGATGAACTGACCATAAGAATGTTGTCTCTGTAACTTCCCTGGGTCTCATGGGCGTACAGAAGTGATTCATTCTTCCCTAGTCAGGGCTAGAATTTCCTCTGTGCTAGAAGATGCTGCAGAAACCTGTCTCATTCAAGGGAACAGATGGCTCCCTCCCCCCTTAGAAGCTGCTCACTTTCTGACCTGCATGCCAAGTTGATAGCTAGGGTTATCTCCCAGCATAACCCACACAACGTTGTATGTAAGTAGGGGTATGAGAGCAGGACCATTACTACGGGTTCTACATGACTATGGGGTCTATGCATGACTCAGAGTCAACCAGCTTCACTGAAATCTGGATCAGCTTTCCAAGGGTATAATTGGGGCTGGGCGCAGTGGCTCATGCCTGTAATCCCAGCACTTTGGGAGGCTGAGCAAGCAGATCACTCTAGGTCAGGGGTTCGAGACCAGTCTGGCCAACGTGGTGAAGCTCCATCTCTACTAAAAATACAAAAATTAACTGGGCATGGTGGCATGTGCCTGTAATCCCAGCTACTGGCAGGCTGAGGCACAGGAATCACTTGAACCCAGGAAGCAGAAGTTGCAGTGAGCCAAGGTCATGCTACTGCACTCCAGCCTATGCAACAGAGCGAGACTCCATCTCAAAACAAACAAAAAACAAAAACAAAAACCAAGATATAATTGAAGTACCACATTGGAGAAAACACTTGAAAGGGTGGGGTACCATCTTTCAGGATGGCTGTATTTATTAAATCAAACACCCCTACATGGCTTGTGTCCACAAGAGAAAAGATACCTGGATCCAGGAATCAAGAGGTGAAAGCAAAAGTGGCCTCTATAACCATTGCCCTCAATGACACAGTGGGAAACACTGTACTTCTTGTTTCCACAAACTCTGGGCCCTGCAGTTTTAAAAGTCCTAGTCCCCAGAGGAATGTGATCTTAAAGGGAACACAGCAAGGTTGCCATTGAACTGCAAGTTACAGCTGCTATCAGAGCACTTTGGATTCCACGTGGCCAGGGGCCAGCAGACAAAAGAATCACCATACTAAGCAATTTCTGATGAGCAGGAAGAGGTAGGGCTGCTTGTAGACGGGTAAATTCCAAAGTGGTAGCTGAAAGTGAGGGGAATTTGAATGAATGGTGGAGGAGAGGATGAGTGCTATCTCTAGGATCAGCCACAGCGACGGAGACTGCTGTTCATCTCACTAACCTCCCTCTTCTGGGTTCCAGACGGGAAGAGGGATCCCCAGGAAGTGTGGAGCAGCTGCTCCCGGAACCTGTGTGAGTATACCTAAAAGACACAATGGGTGGATTGTGGTGGCCATAAGTACATGTCTTGCAGACCTCCAAAGACAGGGAGCTTCACTAACTGATCTGCCACACTTTGACATCCCTCATCAAGCCTGCCCAGTGGCACATTTGCCACAGGTTTCACACTGGTGGTGACTGAGTGCACCAGGGACACAAACGCAGTCCCATTTCTACTAAGGCAGGCTCATTTGAGATAAAGTATTACTCTAATGGCTGATTTTGGCTCCAAAAACCCCTGGCGGCCTTGTTGGACCTTCTTTTGACTGTGTGGTCATGGAAGATTCTTCTACCTTCCTGTCCTCTCTCCTTCACTTAGGGTCAGGTTGACGTCATGCCCTGATGTCTCTCCCAGCTTCCCCTGGCTCCTTCCCTATTTTTTTTCTCACAAGTTTTTCTCATAACAAAATAATTGCATATTTACTCCCATCTTGGGCATCTGCATCTTGGAGGAACTGAACGAACATGCTGTTCTGCAGGTAGAAGACCCTTGCAGAATCTGATCACCTGGATTTTAGAATTGCTATAGAACAGAGACTGCTGCATGATGGCCATTCATCACTTTTCTACATGGGAATGTTTTTAGTGGATAAACTGTCCTTTTCCATCATTTATTATTAGGGGAAGAGTAACTTGCCTTTTTTCCATGGTTATTTGAATTAGGAGGAGCTACATCCAAAGGTGCTACGATGACTATCACACATTATCCCAACTTTAAATAACATAATGCTTCACCCAAAAAATGTGGAGTTTGGGCTCAGTGCCATGTTGGTTGGGACTTTTGTTTTATTTTCATTTATTTATTTATTTTTTTGAGATGGAGTTTCGCTCTTATTGTCCAGGCTGGAGTGCAGTGGTGTGATCTCGGCTCACTGCAACTTTCACCTCCCAGGTTCAAGCGATTCTCCTGCCTCAGCCTCCTGAGTAGCTGGGATTACAGGTGCGTGCCATCATGCCCAGCTAATTTTGTATTTCTAGTAGAGACAGGGTTTCAACATGTTGATCAGGCTGGTCTTGAACTCCTGACCTCAGGTGATCTACCCACCTTGACCTCCCAAAGAGTTGAAATTACAGGTGTGAGCCACCACGTCCAGCCCTGTTTTATGTGCCTTCATTAGTGGGTGAGTATATTTTGTCTGCAGATGAGAGAATGAGCCAAATATTTGAGTGCAAGATTTGGGCATTATGGTGGTCAAAAAAGCTATTTGCTATTTCTGATCTCTTCCTTCCAGGGAAATGTTAGATAGCATTTCCTGATCCTACCTTACCAGGTGGGCCTGAGTGACCAGATATGGATAACAAGTTCTAAGTGGAAGGACATGTGCCTTTCTAGGCAAGAACATCTATTTGCCAGATGTCTTTTTTCCCTTAAAATGATGGCAGCAATGTTTCTTTAGCATGGATTCTAAAGTAGGGACATCGCAAAAGAGAACAGCCAGATAACACACCAAAAAATATCCTGCATAAGTGAGAAACAAACCCTTGGTGGTGGTGTTTTGTTTTTTGGTTTTGTTTGTTTGTTTTTCTTTTGAGAGTGAGTCTCTCTGTTGCCCAGGCTGTAGTGCAGTGGCGCCATCTTGGCTCACTGCAACCTCTGATTACTGGGCTCAAGCAGTCCTTCCAACTCAGCCTTCCTAGCAGCAGGGACTATAGACATGCACCACTATGCTGGGCTAATTTTTGGTAGAGAATGGTTTTGCCCTGTTTCCTAGGCTGGTCTTGAATTCCTGGGCTCAAGCGTCCTGCCGGTCTAGTCTTTCCAAAATGCTGAGATTACAGGCATGAGCTATTGTGCCCGGCCTACCTTCTGTGTTTTAAGCCTTAAAATGTTAGTTATCTGAGCGTAATTCAACCCAGAGATCCTCAAACTAACTGTACGTCAGAATTACCTGGAGCATTCATTAAAATACAGATTGGGAGCCCACTTTTTGTTTCTAATTGAATAGGTCTGAGGTGAGACCCAAGGATCTGCATTTCCAAGAAGTTCACAGTGATGCTGCTGCTGCTGGTCTAACGACCACACTGAGAAATCTCGATGTTTGCAAGTATTAACCTTAACATTCTTTTGTAACCTCACATAATGCTCATATATAACTATGAGCATTAAGCAGTTAAGGACACATATGATGAGGTCATTTTTCTGCACAATCAGGACTCTATTCAGCTCCTAAACAATTGGAAAATTGCTTTTACCATCAATGGAAATGGGCTATAGTCCCATATGTACTCTACAGTGTGGACATTATATTGAGTCAGCAGCAATAGCAGATTCATGGAAAGACAGTAATTTGGGACCATGCATTAGAAAAGAAAGCATTAGTAGCTATAATACATTGTTCAGTATTCAGAGAACAGAATTTACTCTAGTTAATATAACCAGGAATTGTTTTAATATGCAGTATTAAATAGATTACCAAAATGTTAGGAAGGATAAAGAAACGAGTCGTAGGGGCTGTGTCTGTGCTGTTTACTACTGTGTCTCCAGTGACTGCAAGTGCCTTGTACTTCCATGTATATATTTGACTGGATAATAGCAAAGAATTTGTGAATTTTATTTTAGTTTCTGGCTGTTGCCTATTATGGCTCATTATCAGCAAATGTGTGGAGGTTATAACTGAAAACTGTTTAACATTAAATTGTTTTGACAGAAAGTTTGCTCTTAGATTTGCTCTACATCTGTGTGGGTAATAGGTAAGTTATGGGCTGTGTGTGGTATTCAGGGCAAAATTTCTCAAGAAGTGAGTTCAGAGATGTTATGGATAATTTTCTAGAAGCAATCAGTTCCTACTTTTACTGAAATAATCCTTCAGAGACTCAAGAAATAAATCATGTTTTAAAATGAGCATATTTTCATTGAACAATACACTTAAAACAATTCATTCTCTCATATTTCAATTATACCTCAAGAAAATTGATTTAAAAACTAAAAAAAAGGTCTTTTTGTTTTTCCAGGAATTTGTAAAAATGTTGAAATAAAATACATTCAAAGATCCTGAAAATTATGTGCAAGTAAAGAACTAATCAAACACTAGATAAAGAGATTTATTTATTTATTTATTTATTTATTTATAGACTGGTCAAGGTGGCTCAAGCCTGTAATCTCAGCACTTCGGGAGGCTGAGGAGGGTGGATCACCTGAGGTCAGGAGTTTGTGACCAGCCTGACCAACGTGGTTAAACCCTATCTCTGTTA
>NW_012102399.1:2412473-2428091 GCF_000951045.1 Mandrillus leucophaeus
GTAGGAAGCCACCTATGGGTCATAAATATGTGTGTGTGTCTGCACGTGTGTGTGTGAGTGAAGGGAGGAGGTATGGAACGTAAAGTATAGTAAAGGGATTTTAATAAATTTTATGCTTTAGAAAGATCACTCTGGTTGAGCAAACCTGTTCAGGAAAATGTTGTATACTGCTAACACTATTTATATTATATTATATTATATTATATTATATTATATTATATTATATTATATTATTATACCATGCAGTGCTCAGTACACATAATGCTAGCTCTCTCACTTTCTCTGTTAACATCAGTAGAACATTAATTGGTAATTGTGTGGTAACTATGCAATTAACTCATGTCACCACTGTACCTTTTCATTAGCGTCTCCAACAGTAGTATTACCCTCTCAGTGACCTCAGCATAAGTGATAACATCCTTAGCTGCTAAAGTGAAAAAAAAAATTAAGTGAATTTAGTGTTGTGAAGGGTGATGGAGTGACAACCTTGGAGACTGGAGCCCTTTTTATCTATCGCATGGCACAAACAGTGAAAATGCAAACCTCTCTAAGCAGCATCATTAGTACATCTCACCCCTTTTCTCTAAGAATAGGAGATTCCTTACTTATTCTTTTACTTGTTAAGATGACTTGCAAAGTCACCTATTGTGTTTGCAATTTTTCCCAGGGAGGTTAACAGCTGTGAGAGCTCTCCCAGTGTCACAGGCTCATTCATTTCTCTGTTCCCAGGCAGTGCTCATGCTAACTAATACACTTGGTATATATGTTCTTTAAGCACAACTTTGAAAATTCTTATCACGGATTCTCACTTATCAAGTGTCTACTTGGGGTGTAACCAAAAACCATTAAACATTAAATTACTTTTACAGAAAAGTCATTATTATATTCAACCTCGGTCAAGTTTTGTTCTTTAAGCTCACATTCTTCCTGAAAATAAAATAGAAAATAGATTGTATACTCAATGGTGTAGCCTTGCTCAAACTATGGGACATTGGTGACAAAAACTCTTAAGCTGGAGGGTGGGGGCATCTTAATGATTAAATGCATGGGCATGGAAATCAGAGTCACCTGGATTTGAGTGCAGGTGACAACATTACCTGAACACCTAAGAAGATATAAGAACACAAAAGAAGAACTGAGGTATTAGAAAATGCTTCCTTCAGGAAATAATCTCTCATCTGTGACATGAAAAAGAATCAGAGTTAGCTAGACACAGGAGAAACGTTGTAGACAGACAGTCTAAGAAATTGGCTTTCACAAAAGCGGTATTATGAGAGGGAGCCCAGCATACCCAAAGAAACATAAGGCCTCTGAAATGGAGCTTGAGAGGGAGGGATCTTTATGGGGTATGACAGCTGGGGAGGTAGACCGTCATCTGCTCCTGGAGGACACAGAGCAGGGGTGAAGCTGCAATTCTGTATGTTCTGGGCAGTAGGAAGCCACCTATGGGTCATAAATATGTGTGTGTGTCTGCACGTGTGTGTGTGAGTGAAGGGAGGAGGTATGGAACGTAAAGTATAGTAAAGGGATTTTAATAAATTTTATGCTTTAGAAAGATCACTCTGGTTGCAGTGCGGATAACAGAGGGAGCAAAAATCTATGTGGGGAATCAGTTAAAAGCCTATATCAATATCCTGGGCAAGAAATGAGAGTAGTCTGTACTAGAGTGGTGGCAGTGAAGATGTAAAGATGGGTACAAATTCAAACACTATTTAGGGGCAGAACTGATAGAACTTGAATGTTGGAAGGTGACAAGGGGAAGATGAGAGACGACTCTCACATTTTGACTGACCAAACTAGATGGTTATCTACTCACATGGGAGACGCTAAAGAAAAAGACATTTCTGTGAGAAGACCTGGGATTTATTGAGGTGACTTTAGGATCTCTGAGAGTAGATGAGACCACAGCATCTTGTATCAACTCTTTTAGTAACTTGTAACCACTTTTGTCCCTTTTAATCCGTTTTCCCCAGTGAAGCTAGAATCATCCTCCAAAATGCTAAATTTGATTACAACACTTCTCCTCCTGCTTCAAACCCTTAAATGACTTCTCACTGCACTTAAGATTTTTAAAAAGTTAATAGAATCTAAAAAGCCTGCATGACCTGGTCCCTGGTTCTTTGGTTGATATTAGATTATGCCACTCTTCTCCTTACTCATTATATAGCCTTTACTCTGACCTTTCCATTCCTTGAAAGCACCACAGCCTATAGTACACGTGCTCAACAATCTTGGCTTATTTATCTTCTACCCATTCTTCAGTTGTCAGCTCAAACTTCTTGAAGAAGACTTTTCTGTTACATATTCTCTTGGCCCTTGCAACTTTCTTTTATAACTTTTATCATTGTAATGTATCATTGTGAGACTGTTACATTTCAATATACGGGTTGGTTGGTAGAACAGGACAGTTTATTTGGATGCTTGTGGTAGGCAAAACAACAGCCCGCAAACGATTTCCACCCCCTAACTTGGAACCTACGAATATGTTCATGTACATCCAAAAGAATTTGGTAGAAGTGATTAAGTTAAGAACCTTGGACATGGGATGGTGACTCATGCCTGTAATCCCAGCACTTTGGAAGGCCGAGGTGGGCAGATGGCTTGAGCTGAGGAGTTCAAGACCAGCCTGGGCAACGCAGCGAGATCTCGCCTCTAGATAAAATAAAATAAAAAAATAAGAAAAAAAAATGTTAAGAATCTTGACATGGGGAGATTATACTGCATTACCTGAGAGAGCTCAACCTAATCTCATGAGTATATAAAGGCAAACAATCTTTCCCAGATGTTGTCGGAGAAACAGATGTGATGACAGAGGCAGGGTCGAAAAGATGCTGCTTTGCTGGTTTGAAGATGGAGAAAGAAGATCAAAGCAAAGGAATGTAGGCAGCCTCTAGAAGCTATTATGTTGGTGAAAAAGTAATTGCAGGTTTTGAGATAAAAGTAATGGCAGAATCGCAATTACTTTTGCACCAAACTAATAGACAAAGCAAGGAATTCTCTTAGAGTCTCCAAAAAATATTGCAGCAAGGCTGCACGTTGATTTTAGCTTAGGGACACCTGTGTTGGACTCCTGACCGATTGAACTGTAAGATGATACATATATGTTTTAAGACAATACATTTCTGATCATTTGTTACGATAATAATAGAAAACTATTAAACATTAAATTACTTTTACAGAAAATTCATTCTTATATTCAACCTTGATCAAGTTTTGTTCTTTAAGTTTGAATTCTTCCTGAAAATAAAATAGAAAACAGATTGTATATTCAGTGGTGTAACGTTTCTCAAACTATGGGACAATGGAGAGGAAAACTCTTAAGCTGGAGGGCGGGGGTATCTTAGTGGTTAAATGCATGCATGGGCTTGGAAATTAGAGTCACCTGGTGTTTGAGTGCAGGTGATGACATTACCTGAGCACATAAAGAGATATAAGAACAATTACATCTATAAGATATAATATAGGTGCATTTGTGAACTATGTTTACACTATGAGTAATTTAATTTAAAGTATGTTTCTGGTTCACTGGTTTCCTAATTCTAAAATTTTCATGGTTTAATGCTGCTGAGTTTCATGAAAATATAGTATTCTGAATTGTCAGTACAAAAAATTGTCCTTAACTTTGACCTTCTTAATAGAATTCATGGCAGCATTCATTACCTCAATTGTTCCACATCAGAGAAAAATAAACTTCTAAGTCTCTATATTGCTTCTATAAATTGATGAATAAATTATCAAATTGTTATTAAAATTAGCTTAGGTGATTATTACTTTTAGCATCTGATAGCTTTGATATAATACTGACATTATCTAACTCTATAAAGTTCTTTTGCTAAAGGATCTAACATTCTATCAATAACCATTTCACAGGCGGGGCGCGGTGGCTTACACCAGTAATCTCAGCCCTTTCGCAGTCTGAGGCAGGTGGATAGCTTAAGCTCAGGATTTCGAGATCAGCTTGGGCAATACGGCAAGACCCCATCTCTACTAGAAATACAAATACACAAAACAAAGCAAAACAAACAAACAAAACACAGCCGGGTATGGTGGTGTGCACTTGTGGTCCCAGCAGCTCAGGAGGCTGAAGTGGGAAAATCTCTTGAGCTCAGCGGGTGGAGGTTGCAGTGAGCTGAGATTGCACCACTGCGCTCCAGCCTGGGCAACCAAGCGAGATGCCATCTCAAAATAAGTAAATAAATAAATAAATAAATAAATAAAAAGAGATAAGGAACTTTAAAATAGGGACATAAGATTGTATTATTCCAGTGTGCCCAATCTAAAAAAAAAAAAAAAAAAAAAAAAAAAAAAAACTCAATCAGTTCATAATTCCATAAGAAATAATTAAATGAGTAAAATTAACGATTATAGTCACGTGCCATTTAATGATATTTTGGTCAACAACAGACTGCAAATATGATGCTAATCCCATAGGATTATAATATGTGAGCCCTGAGTTTGTCTTCCTGCAACTAGATGGTCTTATCTGGGGTTGATGGGAGGCAGTGACACCCAAAGTGTGTTGCTTATGTCCAGTCTACTCCATAATCTCATTTTGGTTGCTGTCACTGCAGAAAAGTCTGCTTCACAAGGATAGGATATTGGAAATAGAAGCAGGCTTGTCAGTGCTTCTGTGGCAATCTCAGGATATTCTGCCTTGACTTTAATCTAGAATGTATAGAGATTTGAAGTTGTCTCAAATATACTTTTAAAACCACCGGATGCAGCTTTAAAATTAAAGTACATCAACTCTCCACTAAAAAGCCTGCCACCAGATGCAGCTTAATTGTCACTTGCCCACTCACTGATAAGGTTTTGATACGAGTCTGCAAGCAATTAATTTATTATGGTCTCTGTGCAATCAAACCTCTCTGCTAATGTTAATCTGTATTTGCAACTGCTCCCCAGTGCTAGCATCACCGCCTCAGCTCTCCCTCAGAACATCAGGCATTAGATTCTTCTAAAGACCATATGCAATCTAGACCCTTTGCATGTGCAGTTCATGATACGGTTTGTGCTCTTATGAAAATCTAATGCTGCTGCTGATCTCCCAGGAGGCGGAGCTCAGGGGATAATACCGGCTGTGGGGAGTGGCTATAAATACAGATGAAGCTTCTGTCACTCGCCTACCGCTCACCTACTGCTGTGCGGCCTGGTACCTGACAGGCCACGGACCAGTACCATACCATATAGCCTAGGTGTGTAGTAGACTCTACCATCTAAGTTTGTGTAAGTACACTTTATGATGTTCATACAATGATGGAATTGCCTAATGATGCATTTCTCAGAATGCATCCCAGTTGTGAAGTGACTCATGACTGTATATGAAAAGTCATACATCACAGTGTGATAAGTAAATGTACCTTTTGCAGCCACACTTGTTCAGTCTTTGTCTTCAAGCATAATTTTTTCAAGTTAACTGCTTCTTTTTGGAATACTTGTTGATATTTCTTCATCAGACATACTTCCTCTGGGTTTTAGGCAGTCAGTGATATCCTTATAGCTCCCATGGTGGATGGTAGAGGTCATCACATATTTTGAACAAGTTAACATGTTCATTATCAACTCTCTTGAGAAACGAAGTGTACTACTAAATTTTTCCTAAATGTGTATTTTCTCTTTTTTTGATGGTGGTGTTGGGGGTGGGGTAGATTGTTGCCACAGGTATTTATTACAAAACAAAACAGCATATTTTGACATGTTTGATGACATAATGGTTCATTCTCTATTTCTAATTTCATGTGGTTTTAACCTATAGATCTCCTTGTTTTTTACTGGACCCCATTACTAGTGTCTTCTGGAACAGCCGGAACACCAAGTAGTCATCAGAGAGAGCATATATCATTCTCCCGTCACCTCTAAGGCCACAGGTGTTAACTGTCCCAAGCCACTTGTGTCCATCTGTGTGTCACACAAAATGTTACGCTAAAACTTTATCTGGAACTCTGCCTCCCAACGTATTATTTGATGCAGCCTGTGTGACTCTATTTTAAACAGGATAGATTTTTTAGGGTCCTTTGCCTCCTTCAAAACTTAATAGTTTTGTCAAAAAAAAAAAAAAAAAAAAAGAGCTAAGCATACCAATTCATCAATATCTATTTTCTTCCATGAAGCATTCCCAACCCTGATGCAAATAGGCTTCTTGGTGCTCCATCATGCTTGCAGTCCACACAGGCCTGGGCATATCTGCCTTCACAATTTGAAGAATTAGGCCTTTGCTCTGGAAGATCTGCCATCTGCTTTCCCACAATTCTCTGCATTCCTGTCATTTCCCAGAATAATAGAAACTCCCAAAATTTAAGTTTGAAACTTGTAGTAACTGACATGATTAGCTGTTCTCTTGAAACAACTTTGCTTTTCAAGTTAATCAAACATGCCTCTCACTTCACAAAGCCAATTGGACCAGAAATGCTTATTTATTTATTTATTGAGACATGGTCTTGCTCTGTCACCAGGGCTGGAGTGCAGTGATATAAGCCTGGATCACTGCAATCTCAATCTTCCGGGCTCAAGAGATCCTTCTGCCTCAGCCTTCCAAGTAGCTGGGAACAGGCATACACCACCACATCTGCCTGATTTTTTGTACAGAGGGGACTTGCTGTATTGCCCATGCTGGTCTCAAACTCTTGGGTTTAAGCAATCCTCCTGCCTTGGCCTCTCAAAGTGCTGGGATTACAGGTGTGAGCCATCGTGCGCTGCCTACTTTTCTTTTTTGATACTGAATTTAAGGTCCATTTTGAGTCTCCAATGTTCTCTGTCACAGAAATTTAACTTTAGTGAGTTGCAGATAATTTTAGTTAATTCAGGATCCTTCCTCAGTCTTCTGCCTTTACTTCACCAAAATTCTCAGCGGCTTCTTCATGTCTAACACAGACCAGCAAAGGGTTCCTTGTGTCTAGCTGTCCCAGTTTGCTTCTTCTGAGCTGTACATGTGCTGGAAGATTCTTGATTCTTGGTCCAGCCAGTTGTGGCTGCATTGGTTTTTGATCTTGACTATAGCCTTTGCTAGATTCATCTCATTATTCTGACAATATTCAGACATGGACATCACTATATCTCATCCAAAGTACATGTGACCAAAATGATGCAGAAGAAAATCAGTCACTACCAGATGCCATGTTTGAGCCTCAAGAGAAACCATATTTCTAAGTCAGAAATCAAACTACATCGGACTAGTCTGTATTACAACAAAAAGAGCTACTACATAGCTACATCTTTATTTTAGTAAACTGGGACATGTTTTCTGTGCTGGAATTTAGGTAAAGGCCAAGTTTTCTCCCTCATCACTGTCATTTTTTTTTTTTTTTTTTGAGTTCTTGGTTCTCTGTATTTGAAATCTAAAATATTATTTTCATATTTCAGCTTATTTGATTTTTACACAAGTGTTTTATAAATAGAAAAATTATGTGACCTGAATTTGAAAGCATCATGGGGTGTAGAAGACAAAGATACATGATAGTTCATAAGAAATTGACTTGTTCAATGTAGTTATGCAATTTTAGACATTTGTTTGGTTCATTAGCAAGTATACAGAAGCAGGATAAGCTCTGCAAACAAGAAAACCTATGCCCCCACCTTCATCTCAGAAAAGACAGATTAGCTAAAATCTTTCCACATGGGGCTAATATTTAGTTTCCCGCCTGTATTATGTACTGTTCACCCCAGTGATTTGGACTAGTTCTTCTGCCCTCGTAACTTTCATGGACCCTGAATAACTTAATTGAGAAAGGAACAGATCTTAAAAACAGATACTTTTTAAGAAAAAAAATATAAATTCTTTATTCTATTTCAGGTGAGACAAACAAAATAGACTTGGATCACATTTTGAAAGACTTCTTTCATTTTTAATTATCTATATTCTACCACTTTCTCCAAAGAATTTGTAACAAATTCCAAGAGAATCTAAATTGTCGTTCCAGTCTAAATGAGATGTGCTTACAGAAGCCAGTTGAGCTTCTCATCCTTTCCTCTTTTTTGATTGTTAATACTCTTCTAGTGGCATAAATTTACCTGTTTACTGAGGAGACAGGGCTCTGATTTTAACCCTCTTTTTTTTTTTTTTTTCCTAGAAGAAGAAGGATGGTGATGACTTGGCATCTCTAACAGTAAATATAAAGATGCATAGTTAGCAGACCTCATGTTTTTTTCTTAAACTACCTTCAAAGCAGTAACAAGATATATCCTGCGGGAAGTTCCTAACATTCCATTTTGATACTTTACTATCCACAAACATTAACTGAAGTACTGTGTGTTCAGAGCTATTATCAGGACTAAATAGGTTTAAAGAGCAGCAAAAGACTTGTCACTTTCTGTTAAAAAATCTAGAACCTAATTGAGACATCCAAGACATATTTATAAGAAATTATTAAGGACATAAATATCTCATTATTCTGCAATTTCAAATAAATGGTCAAATTTACTCTTTGTGGCATTACAAAAAAGATATAAACAGAGTGGGATTACTGAACAGAGAGGTTGATGAAGGTTGGAATTCCACAGATGTCAAGATTGAAAAGAAGGTGCATAAGTCATGCCTGGAATTATGGGTAAGATTTGGAGAGACTGAAAGCAGAGAAGTCATTACAATTCTCTTCCACTAAAACAAATGTATTTGTCTGTTCTTGTGTTTGATATAAATCTTTATTCCACATTCAATATCTTTACCCTACTCTCTAAACCTTCTATCTTCCTTTATTTTTTTGACACTGGTACCTATCTCACCAATGTTTAAAAAAATCATTATTTTGATCCATACATAGTTGCAAAGCAAAATTTCTTATGAATATATTTTAAAACTCTATAGCTTTGATTCAGAAATTCAGCCCATAGATATTTCCTGTGATCAGTTTACCTCAGAAACCACTCTCTCTGTTCAGAGGAGATATGAGGGATGGGGGCAGAGGAAAACATTGAAAAACTATAGTTTCTGCTTTCCAGAAGCTTGTTGTTTTCATCTGCCCAGCCTTCCTCCCATTTTCTGGGTAACATCAGAACAGTCTCACCTCCAACTCGCCTCACACCCCACATAACCTTTGAGACTTACTTTCCCTTTTAGTAGCTTTTAGTAGTTTATAATGGGTGGTTAGTCAGTGTACTCTGCCTCAGTCTATCCCATTCTCCATACAAATGGAGGGACACATCTTGGGCTGAGCCAATGATTAGTTTCCATACCTTGGATCATGGTGTCCAAAAGGTGAATATTTGATCCAAACTGGGGCAGATTCCCTCCTTGAAAGAGTAGAAATTTCTACTTTTTCCTCTTGAATCAGAAACTGATACAATATAAACTCAGACAAGTTCCCATGCAGCATTAGTCCATTTTCTGTTGCTTATAACAGAATACTTGAAACTGGATAATTTATGAAGAAAATAAATTTATTTATTACAATTATGGAGGCTGAGAAGTTCAAGGACAAGGGACTGTATTGGGTGAGAGCCTTCAAAGTCTCAAGGCAGCACAGGGCATCACATGGTGAGGGGACTCAGTGTGCTTGTTCCTGTCTCTCTTCTTTTTAACATGTCATCAGTTCTCCCAAGTGGAAGGAATGTATGTTTTGATAAAGTGCCAAAAAGCCAAGAAAAACCATTACGCTCTTCAAGAAAAAAAAAAGGAGAGAGAGAACCTGCCCTAATAGTGACCAATACTTACCCTAAAGCTGCAGTAATTCAGTGAAATATTTGTGCATTAATAGAAAGATAAACATATACACTTGAAAATATCCATTGTGTTAAGCATATTTATTCTTTAACCCTTTTGAGAAATGGAATTTTCCAGATTTTTTTGTGCCTCACTTTCTTGGATCGGCATTATGTTATGTCTAATATGGTCTCAGATAAATGGCATTCTTCTAAAAATGTAGAAATACCCATGGCAACAAGAAAAATACAGACAAAATAAAAATCACAATTTTTAGTTAGGCATGGTAGGTTAGGCCTGTAATCCTACTTATTTGGGAAGCCGAGGTGGGAGGATCACTTGAGGCCTGGAGTTTGAGACCAGCTTGGGCAACATAGAAAAAGACCCTCTCTCTACAAAAACTAAAATAAAATATAGAAATTGGCCAGGTCTGGTGGTGCGTGCCTGTAGTCCTAGCTACTTGAGAGGATGAGGCAGAAAAATTGCTCTAGTTTAGGAGCTCCAGGCTGCAGTGAGCCATGATTGTGCCATTGCACTCTGACCTGGGTAACAGAGCCAGGCCCTGTCTCTAATATATATATATATGAGAGATATTTATATTTAGATATATGTATTTAGATATATATCTCTAAAATATATAGATAAGTACTTTCTTTTGCTAAAAAATCACAATTTTGTTTGCAACTAGCAGAGAACAGTGGATACAAAGAGGCTCAATAAATTGAATTCTAGAGAGGAACAAGCTCTCCACAGGTGAGCAGACAACCATGACGTCAGCTTCCATTACTAGGGTTGGGTATCTAGTTTAGATAGGCCTGGACAGAGAAAAAGCCTGACATAGGAGAAACTCTTCCAAGAATAGAATAAATCAGCTAAGCCTTGGATAATAGTGTAGGTTGAAGAGATGAAATCAAATAAGAAAGAGTGCAATTATAAAACTAACCCAACCTCGTTCAACTTTGGTAATAAAATGGTGAGTTGTTTTTCAGTTGCCATGGACCCCAGGTTGCAAGTTTTGTCACCTAAGCATGCTTAGATAAACCAAGTGTGCAACCACAGGAGGAAAGTAAGTGCTTGGACCAAGAAATGGGATCAAACTAAGAAACTGATACCACATGGCATGATCCATGATCTAATCAGACTGAGCCCTGGCATCACCCCATGATGCGATTCAATGAGATCACACCTCCCAACATCACTTCACTGCAAGATCCAATCAGCTTGCATGTTATTACCCTTTGCCTATAAAACCTGCCCCAGCCTCCAGCTCAGAGAGACAGATTTGAGCATTGCCTCCTATCCCCTTGCCAGGTGACTCACAATAAACCTTTCTCTATATGAAAACCTGATGCTTTGGTGTTTGGCTTTCCAATGCATGTGAGCAAACAAATCCAGTTCAGTTTGGTAACTAGAGCCCTGAATCCAAAACAAATTGTTCTACCTGACAGTTCTCTTTTGGCTCCAATCAATACAAGCTTGAATTTTGCATCCTCTCTGCAAAAAACAAACAAACAAAAAACAAACAAAAAAACTTGATTTGAGAGAAAAGTGGGAAGAAATCACATAGAACTACATTTAATCATGGATTGCCGCATGTAAATCTCAACTTTTTTTTTTTTTTTTTGAGACGGAGTCTCGCTCTGTCGCCCAGGCTGGAGTGCAGTGGTGCGATCTCGGCTCACTGCAAGCTCCGCCTCCCGGGTTCACGCCATTCTCCTGCCTCAGCCTCCTGAGTAGCTGGGACTACAGGCGCCCACCACCGTGCCCGGCTAATTTTTTGTATTTTTAGTAGAGACGGGGTTTCACCGTGGTCTCAATCTCCTGACCTTGTGATCCGCCCGTCTCGGCCTCCCAAAGTGCTGGGATTACAGGCGTGAGCCACCGCTCCCGGCCGTAAATCTCAACTTTTGGTTCAAAAATATCTGAAATTGAAATCCAATCCGTTTTCATCTCAAATACTGACATAATAAACATGGTAGCAACATGGGAGGTTGAGAATGCCTCTGATCATGGTCAAATTCAACTGAATTTAAAGGTACAATCCAGCTTTAGTTCAATTCAACTTCAGAAATTATCTAAATAATTAGTCCTCTACTCACTGTCAGGCCAAGGAAAAGGGTTGCACTTTCTGAGAAATAAAACTAAGTAAAACAAAATCATATTTTAATCTCCATTGTTCTTCTGTACACAATGACTAGTATACAATTAAAAGTAACAAAACAGCAAAGAAAAAGGAATATGTGACTCATGAATAGGAAAAACACACAAGGTTTAAATTAGGTTGTTTAAAATGACTATTATAGATATATGAATAAATTTAGAGAAAAAGATGGATAGAGTGAGTGAAAGGATGAGGCATTCCAAGACACAAGTGGAAATTCTGAGAGCAAAACCCGCATACATATGTGTATATATATATAGTCTGAAATCAAACATCTATTCATTGGGTTGAATAAAAGATTGAATACTACAGAATGATAAATGAAATTAAAATAGAGTCATAGTAATTATTCACATTGAAGCAGAAAAAGAAAAAAGGGTGAAAAAAATGAGAAAAGCATCACTACCTGTAAGATTTTATGAAGTGATCTAATATACATGTAATTGAAATTCCAGAAAGAAGAAAAAAAAATGGAATGGAAAGAAATGTTGGTGAGGAATTTTTTTTTCTTTTTCTTTTTTTTTCTTTTTTTTTTTTTTAGATAGATTCTGGTTTTGTCGCCCAGGCTGGGGTACAATGGTACAATCTCAGCTCACTGCAACCTTCACCTCCCAGTGTCAACTAACTGATTCTCCTGCCTCAGCCTCCCGAGTAGCTGAGATTACAGGTGCCCACCACCATGCCTGGCTCATGTTTGTCTTGTGTGTGTGTGTCTGTGTGCGCGCATGTGCGTGTGTCAGCTGTTACTTATTGACATACAGGTAGGCTCTATAGCAACAGGCTTGGAGGTGCTGCAGTAGTAGGGGAAAATGGAAGGTGGAGGGTGGAGTGTTTTCTGCAGGGCAGCTGAGTGGAGGGCGGGGACAGGTGCAGACTGGGGAGGCCCAGGGGGTTGGGGAAGCAAGTAAGGGCCAGGGTCAGAGTCCACTTCAGTGGAACAACTGCCCCGTGCCCTAAGGCCCCTAAGTCTCTCGGGCTGTTTCCTGACCCCAGGCCAGGGTTGGGAGTCCTCTGGGCGTCCATTTTCTAAAGGAACTGAACAGAGTAAACACAAGAAAGGAAGTTGTCACCCCTCCAGTCCAGCATTCCTCCTTCTTCCCTTGATTGGGTGGGGCCACATGATGGGCAGCCAGGCTCTGGGCTGTCCCACTAGAGCAGGCTGTAAACACAGTCATGTTTCAGCGAGGCATTGATCTTCTTCCCTGGTGTCCCAGTCCACCAGTGCCACATTACAGCCCAGAGTGAGCTCTACAAGCGTTACTGGTCTAATGGATGGGTTGGGGGAAGGAGGTGGGACAGGGGCTGGAGGAGGGGCTCTGGGGTCCATTACGTCACAGAAACAACACGCATGGTGTTGGTGAAGCCGGAGCCAGGGTGCCACCCAGTCAGCACAATGACCACATCTCCCTTCTTGAAGAAGGCTTAGACATTGCCAACATTCATGGCCAAGTTCACCCAGAGGTCCACGTCCTCAGCCCAGGCCTCCTGGACTGGGTTCTTGCACAGCACAGGGAAGATGCCACGGTACAGGTGGGCCTAATGAGCTGTCTGGGCATTCCGTGTCACAGCAATGATAGGGGCATGTGGGCAGTATCTGGCCACCTGGTGGAGCAGACCTACTAGACTTAGTGAGTAGCTGGGATTACAGGTGCCCGCCACCGTGCCCGGGTCATTTTTGTATTTTTAATAGAGACAGGATTTTACCATGTTCGCCAGGCTGGTCTCCTCCCAAAGTACTGGGATTACAGGTTTGAGCAACTGTGCCTGGCCGATTTTACAATTTTTATAAAAAGCATTAATATACAGGTTCACAAATCTCAATGGCTCTCAACCAGAATGAATACAAAGAAAATCACACATCTTCATATCATGGTCACATTACTAAACAATAAAGAAAGACAAAAAACGATTTTTTTTAAATTGTTTGAACCTGGAGGGTGGAGGTTGCAGTAAACTGAGATTACACTACTGGATTCCAGCCTGGGCAATAGAGTGAGACTCTTTCTCACAAAAGTAAAATAAAACAAAATAAAATAAGAATAAAGAAAGAGATTTTTAAAAATCTTTAGAAAATATTTAAAATGCTCCAAGAAAGGTGAGGAGAAGACATAGAAGTCATATTACATAAGCAACAACAATAATTTTTTCCTCAAAAACAAGGCAAGCTAGAAGAAAATGACATGACATCTTCAAAGTGTTTTTCTTTTTCTTTTTTTTTTTTTGGGACGGAATCTTGCTCTGTTGCCCAGGCTGGAGTTCAGTGGCACGACCTCAGCTCACTGCAATCTCTGCCTCCCAGATTCAAGCGATTCTCCTGCCTCAGCCTCCCGAGTAGCTGGAATTAGAGGCCCCTGCCACCACGCCTGGCTAATTTTTTGTATTTTAGTAGAGATGGGAATTCACTGTGTTGCCCAGGCTGGTTGCGAACTCCTGAGCTCAGGCAATCTGCCCACCTTGGCCTCCCAAAGTGTTGGGATTACAGGCGTGAGCTACTGCACCCGGCCTAAAGTGAGAAAAGAGAGAAACCTGTCATTTAAAAATTTAAAAGAGAGAAATCTGTCATCTAAAATTTGATGTAGCAGGTATTCAAAAGTCAAGTTGAAGTAACGACATTTATTTTTTCTTTATTTATTTTTGAGATGGGGTCTTGCACTGTCACTGAGGCTGGAATGCAGTAGCAGGATCATAGTTCACTGCAGCCTCAACCTCTTGTGAGCAAGTGATGCTCCAGCCTCAGCCTCCAAAGCAACTGGGACTACAATAAGACACCACCATGACCACATAATTTTTATTTTTTTTAGAGACAGGGTCTCACCATGTTGCCCAGGCTGGTCTTGAACTACTGGACTCAAGTGATCCTCCCCCTTAGCCTTCAAAAGTGCTAGTATTACAGGAATGAGCCACCATGCCTAACCTCTATAAAAAAGGAAATATAAATGGCCAACAAGGGAGTAAAAAGATGATCAATCCTATTTGTAGTCAAGGAATTATGGAATTTAACCAAAATGTGATGCCATTAGATAACTGCTACTACACAAAACTTGAAAAGTCTGACAATAACATATTTTGGGAAGTGTGCTTAGTAAGGGAAACTCTCCTCCAATAAGAAGATAGGGCTACATATTGGAGCAACTACTTTGGGAAAAAAGTTCAGCTATAGAATTAAAGATACAATACAAATACAGTAAACCTAGCAATTACACTCCTAGAATCATGCCCTAGAGATAGTCTTGTACATTTTCTCCAGGTTGCATGTACAAGAATCATTTTTTTCCTTTTTTTTATTTATTATACTTTAAGTTCTAGGGTACATGTGCACA
Source organism: Mandrillus leucophaeus (assembly GCF_000951045.1). Taxonomy (NCBI): domain Eukaryota; kingdom Metazoa; phylum Chordata; class Mammalia; order Primates; family Cercopithecidae; genus Mandrillus; species Mandrillus leucophaeus. The sequence continues at coordinate 2,427,589 of NW_012102399.1, forward strand.
GCATGCAGGTTTGTTACATATGTATACATGTGCCATGTTGGTGTGCTGCACCCATTAACTCGTCATTTACATTAGGTATATCACCTAATGCTATCCCTCCCCCCTCACCCAACCCCACGACAGGCCCCACTGTGTGATGTTCCCCACCCTGTGTCCAAGTGTTCTTATTGCTCAGTTCCCACCTATGAGTGAGAAAATGCAGTGTTTGATTTTCTGTCCTTGTGATAGCTTGCTCAGAATGATGGTTTCCAGCTTCATCCATGTCCCTACAGAGGACATGAACTCATCCTTTTTTATGGCTGCATGGTATTGTAAGGTGTATATGTGCCACATTTTCTTAATCCAGTCTATCATTGATGGACATTTGGGTTGGTTCCAAGTCTTTGCTATTGTGAATAGTGCCACAATAAACCTATGTGTGCATGTGTGTTTATAGCAGCATGATTTATAATCCTTTGGGTATATACCCAGTAATGGGATGGCTGGGTCAAGTGGTATTTCTA
>NW_012102399.1:2429606-2431618 GCF_000951045.1 Mandrillus leucophaeus
TTTTCCAATTCTGTGAAGAAAGTCATTGGTAGCTTGATGGGGATGGCATTGAATCTATAAATTACCTTGGGCAGTATGGCCATTTTCACAATATTGACTCTTCCTATCCATGAGCATGGAATGTTCTTCCATTTGTTTGTGTCCTCTTTTATTTCATTGAGTAGTGGTTTATAGTTCTCCTTGAAGAGGTCCTTCACATGCTTTGTAAGTTGGAATCCTAGGTATTTTATTCTCTTTGAAGCAATTGTGAATGGGAGTTCTTTCATGATTTGGCTCTCTGTTTTTTCTGTTATTGGTGTATAAGAATGCTTGTGATTTTTGCACATTGATTTTGTATTCTGAGACTTTGCTGAAGTTGCTTATCAGTTTAAGGAGATTTTGAGCTGAGACGATGTGGTTTTCTAAATATACAATCATGTCATCTGCAAACAGGGACAATTTGACTTCCTCTTTTCCTAATTGAATACCCTTTGCTTCATTCTCCTTCCTGATTATCCTGGCCAGAACTTCCAACACTATGTTGAATAGGAGTGGTGAGAGAGGGCATCCCTGTCTTGTGCCAGTTTTCAAAGGAAAAGCTTCCAGTTTTTTCCCATTCAGTATGATATAGGCTATGGGTTTGTCATAAATAGCTCTTGTTATTTTCAGATACATTCCATCAGTACCAAATTTATTGAGAATTTTTAGCATGAAGGTCTGTTGAATTTTGTCAAAGGTCTTTTCTACATCTATTGAGATAATCATGTGGTTTTTATCTTTGGTTCTGTTTATATGATGGATTACGTTTATTAATTTGCATATGTTGAACCAGCTTTGCATCCCAGGGATGAAGCCCACTTGATCATGGTGGATAAGCTTTTTGATGTGCTGCTGGATTCAGTTTGCCAGTAGTTTATTGAGGATTTTTGCATCAATGTTCATCAGGGGTATTGGTCTAAAATTCTCTTTTTTGTTGTTGTGTCTCTGCCAGGCTTTAGTATCAGGATGATGCTGGCTTTATAAAATGAGTTAGGGAGGATTCCATATTTTTCTATTGATTGGAATAGTCTCAGAAGGAATGGTACCAGCTCCTCCTTGTACCTCTGGTAGAATTTGGCTGTGAATCCATCTGGTTCTGGACTTTGTTTGATTGGTAAGCTATTAAGTGTTGCATCAATTTCAGAGCCTGCTATTGCTCTATTCAGGGATTCAACTGCTTCCTGGTTTAGTCTTGGGAGGACGCATGTGTCCAGGAATTTATCCATTTCTTCTAGATTTTCTAATTTATTTGCGTAGAGGTGTTTATAGTATTCTCTGATGGTAGTTTGTATTTCTGTGAGATTGGTGGTGATATCCCCTCTATCATTTTTTATTGCATCAATGAGAATGTATATTCTGTTGATTTGGGGTGGAGAGTTCTGTAGATGTCTATTAGATCCGCTTGGTGCAGAGATGAGTTCAATTCCTGGATATCCTTTTTAACTTTCTGTCTCATTGATCTGTCTTTTATTGCATTTATTGCATCTATTTGATTCGTCTCTCTTTTCTTCGTTATTAGTCTTGCTAGTGGCCTATCAATTTTCTTGATCTTTTCCAAAAACCAGCTCCTGAATTCATTGATTTTTTGAAGAGTTTTTTGTGTCTCTATCTCCTTCAGTTTTGCCCTGATCTTAGTTATTTCTTGCCTTCTGCTAGCTTTTGAATGTATTTGCTCTTACTTCTCAGTTCTTTTAATTGTGATGTTAGGGTGTCAATTTTAAATCTTTCCTGCTTTCTCCTTTGGGCATTTAGTGCTATAAATTTCCCTGTTTGCACAGCTTTAAATGTGTTCCAGAGATTCTGGTATGTTGTGTCTTTTTTCTCATTGGTTTCAAAGAACATCTTTATTTCTGCCTTCATTTCGTTATGTACCCAGTAGTCATTCAGGAGCAGGTTGTTTAGTTTCCATTCAGTTGAGTGGTTTTGATTGAGTTTCTTAGTCCTGAGTTCTAGTTTGATTGCACTGTGGTCTGAGAGACAGTTTGTTATAATTT
>NW_012102399.1:2432469-2446879 GCF_000951045.1 Mandrillus leucophaeus
TGGCATTCTCTGTATTTCCTGAATTTGAATGTTGACCTTCCTTGCTAGGTTGGGGAAGTTCTCCTTGATAATATCCTGAAGAGTGTTTTCCACCTTGGTTCCATTCTCCCCGTCATTTTCAGGTACACCAATCAGATGTAGATTTGGTCTTTTCACATTGTCCCATATTTCTCGGAGGCTTTGTTCATTTCCTTTTACTTTTTTCTCGAAACTTCTCTTCTCACTTCATTTCATTCATTTGATCTTCAATGTCTGATATCCTTTCTTCCAGTTGATCAAATCGGCTACTGAATCTTGTGCATGTGTCACGTAGTTCTCATGCCATGGTTTTTAGCTCCGTCAGGTCATTTAAGGAATTCTCTACACTGGTTATTCTTGTTAGCCATTCATCTAATCTTTTTTTGAAAGTTTTTAGCTTCTTTCCGATGGGTCGAACTTCCTCCTGTAGCTGGGAGAAGTTTGATCATCTGAAGCCTTCTTCTCTCAACTCATCAAAGTCATTCTCCGTCCAGCTTTGTTCCGTTGCTGGCGAGGAGTTGCGTTCCTTTGGAGGAGGAGAGGTTCTCTGTTTTTTCCCCATCTTTGTGGTTTTATCTACCTTTGGTCTTTGATCATGGTGACATAAAGATGAGCTTTTGGTGTGGATGTCCTTTCTGTTTGTTAGTTTTCCTTCTAACAATCAGGATCCACAGCTGCAGGTCTGTTGGAGTTTGCTGGAGGTCCACTCCAGATCCTGTTTGCCTGGGTATCAGCAGTGGAGGCTGCAGAACAGCGAGTATTGCTGAACAGCAAATGTTGCTGCCTGATTGTTCCTTTGGAAGCTTCATCACAGAGGGTTACCCAATTGTGTGGGGTTTCAGTGTGCCTCTACTGGGGGATGCCTCCTAGTTAGGCTGCTCGGGGGTCAGGGACCCACTTGAGGAGGCAGTCTGTCCATTCTCAGATCTCAAACTCCATGCTGGGAGTACCACTCCTCTCTTCAAAGCTGTCAGACAGGGACATTTAAGTCTGCAGAGGTTTCTGCTGCCTTTTTTTTGGCTATGCCCTGCCCCTAGAGGTGGAGTCTACAGAGGTAGGCAGGCCTCCTTGAGCTGTGGTGGACTCCACCCAGTTCAAGCTTCCTGGCAGCTTTGTTTACCTACTCAAGCCTCAGCAATGGTGGGCGCCCCTCCCCCAGCCTTGCTGCTGCCTTGCAGTTTGATCTCAGACTGCTGTGCTAGCAATGAGCAAGGCTCCCTGGGCATAGGACCCTCTGAGCCAGGCACAGGATATAATCTTCTGGTGTGCTGTTTGCTAAGACCATTGGAAAAGCACAGTATTGGGGTGGAAGTGACCCGATTTTCCAAGTGACATCTGTCACAACTTCCCTTGGCTAGGAAAGCGAATTCCCTGACCCCTTGTGCTTCCTGGGTGAGGTGATGCCTCGCCCTGCTTCGGCTCACGCTTGGTGGGCTGCACCCACTGTCCTGCACCCACTATCCAACAAGCCTCGGTGAGATGAACCCGATAACTCAGTTGGAAATGCAAAAATCACCCATCTTCTGCGTCGCTTACACAGGGAGCTGTACACTGGAGCTGTTCCTATTCGGCCATCTTGGAACCGCCCCCCACAAGAATCTTTATAGTGATTTTGTTTATAGCAGCTCTAAACTGGAAATAACGCAAGTGCCCATTGATACTAGAATAGAAAAAAATATATACATATGGCTGTGTGTGTATTCATAGCTGTATATATAGCTGTATATATATGTTTTCATAGCTGTATACAGTTTGAATGAAAGTGTATATATATATTCATATTCAAATTCTATACAGCTATGAAAATTAACTCACTGCCACTGCACAGGACATGAGTAAATCTCACAAATGTAATGTTGAAAGAATTAAGATATAAATGAATGAATATGGTATGATTTCATTTACATGAAAATCACACCTGGAAAAACTTAAAATACATTGTAAAGTGTTCACGCTGCTGTAGTAAATTTATAAAAAAAAGAAAGCAAGACAATATGAAAGGGTCAAATGGTGAAGTTTTGGTTATAGGCAAAACTCTTGACCTATGTGGTAGCTATTTGATTGTTAACTTTATAATTACTCACTTATATATAATGAATACATATGCAATCAACTCTCTAATTTTACAATAAAAAAGTAGTGTTATAATACTAACATTTTCTTATTATTTTCAAGAAGGGATATTTATTAACCAGTAGAGCTGACTTTTAGACCAGAAATGTGTGTCTCTGGAATCAGTACTCTTCTCCGCTCATTAAAATACAAACCAACAAAAATGGTTCTGAGAATAGTATTAAAGGGCCAAAACTCTTGGTATAGAATGTTCACACCAATATTCTAGACAAAAAGCTTAGGTAGGTGTAGGTAATAAATATTTGTTTCATACATATGATTTAAGCATATTTGCTTATTCTTTTGTATCTTTAAAATTTGATGTTTTCAGTTGTGTTTTTTTGTTTGTTTTGTTTTGTTTTGTTTTTGGCTTGAGCGGGACAGAATTGTACTTGAAGTCAGGAATTGAGGAAACCAGTCTTGACCGTCTTCTCTGTGTTATATCTACAGAATGATTATACAAATCACCAGTTTTAATGAGAATTTATTAGTCACATTGACATTTCTAGATTTAAATGTTAAAATTGAAAGTTTAGTGGTGTTGAGCTTTTTAATTTTTCCTTGGTTTCCTTTGTTATCAGATTCATTGACTTTTACATTTCCATCATAACCTCACTAAAACATTGTGTATTGTTTCTATATACTTTATTGACTGAAAAACTCACTATTCATAAAGTTAGCAATAAAATTACACAGAAGAAAAGTATTACACATTTGAAAATCAATTCTGAGCAAGGGTTTTATCTGAACAATATGTGTACATGAGCCTTCACATTTAAATAAACATTGAGTTAAATATAATATACAATGATGTCACGAATGCCTAGCAAAGTAGTAACAATAACATTATTGTTATGCAAATGCACTGCTAATCTCATAAACTTGCATTTTTTAGCAACTGTTACATTTTAGTATATTAAGAATATCACTACCTTTTGGGAAAAATATAGCACATGAATTTTTAAAATAGTTTTTCATTTATTTACTTTCTTTTTTTTTAACATAGATCTATGGCAAAATATTCCTCTGGTAAATTTACACATTTATTTTGCCTCTATCTGCAAAACTTTACTAATAATATCCATAATAATTTTTTCATTTTATCATGGTCATATTAAATTGTAAACTAGCTTTTTATTGCTTAGAAACAGCTACATTGAAAAATGTCTATTTCTCTAAAAGACATATTCAGAATATTTGTAAAATTTTCTAAATGAGCAATAATTTCTGAAAGCATTACACAGGTAAGGCATTACATAGGTAATAGCAATATGTAGGTAAATCTACATAGGGTAGTTTTTTTCTTGCAATTAACTTTCTTCAAACAACATATGATCTTTGATATTTTTGTACTTTAGTCAAGTTTAACAATGCTAGGATATGTTTATATATTACCACTTGTATATGTCTTTACATTATTTTTCAAAACCTGATCTATACTTTTTTATATGTTAATGGATCCTGACACCTGTCATAATATATGTAATAATATATGCATACTGATTGAAAGGTCCTATATGCAAACATAAGTGATATATGGGTATTTATAAAAAGCTTATCCATAATCCATAATTATTCAACTTTATGTGTTTAGTTTATTTGGAGCTTATATTTTAAAGGAGCTATCATCTCAAAAGTGTAATGATGGCATAATTTATAATGAATAGCCACAACTATGTCTATTTCTTAGTAATTAATATTTAATAGAGAGAAAAGTACTATGCCTTAAAGAAAAATATAAAAATAAATATACATCTATAAGAAATTAAAATATCTTAGGTGAGTCTTAGAATCATGCAAATATTAAATTAGTATAAGAATGGCTTATTTTTTAAAACACTGTACACCAATGTTCAATATTGACGGAAAGATTCAAATGTATTTCCCTTAGTAACCACCAGATGGCTACATGGGCCCTTTCTTGATATTGAAGTTTTGTTTAGATTTTTTCTCCCGGCTAGTTTTGATGGAATGTTGACATAACCGAAGTATAATAATATAATAGATATGAATGCTATGACATATGTGTGTGTAGAATTGTTTCTTATGATTTAGTGTAAGTAATGAAGAGTAATATGGATGAATTTTAAAGAATCCCTAGTTAAGAGAACTTTGGCACATTAAATATTTAGCTATAATTTAGTCCAAACTCCTAATTTTATGCGTTAGGAAATTGAGATTTAAAAGATGTGCGTTTCTCCATCTTTTTGGGCTTATTTTCACTGGCAAAGTCAAGTCCAAGTGCATTATCCAGATAATTCAATTCAGCATTGGGAAAGGACATCAAAACTACCTGTAAAGCTACTCTATACATAAAACCCAAGATGTTAATTTCTTTGGCTTATTTATGAAATTATATTTATCCAAACATGGACAGTTTTACTTTTTTGTTTTTTATTATATGGTTTTTATTTTTATAGTTTTAGGTGATACAAGTGCAAATCTGCTACGTGGATTCGTTAAGCAATAGCGTAGTAGTGAAGTGCGGGCTTTTAGTGTAACCATCACCTGAATAGTGTATATTGTAGCCATTAGGTAACTTCAAATCCCTTATCCCCTTCTACCCTCCCACATTTTCAAGTCTCCAGGGTCTATTATTCCACTCTGTATGTCCACAAATATGAACATTTTTATTCTGCTTTTGTTCTTTCAGCACATTCATAGGGGAAAGCAGGCAACACAGAAGAAAATCTAAAATATTTCTTCATGATTAAATGTAGTCAACATATTTTTCTCTGTACTATATATGTGTGTGTGTGTGTATATATATATACACACACACTATATACACACACACACATATATATTTTTAAATTAGCTTTATACTACCATCGAAAATCACTAAAATAAGTCCAGCCTCAGTGGCTCACACCCGTAATCCCAGCACTTTGGGAGGCTGAGGCATACGGATTACTTGAGGTCAGGAGTTTGAGACCAGCCTGGCCTACATGGTGAAACCCCGTCTCTACTAAATTACAAAAATTAGCTGGGCATGGTGGCGCTTGCCTGTGGTCTCAGCTACTCAGGAGGCTGAGGCATGAGAATTGTTTGAACCAGGGAGGCAAAGTTTGCAGTGAGCCAAGATCATGCCACTGCACTCCAACCTGGGCAACAGAGTGAGACTCTGTCTCAAAAAAAAAAAAAAAAAAAAACTAAAGTAAGAGAATTGCAACTCTATCAAGTATTATCATTCAGTGTAATAAATACAATGTAAGAAATATTTGTATAATATACATTATTGATTTAGCACAATTTAGAAAATGTTATTTTCCAAAAACAGCATTCAGTATGTTATAATTTTTCTGAACTATAGTTTGTTTTAGATACATGGCTTTGAGTATACCTTTGCATTTTTATAAAATTGTATTTGAAATCATAACCAATGATACTAAAATGATTATTATTGGCCTTTATTCTTTCTTTTGTGGGAGAGTATAGTTGTGTAAGCTCACAACTATGAGATTTTACTCAGAATAAACAAATTTCCTTTTTCTTCCAAAAATTCGATTTAAGCCTGGGAAAGTTAATATCTCCTTGCTACAGTCCCACAGCAAAGAATGGAAACAGAGTTTAGGGGAGTACTGTGGAATGTCCAGGTAATACCACTTTTATGCACTCAGAATTTACCCACTACAACTCAGATACGTTAACCTGTGGCATGATTTATTTTCTAGAATTGATCTCATCTTCATCTCAAGCACCCTTTCTCAGTGACTAAGGAGAGGATAAAAGAGAAAAGGAAAATAAAACTTCAATCTTGGTAAGCCAACACTTATTCCAGTTGTTGGTGTCTTTCAGATAGTCATGTCAAACTTCTCATCAGGAAGAGTTTTCTCTTCCCCATTTCTTTCCCCAGGAGGTATGATAACGATGCAGGACAAAGAGTCTCTAATCTAATGGTGGGGAGGAAAGGACCTCTGTTTGGCCCACCTTTTTCTGAGTCCATGCTATCTCCACGGAGATGTCCTGGGGGTTTCATGTCATTGGGTGCCCTGCAATACTGCAACTCTGAAAACCAGCTTTTCATCACTTCTCTATCCTCCTCTCAGCCATCAAAAACCCCTGTGTGTGCCACAGAGGTCACAGGCACTGGCCCACACTGCTTCATGACTTGAAATATTTACTCATGCTCTATTTCAGTGAAACCATGATGTTACACTGTTCCCTATGATATAGTCTCCTCTCAGCTTTCCAAACTTCCTCCTGTGTTCTATCATTTCTTCTCAGAACATCCTATCTCCTCTTCCAGGGTTGACCTGACTAGTTGAGTAGAAGGGAAGTTGTTTCTGCCTCACGATTGTCCTCTTCTCCAAATCTTTCCAACCTCATCCTGATGCCGAAGGTTGGTCTTTTTCCTTTGAATTGCACTGATGTTCTTTACTCTTTACTATGACTTTTGTAGGAAAACCCTATGCTGAGACCTTTAACCTTTGCTCCGGCTTTACAGTGGGAAGATTTGTGAACTGCAAGATGATTTCTTCTTTCAACAACGGCTAGTGTTCAAAACATTCATTTTTTTACGAACGCATATATCTAAAAAGGTAAATCTGAGACTCAAAGTTCAGCAATAACTACTTTATTTTAGGACCTGTTCACCCTTGCCAATGAAGTAAGAAATTTAAAAATTAAATAGGTATGGAGACTAGGAAAACGAAAATTGGTAGTGGAAAAATAAACATTGATTTTATATATCGAGTCAACTATAAATGTTTCATTATTAAGACTTAAGTGGTAAAAATTCTCGTGCAGAGTCACTGTGTTCTTGATATTGCTTCACAACTCTCAGCAATAAACACTGCAACAGGATAAAATTTGTATTTGATTACCCCTGTTTTTTGTTGCCTGTCCAGAAAATAAAACAGTCTGGCTCATGTGAAAGCTTGTTTACTCATTCATTCATTCATTCATTCATTCAGTGCCAGATAAATATAAAAAATAACAACAATAATAACAACACAATCCCATTTTTACCCCAGACAGTCTCTGTACAGCATTGTAGTGTTTGAGAAAGCTTTCGAGACATTGTTTTTTTAAAAGGGCACAATCAGGGCATCTGTTTATGGTTAATTTTTTCATGCTGCAGTTAACTTGAGAGAATCCTCTGCGGGGAAACATGGGTCCTATTGCTTTATTATTACTTTTATAATCAGGAAAAAAGAGCATCATAAAAAGACATGATTTTGACCTCACACTGGCCCAGGGTTTGGCAGCTCTAATTACACAGTGAATGTACCCAATATCTTACAGAATAAAGCCCTTTTATAACAAATAACCTTTTGATGGGGAAACCACACTGTTTGTACACCAAAAAGTAATTTTAAGGCTTATCTTGGGTTAAAGCCAGGGTAAACAGAAGCTGAAGCTTCTTGCCCTTCTTTTCTCTTTACCAAGGAATCAAAGCAGATCTATTTCAGCATTCTGCTTTTACAAATATTCTACTGTAAATTTTATGCAGTTTGCAAGGGCAAAATCCCTTCCAGTGACATTTTGGAACAAAAATGAAAATTCTGGATCTATGGTTGTGTGGTGACTAGATTTTAACAGTCTGTACAGAAGAAGCCTTATTGTGAGGGAAGCCAAATTTAATACTGCAATGTTCCAAAGACTTGTCAACAGTTCATTTAAGGAAACATTAAGGAAACATCTCACTCTTGAAATTTAATTTTGACCCATTTTATGAAAGTTGGAAAGCCTGAGTGTTTTTTTTGTTTTAGTAAAGAAACATTTTTGGGAAACCTGAGTTTATCTCCATAACTTAATGTATGGAGATGTAACTACATTGAAGATAGGTTTATTTGGATAGGAAATTTAAACTACATACTTCTTTAAAATTGTCCAGTGACAAGTTAACAGATCAGATCAATTTTAACAACCACCGAAAAATAGGTCTAAAAGTGCAGCCATTTTGCAGACTTTAATATTTTAAGAATTGATAATTTTAGTCTTATAATTAAATGGCCCAAAATAATAGGCAATTTATAGACCTACACTTCTTGTTCTAATAAACATTTCAAACAGAGTGAGTATTCATAGACTAAGCTCAAATAGAGTTTAAGAAGTTCTTCATATGGTACTTTGTTTATATGTCATATAACATCCCCAGAGTCCTTTACAATTTACAAAATGATTTCATGTACTTTATTCCACACTTTATTCATGTTCCACTTTATTTCATGTACTTATTTTGTTTTATATATTTGCTATAGGCTGGCAGTCCTTTTTGAAATTTTATATTTATTCTCACTTTAAACATAAGTAAATCATGAGACTTAAGTATGTTCATTAATGTTACACAACTAAATAGTGGACGAACCACAATATACTCAAATGAAAAATTTCTGATTCTAAATTATTTGCAAATACTTCATTTTCCCTTTAATATGAACATACCATTCATTTATAAATGTGTCTTCTTTCTTCTTACTGGATATTTAGAACACCAAGATATTATATCAGTTTGGCGGGGCTAGTAGTTGTTAAGCATCTCTTCTTAGCCTTTAATCACAGTTTCTCTCCCTTTAATTACGTCTCTAGCTAGGGAGAGCAAACTCTGGAGAATAGGACATATATGTAGCTTTGTGCACACTGAATCTATGCCCTTAGTTAAGTATCTAGCATATAGTAACTCCTCAATAAATTGCAGCTGAAGGAATTAATGAATGAGTAAAATAGTAATAGGTTACTTCTTCACATGAGAAGAAATATAGTACTTGTTTTCTCTGAGTTTCTCTCAGTTCTAGCAGTGAATCGTGGAACATTGGAAGAGAGGTTGCATTTTCCCCTCAAAAGAACCGCAATTTTTTTTTAAACTTTGACTTTTCTGCCTTTTTAATAAGTTCATAGTAAATTTTGTTTAGGTTTTGATACTTCATACTTTTAAAATTAAGTATATTACTTTGATAATAAAAAAATCCTGTATTATTTTATTGTTTCATCACCTGGACTAATCTCAAATATCAATTAATAACAAAACTCATATAGGTTATATAATAGATAATAAAAACATTGTACTTTAGAAGTAAAACTCATACATAATTGGTAATTAAGATTTCATTATCTGGTCGTTTCTTAGGCATTTATTTCTTAACATTTTCAGTTACTTTTCCTTCTTCTATCTTATGTGTACTGCAACCTGCTTAATCAGGCCAAAGTTAGTAGTCTGTCCTTCTGTAGATATGATGGCTTTTGCATACCTCCTACTAAATTATTTTTCCTCAGTCTTTCTCTTTTCCATTATACTTTCAGTTATTTTCTCTTTTTGGGGGGTGGGGTGGGTGGGGTGGAAGTTGAGTGAAGGTCTTGCTCTGTCACCCAGCCTGGAGTGCAGTGTCACTATCATGGCTCATTTCAGCCTCAACTTTCTGGGCTCAAGTGATCTTTTTACCTCATCTTCCCAAATAGCTGGGACTACAGATGTGCAAAACCATGCCCTGCTAAGTTTTAAATTTTTCTGTAGAGATGGAGTCTCACTGTGTTGCCCAGGCTGGTCTCAAACTCCTGGGCTCCAGCAAACCTCCTGTCTCAGCCTCTCAAAATGCTGGGGTTACAGGTGTGAGCCACCAAGCCCAGCCAGTTATTTTTCTGGGATGAACAAACAAGCAAAGCTTTAATTACATCAGCCTCTTGCTCTTAAATCTCAACTGGCTTCTTATTCTCTAAAGTAGTGGTTCTTAAATTAGAGGATTCATAGCAAACATAGCAGGTACTATTTCTAACAAACTCACCAGGTGATTATGAAGAACACCAATAGTTAAAAGCAATTGCTCTGATGAATAACACCTATAATCTAGCAGGGTATTCCATGTCCTTGGCCATTTTTTTCCATCCTACCTCCATCATCTTATATCTGCCTCTAACTTCTGTTGCCCTACGTGTAACCTCAATTTCAATCAAACCACATTCCTTGCCATTGCTTAAGTTCACCAAATTTTCCCTTCCTTGAATCTGTGCCTTTGTACATGCAGTTCAGCCTGCCTAAAACTTTATGCTGTATGCATTTCTTTTCATTAAGTATATATGCAGGCTTTCCCCAGTACCTAGAAAAATAAAGGAAACGTAATCGAGAGTAATAACTCTTGACTCTGAATACTTTCCCTTACTATGCAGACTTCAAAGGTCGTTCTATTTTTGGAATTCAGTGAATTGCAGAGCTTATACCAAATAGTGTTGCACTTCCTCGTACCTTTAATTGTATTCATGCCACTTTCAGTCATGAAATTTATCTGACAATCTCAAATATTTGGAAACAAAATAATAAGAAACCAAAAGAAAAAAAAAACTCTGAAACTCAAAATAGCATCAGTAACCTAACGTTTATACATACTACTTACTAGAAATATATGAATCTATTCATTCCTAATTTAAACAGAATTTTAATAAACTTACTTGTCTATTCTTCTAGTATGCAAAAAATAAGAATCAAAACTTGGAAAAGGGGCTTGGATGAAAGATAAAGTGATACATACTGTAAAACTAGAGCTGACATCTAGAAAGATTAAAAAAAGAAAGAAAGAAAGAAAGAAAGATTTCAGACCTCAGAAAGCTCCCTAGCACCTTAGGAATCTTTAATATAAATGGAAGGTATTATTTATCCTTTAGTTCAACCTTTTTTTCAATATCTATATATCTTTAAAAATTAAAATGAGTAAGTTTTGTTTCCACCACCAAGAAAGCTGAGAACCATAATTATATCAGGAAACAGCCAATGATGTCGATAATCTGATTAGTAGGAAACATTCTACTTATATTAAATATCTTCTGTTTATGAAGGCAGGAAACTGTTCAGTGCATTTAAGAAAGGTACCTAACTCAAACTGTTAGAAAATAATAGTAAAAATTGAAATTCTACTGTCAAATGTAGACCGTTGATGTCTGTTTTATGGGTAAAGTGGTCTTAGCCAATCGATCACATGAAAGGCCCCAGTGTTGTCTATTAGACTTCTAGAGCACCAGCATGGGCTGGGGATATATTAGGCAATCAATACTTTTTAAAATTTGTAAATTACTTTTTTATTTTTTGAGACAGGATCTTGCTATGTTTCCCAGGCTGGAGTGCAGTGGCATGATCATGGTTCACTACAGCCTCAAATTCTGAGGCTCAAGTGATCCTTCCACCTCAGCCTCCCAAGTAGCTGGGACTACAGGCATGCACCACTATGGCTGGCTAATTTTTAGAAACTTTTTCTAGAGACAAAGTCTCACTGTGTTGCTTGGGCTGGGCTTCAACTCCTGGGCTCAAGCTGTTCTCCTGCGTAGGCCTCTCAAAACAGGTGTGAGTCACCGTGCTCAGCCCATTTTGTTGACTAATAGACTGATAAGGGGTTCTGAGCACTTGGAAGGTGGATTGAAGATATTCAAACATTTTATTTGGATTAAGAGAATAAACCCATATATACTGTTCTGCTTCAACCTTTTTAAATGAATGTATAATATGTAGACATGTTCTCCCAATTCCGAACCAACATCTATGATTAAAAATACCCAAGCAAGCAAGTGAACAATCACTATCCAGCCTGTCACCTGAGTCTCTGGTATTACTCTAGGCCCAATTTTCATTTTCCTACTTTCATCCTTCTCACTTTTCAGCTAACCTGCTTTCTCGGATTGCAGTTTGCTTCTGTGACTTATCTCCTTTGATTGTCAACTTGTTCTAGGGACTTTCTGCATCCTTTTCAAACATGACTCTCACTTATGAGACCTAGTAGAAATATCATAAGTATTGATTGAGCGATTTCATATCTCAGCCTCAGTTATGTCTAAGGATAGAATAACAATCGCAAAACAACAACAACACCACCACCAACAAAACCCACCAAATCCTCTCTATATAGCATACTATGTGCTTGACATAGTGTTTATTTAGATTTTTGTTCATTTCCTAATTTTCACAACCTTTTGTAAAAGCTGTCTCACAAATGTAATATTTCCATTTCCCAAAGATGTATTTGGGGTTTAGAGACATCAAAGTTATCAAGTATCAGCAGCAATTTTCAATCTGGGTCTGTTAAACCTTAGGTTGTTCTCAGTCATTACACACTGCAAATTCTGCTGGTACTTAGTGCATCAGTGTTCTGTTTATTTACATATTCTATTCATTCTTTATTTAGTGCCAGATACTGAAGATAAAAAGATGAGTAAAAGAAAGCATAATTTTCCTAAAGAGATCCAACTTGTCATGTACATACACATGTAAACAAGCAAGTACAATGCAAGTGATGAAAGCTCTAATAAAAGCAGCTAGAAGAATTAGAAGAAGTTGTGAAGATATGAAGAGGAAAGGTTCTGACCTTCCTCTGGGGCCAAGGAATGAAGCGATTATAGAAGATGTCCCAGAAGAGGTGAAGCTTAAGCTAAGCTTAGGGTAAATATGAGATTGTCAGGTCAAAGATGGTGCATACATGCAAGGATATCTCAATCCTGAGCCTGAAAATTAGACTAATATTAAGAAGAATTAAGAATAAAATATGAAGCATGTGTATTGCATTCTGATTACTTGAAAATTAATTTTGCATGAAGTATATTCATAGTAATATTCCACTAAGAACTATTTTTGTGAATATAGAAAGAAATCAGTCGTATCAACAGCAAAAATTTCAGATAAGGAAGTTTTTTCACAATGTGAAGAATTAAGTTAAACATATCTGAGTTTCAAAGTGATGGAATTACTGTGCAATTTATTCACATATATCATATATATTTTTAAAATTTATTTTTTATTTCAATCATTTTTGGGAGACACGTGGTTTTTGATTACACAGATAAGTTCCTTAGTGGTGATTTCTGAGATTTTGGACCATGTCTCACTTGAGCAGTGTATACTGTACCCAATGTATAGTCTTTCATTCCTTATTCTCCTCCCACCCTTTCCTTCAAGTCCCCAGGGTCCATTATCTCATTCTTATGTTTTGCATCCTCATAGCTTAGCTGTCACCTATAAGTGAGAACATACAATATTTGGTTTTCCATTCCTGAATTACTCACTTAGAATAGCAGCCTCCAGCTCCATCCAGGTTGCTGCAAATGCCATTATTTTGTTCTTTTTTATGGCTGAGTAGTATTCCATGGTCTATATATATCACATTTTTTTTAATCCACTTGTTGGTTGCGGGGCATTTAGATTTGGTTCTATACATATATAGTTATATATATAAACTGGTTCCATATATATATAGTTATATATAAAAACTGTTTCCAATATATATATAGTTATACATACAAACTGGTTCCATATATATATAGTTATATATATAAACTGGTTCCATACATATATATAGTTATATATATATAAACTGGTTCCATATATATACTATAGTTTATATAGATAAACTATATATATACACATATATATGGAACTATATATATTTATGGAACTATATATACTTTTTATATATAAACTTTTTATAGTTCATATATATGGTTCATATATATATGGTTCCATATATATATTAATTCCATAGTTATATGGTTCTGTGTGTGTGTGTATATATATTAATTCCATAGGTTATTGGGGAACAGGTAGTGTTTGCTTACATGAGTAAGTTCTTTAGTGGTGATTTGTGAGATTTTGGTGCACCCATCACCCAAGCAGTATACACTGCACCCTATTTGTAGTCTTTTATCCCTCACCCCTTTCTCACCCTTTCCCCCTGAGTCCCCAAAGTCCATTGTGTCATTCTTATGCCTTTTCATCCTCATAGCTTAGCTCTCAGTTATGAGTGAGAACATTTGATATTTGGTTTTCCATTCTTGGGTTACTTCACTTAGAATAGTAGTCTCCAGTCTCATCCAGGTAGCTGCAACTGACATTAATTTATTCCTATTTATTGCTGAGTAGTGTTCTATTATATACATATATAATAGTGTTCTATTATATATAGATATATAAAAAAGTCATGTTTGAAAAGAATATTATAATAATATCATATAATATATAATATATCTTATAATATATTATATATAATATATAATCAATATATATTTTTGGGGGACAAGTGTTTTTTGGTTACACAGATAAGTTCCTTAGTGGGGATTTCTGAGATTTTGGACCATCTCAGAAATCATATATAATATATAATATATATATATTTTGGGTTTGGATGGGTGAATGTGTGTTTCTCATAAACCTGGGGGCCTTTCTGGGATCTCTGCACCTGCATGGAATGGGACTTCCCCTGAGGGAGGCGACGTGTCCCACCCAATTTAGGTGGCCCACTCTGTCCAGGTGTCCCAGCTCCCGACAGAGGCCATAGACAAATATATATAGAAATATGTAATATTTCTA
>NW_012102399.1:2447135-2452490 GCF_000951045.1 Mandrillus leucophaeus
TATATAAATATATATTATATATTATATATATACACACCACATTATATAATATGTGGTATATATACACCACAATTTTTTATCCACTCATTGATTGATGGGCATTTGGGCTGGTTCCATGTTTTTGCAATTGCAAATTGTGCTGTTATAAACATTCATGTGCAGGATCTTTTTCATATAATGATTTCTTTTCTCTGTGTAGATATCCAGTAGTGGGATTGCTGGATCAAATGGTAGTTCTACTTTTAGTTCTTTAAAGAATCTCCACACTGTTTTCCATAGCGGTTGTACAAGTTCACATTCCCACCAGCAGTGTAGAAGTGTTTCGTTTTTACCACATGCCCGCCAACATCTATTATTTTTGATTTTTTTATTGTGGCTATTCATAGCGAAGCTCTCAGTATCCCTCTTACACCGTTGGAATTATTTTCTTAAATTTGGATAAGGATTTAAAGGAACAGCTAGTTTGGCTCCCCCATGGTGCCCAGGTCTTTCTTCCTCTAGCCCTCCTGCTGTCTCTTGATTCTTGGTCTTCCAGTCCCCTATTTGGTAACATGTACGGAGGGACCCCACGGCTTTTCACTGGGAAAGGACTTTTTACTAGGCTCTTTTTCTTCTTCCTCTTTGAGAGGGAACATGGTGGGGAAAATTCCTTGATCCAGCAGAGAGCATAACCTATCTCTTCTTGTGAGGATGGGGTTTTATCATTCACATAGAGAATTAAAGCTTGGCACACCAAATCCTCATCTGAACCAAACGTAGGCCAAAAGACTAAAGGCTTACAAATGGGGTCTTTGGGCCAGATAAAACAGCAATAGTTTATCATCTTTTCCTTTGTCTTGTCCCTGGTTCAAGGGTTGTCTCTCTAAACCTGCAGCATTCTCCCCAAAGAACTATCAGGGGGAATGTTAGAGGGAGTGTCTTTGCTTCCCTCTTTCCTTTGTCCCCCAGGCCTAGAATTTCTGTTTCTCATTTCTGGTCAGTCTCTGTGTGTGAGTTTTTTCCCATACACTCAACCCTTGCTACTGGAGGTTTCCAGCTACTAGAGGAATCTCTTCGTCTGTCTTTGGCCATTTCCCTCAAGGGAAGATGAAACCGCAGATTGGGACTCTGCACTTGCTTCGTATCTAGGATACATCTCAATCACACACACTCGACATCTCAAAATGTCCAACCACCAAGGAAGAAGGAAGTACTTATAGTTTACTTTTCCCACGTTGGTTCATGCACAAGGTTGCCTGGTTGCTGCAGTGCCTGCTTTTCTTCCTATATTGCCTCTATTGCCTCCTGAATAACAGTCTCCGGTTTGTCTATGGCCTCTGTCGGGAGCTGGGACACCTGGACAGAGTGGGCCACCTAAATCGGGTGGGACACGTCACCTCCCTCAGCGGAAGTCCCACTCCATGCAGGTGTAGAGATCCCAGAAAGGCCCCCAGGTTTGTGAGAAACACAAATTCACCCATCCAAACCCAAAGAATAGACTCAGAGACGTGAAGAACAGTGGAAGTGAGACTTTTAATGGCAGTCTTCCAAGATCGAGTGTCTGGTAGGCAGGCACACCCAGCGCAGTTACAGCAGGTAATTTGTCTCCTAGCTACACAAGTTCCTCTCTGAGTTCCTCATTGGTTGAGTATTATAGGGTTACAATTTTCTCAAACATTACCTAAGTTTCATTATTCCCCTTATAAGGTTATACTCCAGTCCCCATCCCCACTTAAGTTTTGATTCTGCAATAACAAAACTTTCTTTCCTTTTATGGACTGACTCCTCCTCTACATTCTGTTTGCTTATTGTGAGCTTCTAGGTGCCTGAGCCATGCAGTTTGTTACATCTGCACGCTGACTGCCAGTACTTAGATTGATTATGCCTTGAAAATGGATCATTTAAAATGTCTTCTCACACCAGAGGTTTTGACAGGTTGTGTCACTATTTTTGTTCCTTTCGAAGAATTTTTAAGTTTTCATCTTGATTTCATTTTTGACCCAATGATCATTCAGAAGAAGTTTTTTAAATTTCCATGTATATGCATGGTTTTGAAGGTTCCCTTGAGAGTTGATTTCCAGTTTATTCCACTGTGGTCTGAGAGAGTGCTTGGTATAATTTCAATTTTCTGAAATTACTTGAGGCTCATTTTGTGGCCTATCATATGATCTATCTTGGAGAAAGTTCCATGCGCTGTTAAATAGAATGTATATTCTGTGGTTGTTGGATGGAATTTTCTGTATATAACTGTTCTGTCCATTTGTTCCAGGGTACAGTTTAAATCCATCATTTCTTTGTTGACTTTCTGCCTTGGTGACCTGACTAGTGCTGTCAGTGGGGTACTGAAGTCCCCCACTATTGTTGTGTTGCTGTCTATCTCATTTCTTAGGTCTATTATAATTGTTTTATAAATTTGTGAGCTCTAGTGTTAGGTGCATATATGTTTAGTATTGTGATATTTTCCTGTTGGACAAGGCCTTTTACCATTATATGATGTCCCTCTTTTCCTTTTTAAATTTCTGTTGCTTGAAAGTTTGTTTTTTCTGATATAGTAGCTACTCCTGCTTGCTCTTGCTCTCCATTTGCCTGAAATGTCTTCTTCCACCCCTTTACCTTAAGTTGGTGAGAGTCTTTATGTGTTAAGTGATTCTTTTGAAGGCAGCAGGTGAATTGGTGCCTTCAAATTGATGAATTCTTACCCATTCTTCAATCCTGTACCTTTTAAGTGGAGTATTTAGGCCATTTACATTCACTGTTAGTAGTGTGATGTGAGGTACCATTCCATTTATTTGTGTTATTTGTTGACTGTATACCTTGGTTTTTGTTTAATGTTTTTGTTTTCTAAATTGTACTTTTGTTTTATAGGTCTTGTGAGATTTATGCTTTAAAGAGATTCTGTTTTGGTGTGTGTCAAGATTTGTTTGGGAGGCAGTTCCAAAATGGCTGAATAGGAACAGCTCCAGTCTACAGATCCCAGCATGTGAGACGCAGAAGATGGGTGACTTCTGCATTTCCAACTGAGGTACCGAGTTCATCTCACCAGGGCTTGTTGGACAGTGGGTGCAGCCCATGGAGCATGACTCAAAGCAGGGCAGGGCATTGCCTCACCCAGGAAGCACAAGGGGTCGGGGAATTCACTTTCCTAGCCAAGGGAAGCTGTGACAGACAGTACCTGGAAAATCAGGACACTCTCACCCTAATACTATGCTTTTCCAATGGTCCTAGCAAATGGCATACCAGAAGATTATATCACGTGCTTGGCTTGGAGGGTCCTGCGCCCACAGAACCTTGCTCACTGCTAGCACAGCAGTCTGAGATTGAACTGTAAGGCAGCAGTGAGGCTGGGAAAGGGGCATCCACCATGGCTGAGGCTTGAGTAGGCAAACAAAGTGGCCAGGAAGCTCAAACTAGGTGGAGCCCACCACAGCTCAAGGAGGTGTGCCTGCCCCTGTAGACTCCATCTCTGGGGGCAAGGCATAGCTGAACAAAAGGCAGCAAAATCTTCTGAAGACTTAAATGTCCCTGTCTGACAGTTTTGAAGAGCGTAGTGATTCTCCCAGCACAGAGTTTGAGATCTGAGAATGAACAGACTGCCTCCTCAAGTGGATCCCTGACCCCCAAGTAGCCTAACTTGGAAACATTTCCCAGTAGGGGCCGACTGACACCTCATACAGCCAGTTGACCCTCTGAGACAAAGCTTCCAGAGGAAGGATTAGGCAACAACATTTGCTGTTCTGCAATATTTGCTGTTCTGCAGCCTCTGCTGGTGATACCCAGGCAAACAGGGTCTGGAGTGGACCTCCAGCAAACTCCAACAACCAGCAACTGAGGATCCTGACTGTCAGAAGGAAAACTAACAAACAGAAAGTACATCCACACCAAAATCCCATCTGTATGTCACCATCATCAAAGACCAAAAGCAGATAAAACCACAAAGATGGGGAGAAACCAGAGAGAAAAGTTGAAAATTCTAAAAATCAGAGTGCCTCTTCTCCTCCAAAGGAATGCAGCTCCTCACCAGCAATGGAAAAAAACTGGATGGAGAATGACATTGACAAGTTGACAGAAATAGGCTTCAGAAAGTTGGTAATAACAAACATCTCCGAGCTAAAGGAGGATGTTTGACTCCATCACAAAGAAGCTAAAAACCTTGAAAAAAGATTAAAGGAATGGCTAACTAGAATAAACAGCATAGAGAAGAACTTACATGACCTGATGGAGCTGAAAACCATGGTACAGGAACTACGTGATGCATGCACAAGCTTCTGTAGCCGATTTGATCAAGTGGAAGAAAGGGTATCAGTGATTGAAGATCAAATGAATGAAATGAAGTGAGAAGAGAAGTTTAGAGAAAAAAGAGTAAAGAGAAATGAAGAAAGCCTCCAAGAAATATGGAATTATGTGAAAAGACAAAATTTACGTCTGATTGCTGTACCTGAAAGTGATAGGGAGAATGGAACCAAACTGGAAAACACTCTTAAGGATATTATCAAGGAGAACTTCCCCAATCTAGTAAGGAAGGCCAACATTCAAATTCAGGAAATACAGAGAATGCCACAAAGATGCTCCTCGAGAAGAGCAACCCAATACACATAACTGTCAGATTCACCAAAGTTGAAATGAAGGAAAAAATGTTAAGGGCAGTCAGAGAGAAAGGTCGGGTTACCCACAAAGGGAAACCCATCAGACTAACAGAGGATCTCTTGGCACAAACTCTACAAGCCAGAAGAGAGTGGGGGCCAATATTCAACATTCTCAAAGAAAACAATTTTCAACCCTGAATTTCATATCCAGCCAAACTAAGCTTCATAAGTGAAGAAGAAATAAAATCCTTTACAGACAAGCAAACGCTGAGAGATTTTGTCACCACCAGGCCTACCTTACAAGAGCTTTCTAAGGAAGCACTAAACATGGAAAGGAACAACTGGTACCAGTCACTGCAAAAACATGCCAAATTGTAAAGACCATTGATGCTAGGAAGAAACTGCATCAACTAATGAGCAAAATAACCAGCTCACATCATAAAGACAGAATAAAATTCACACATAACAATATTAACCTTAAATATAAATGGGCTAAATGCTCCATTAAAAGACACAGACTGTCACATTGGATAAAGAGTCAAGACCCATCAGTGTGCTGTATTCATAAGACCCATCTCATGTGCAGAGACACACATAGGCTCAAAATAAAGTGATGGAAGAAGATCTACCATGCAAATGGAAAACAAAAAAAGCAGGTGTTGCAATCCTAGTCTCTGATAAGACAGACTTTAAACCAACAAAGATCAAAAGAGACAAAGAAGGCCATTACATAATGGTAAAGGGATCAATTCAACAAGAAGAGCTAACTATCCTAAATATATATGCACCTAAT
>NW_012102399.1:2454717-2456029 GCF_000951045.1 Mandrillus leucophaeus
ATACCATTTGACCCAGCCATCCCATTACTGGGTATATACCCAAAGGATTGTAAATCATGCTGCTATAAACACACATGCACACATATGTTTACTGTGGCACTATTCACAATAGCAAAGACTTGGAACCAACCCAAATGTCCATCAATGATAGACTGGATTAAGAAAATGTGGCACATATACACCTTGCAATACTACGCAGCCATAAAAAAGGATGAATTCATGTCACTTGTAGGGACATGGATGAAACTGGAAATCATCATTCTGACCAAACTATCTCAAGAACAGAAAACCAAACACTGCATTTTCTCACTCATAGGTGGGAATTGAACAATGAGAACACTTGGACAAAGGGTGGGGAACATCACACACCGGAGCCTGTCGTGGGGTGAGGGGAGGGGGGAGGGATAGCATTAGGAGATATATCTAATGCAAGTGACGAGTTAATGGGTGCAGCACACCAACATGGCACATGTATACATATATAACAAATCTGCATGTTGTGAACATGTATCCGAGAACTTAAGGTATTAAAAAAGAAATTCAAGATTTAAATCCCCTTTTAGCAGTTCTTGTAGTGGTGCCTTGGTAGTATTGAATTCTCTAAACAATATTTTGTCTGAAAGAGACTATATCTTTCTTTCATATATAAAGCTTAGTTTCACTAATACAAAATGCTTGCCTGATAATTATTTTGTTTGGGGAGGTTGAATATAGGGTTCCAATCCCTTCTAGCTTATAGGGTTTCTGTTGAAAAATCTGCTATTAATCTGATAAATTTTCCTTTATAGATTACTTGGTGCTTTTGTCTCACAGATGTTAAGAGTCTTTCCTTTGTCCTAACTTCAGATAACCTGATGACAATGTGCCTAGGCAATGATCTTTTGGCGATGAATTTCTCAGGTGTTCTTTCTGCTTCTTGTATTTGGATGCCTAGGTCACTAGCAAGGCTAGGGAAGTTTTACTCGATAATTTCCCCAAGTATGTTTTCCAAACTTTAAAATTTCTCTTCTTCCTCAGGAACACCGATTATTCTTAGGTTTCGTTGTTTGACATAATTTCAGATTTCTTGGAGGTTTTGTTCATATTTTCTTATTCTTTTTTCTTTATCTTTGTCAGATTGGGATAGTTTGAAGACCTTGCCTTCAAACTCTGAATTTTTTTCTTCTACTTCTTCCGTTCTATTGCTAAGACTTTTCAGAGCATTTTGCATTTCTATAAGTGTGTCCATTGTTTCCCAAAGTTTTGACTTTTTTAATGCTGTCTATGTCTTTGAATATATCTCCCTTCACTTTTTTTTTTTTTTTTTTTTTTT
>NW_012102399.1:2458031-2459768 GCF_000951045.1 Mandrillus leucophaeus
AAAGCACTCCTCAGCAAATGTACAAGAACAGAAATTATAACAAACTGTCTCTCAGACCACAGTGCAATCAAACTAGAACTCAGGATTAAGAAACTCACTCAAAACCACTCAACTACATGGAAACTGAACAACCTGCTCCTAAAAGACTACTGGGTACATAACGAAATGAAGGCAGAAATAAAGATGTTCTTTGAAACCAATGAGAACAAAGACACGGCATACCAGAGTCTCTGGGACACATTTAAAGTAATGTGTAGAGGGAAATTTGTTGCACTGAATGCCCACAAGAGACAGCAGGAAAGATCTAAAATTGACACCCTAACATCACAATTCAAAGAACTAAAGAAGTAAGAGCAAACACATTCAAAAGCTAGCAGAAGGCAAGAAATAATTAGATCAGAGCAGAACTGAAGGAGATAGAGACATAAAAAGCCCTTCAAAAAATCAATGAATCCAGGAGCTGGTTTTTTGAAAAGATCAACAAAATTGATAGACCACTAACAAGACTAATAAAGAAGAAAAGAGAGAAGAATCAAATAGATGCAATAACAAATGATAAAGGGGATATAACCACCAATCCCACCGAAATACAAACTACCATCAGAGAATACTATAAACACCTGTATGCTAATAAACTAGAAAATCTAGAAGAAATGGATAAACTCCTGTACACATCCACCCTTCCAAGACTAAATCAGGAAGCAGTTGAATCCCTGAATAGACCAATAACAGGCTCTGAAATTGAGGCAATAATTAATAGCCTACCAACCAAAAAGAGTCCAGGACCAGACAAATTCACAGCCCAATTCTACCAGAGGTACAAAGAGGAGCTGGTACCATTCCTTCTGAAACTATTCCAATCTATAGAAAAAGATGGAATACTCCCTAACTCATTTCACAAGGCCAGCATCATCCTGATACAAAAGCCTGGTGGAGACACAACAAAAAAAGAGAATTTTAGACCAATATCCCTGATGAATATTGATGCAAAAATCCTCAATAAAATACAGGTAAACTGAATCCAGCAGCACATCGAAAAGCTTATCCACCATGATCAAGTTGGCTTCATCCCTGGGATGCAAGGCTGGTTCAACATATGCAAATTAATAAACGTAATCCATCATATAAACAGAACAAAAGACAAAAATCACATGATTATCTCAATAGATGCAGAAAAGGCCTTTGACAAAATTCAACAGACCTTCATGCTAAAAACTCTCAATAAACTAGGTATTGCCGGTATGTATGTCAAAATAATAAATGCTGTTTATGACAAATCCACAGCCAATATCATACAATATGGGCAAAAACTGGCAGCATTCCCTTTGAAAACTGGCACAAGACAGGGATACCCTCTCTCACCACTCCTATTCAACATAGTGTTGGAAATTCTGGCCAGGACAATCAGGAAGGAGAAAGAAATAAAGGGTATTCAATTAGGAAATGAGGAAGTCAAATTGACTCTGTTTGCAGAAGACATGATTGTATATTTAGAAAACCACGTCATCTCAGCTCAAAATCTCCTTAAGCTGATAAGAAACTTCAGCAAAGTCTCAGGATACAAAATCAATGTTCAAAAATCACAAGCACTCCTATACACCAATAATAGACAAACAGAGAGCCAAGTCATGAGTGAACTCCTATTCACAATTGCTTCAAAGAGAATAAAATACCTAGGAATCCAACTTACAAGGGATGTGAAGGACCTCTTCAAGGAGAACTGCAAACCAATACTCA
>NW_012102399.1:2464823-2479402 GCF_000951045.1 Mandrillus leucophaeus
TTTTTTGAGACAGAGTCTCACTCTGTTACCCAGGCTGGAGTGCAGTGGTGTGATCTTGGCTCACTGCAACCTCTGACTCCTGGGTTCAAGTGATTCTTATGCCTCAGCCTCCCGAGTAGTTGGAATTAGATGTATGCCACCATGGCTGGCTAATTTTTGTATTTTTAGTAGAGATGGAATTTCACCATGTTGGCCAGGCTGGTCTCGAACTCCCAACCTCAGGTGATCTGCCTGCTTTGGCCTCCCACAATGATGGGATTACAGGCAGGAGCCAACACGCTCCTCCTTTCTTTTACTTTTTGTATATACATATATATAGATATACAGTATTTCCTTAGTTGGGCTTTTCCTTTCTCCAGTGCCTCCCTGGTTAGCTTAATAACTAACCTTCTTAATTAATTTTCAGGTAAATCAGGGTTTTCTTCTTGGTTTGGGTGCATTGCTGGTGAAGTTACTTTGATCTTTTGTACGTACTAAAGAACCTTGCTTCGTCATATTATCAGAGTTGGTTTCTGGTTCTTTCTCATTTGGGTAGGCTCTGTTGGAGGGAAGGTCTAGGGCTAAAGGCTGTTGTTCAGATGTTTTTGTCCCATGGGGTTTTCCCTTAATGCAGTACTCTCCCCCTTTTCCTATGGATGTGGCTTCCTGAAAGCTGAGTTGTAGTGATTGTTACCTCTCTTCTGGATCTAGCCACCCAGCAAGTCTACCAGGTTCCAGGCTGGTACTAGGAGATGTCTGAACAGAGTCTTGTGATGTGAACCATCTATGGGTATCTCAGTCATGGATACCAGCACCTGTTCCAGTGGAGGTGGCAAGGGGATGAAATGGACTCTGTGAGAGTTCTTAGCTTTGTTGGTTTAATGCACTATTTTTGTGCTGGTTGGCCTCCTGTCAGGAGGTGGTGATTTCCAGAAAGCATTAGCTGTAGTAGCATGGGGAGGAACAGGAGGTGGGCAGGGCCCTAGAGCTCCCAAGAGTATATGGCCTTTGTCTTCAGTTACCAGGGTGGGTAGGGGACGACCACTGGGTGTAGGCAGGGCTAGGTGTGTCTGAGCTCAGACTCTTTTTAGTTAAGTCTTGCTGTGGCTGCTGTGGGCGATGGGGATGAAATTCCCAGGTCAATGGAGTTATGATCCTTGGAGGATTATGACTCTTTACTGTGTCATGTAGGTTGTCAGGGAAGTGGGGGAAAGCTGGCAGTCACAGGCTTCACCCAGTTCCCATGCAATCTGAAGAGCCAGTCTTACTCACACAGCCCCCACCCCCAACAACACTAAGTCTGTTTCCAGGCAGTGGGCAAGCAGGGCTGAGAACTTGAATCAGGCTACCCATCTCCCAGCTGTGAAAGCAAATACGGCTTTCCTTCTTCTCCTGCCCATGGAGTCTGCACACTGGATTCATGCTCTGCCCTGAGTTCTGACCAGCAGACTTCTTGATCAGTTCAAATCGTTACACAGTTCAGCTGGAGATTTCCTTCTCCCTGTGGCCTTTTCCCAGTGCCTCTGGCCACCCTCCAGAAGGACCCCTGTGAGGCCAGGCAAAAATGGCTTGCTAGGAGACTCAGCAAGTTCCCAGGGCTTTTCCTTCTGCATCCTTTACCCCTGTATTTCACTCGGCTCTCTAAATTGACTCAGCTCCAGGTAAGGTCAAAATCTTCTCCCATAATCTAGGCCTTCAGTTTCATCAGTGGGGGTGTGTGTTTGGGGGTGGACGATCTTCCTTTCCCACTGTCTCAGTTTGGGCACTCACAGTATTTGGGGTATCTCTCAGTTCCTGCAGGAGCAATCCACTTCCTTCAGGGGATCTGTGGGTCCTCTCAGATTTCCTGATTTATTCCTTCAGTCGTTCTGGAGCAAAAATTCGTGATGCAAGCCTCCACACACTGCTCTGTCCTTCTGAGTCAGAGCTGTGATCTCTGGTTGCATATTTTTGCAATTGCAAATTGTGCTGCTATAAACATGCATGTGCAAGTGTCCTTCTCATATAATGATTTTTACTTTGGGTAGATACCCAGTAGTGGGATTGCTGGATTGAATGGTAGTTCTACCTTTAGTTCTTTAGGAAATCTCCATACTGTTTTCCATAGTGACTGTACTAGTTTACGTTTCCACCAGCAGTGTAAAAGTGTTCTCTTTTACCACATCCATGCCAACATCTATTTTTATTTTTAAGTTACGACCATTCTTACAGGAATAAGGTAGTATCTTATTGAGGTTTAAATTTGCATTTCCCTGATGATGACGTTGAACATTTTTTCATATGTTTGTTGGCCACTTATATATCTTCTTTTGAGGATTTTCTATTCATATCTTCTTTGCCTACTTTTTGATAGGACTTTTTTTTTTCTGATTTTTTTGTGTTCTTTGTAGACTCTTGTCAGATCCATAGTTTGCAAATATTTTCTACCACTCTGTGGCTTGTCTGTTTGCTCTGCTGATTGTTTCTTTTGCTGTCAAGACGTTTTTAGTTTAATTAGGTCCTATTTATTTATTTTTGCTTTTATTGCATTTGCTTTTAGGTTTTTGGTCATGAATTTTTTTTTGCCTAAGCCAATCTCTAGAAGAGTTTTTCTGATGCTATCTTCTAGAATTTTTATGGTTTCAGGTCTTAAAGTCCTTGATTCGTCTTGAGTTGATTTTAGTATAAGGTGAGATGAAGACGCAGTTTTTTTCTTCTACATGTGGCAATTATTTGTAGAAAAGGGTGTCCTTTCCCCATTTTATGTTTTCGTATGCTTTGTCAAAGATCAGTTGGTTGTAAATATTTGGCTTTATTTCTGGGTTCTCCATTCTGTTACATTGGCCTATGTGCCTATTTTTATATCAGTACCATGCTGTTTTGGTAACTACAGACTTGTAGTATGGTTTGAATTTGGGTAATATAATGCCTTCAGAATTTTTCTCTTTACTTAGTACTTCTTTGACTATGCAAGCTCTTTTTTTGTTCCATATGAATTTTTGGATTTTTTTTTCTAGTTCATGAAGAATGATGATGGTATTTTAATGGGAATTGCTTTGAAGCTGTAGATTGCTTTTGGCAGTATGATCATTTTCACACTATTGATTCTACCAATCCATGAGCATGGGATGTGTTTCCATTTGTTTGCGTCATCTATGATTTCTTTCAGCAGTGTTTGTAGTTTTCCTGTTAGAGATCTTTCACCTCCTTGGTTAAGTATAAGGTTTTTCATTCGTAAAAGGGATTGAGTTGTTGACTTGATTCTCAGCTTGATTGCTGTTGGTGCATAGCAGTGCTACTGATTTGTGCACATTAATTTTGTGTCCTGAAACTTTACTGAATTCATTTATCAGATCTAAGAGCTTTTTGAGTGAGTCATTAGGGTTTTCTAGGTATATTGATCATATCATTGGTGAACAGCAACATTTTGACTTCCTGTTTTCCAATTTGGATGCCCTTTATTTAATTTCTTGTCTGATATCTCTGGCTAAGACTTCCAGTACTATTCTAAATAGAAGTGGTGAAAGTAATCATCCTTGTCTTGTTCTCAAGGGGGAATGCTTTCAACATTTTTCCATTCAGTACAATGTTGGTTGTGGGTTTGTCATAGATGGCTTTTATTATCTTGAGGTATATCCCTTCTATGTCAATTTTGCTGAGAGATTTTTTATGATAAGGTGATGCTGGATTTTGTCAAATGCTTTTTCTGCATCTATAGAGTGATCATATGATTTTTGTTTTTAATTCTGTTTATGTGGTATTTCACATTTATTGACTTGCATATGTTAAACCATCCCTGCTTCCCTGGTATGAAACCCACTTGATCATGATGTATTTTTTTTTTATATGCTTTTAGATTCAGTTAGCTAGTATTTTGTTGAGGATTTTTGCATCTATGTTCATCAATAATATTGGTCTGTAATTTTCTTTTTTTATTATGTCCTTTCCTGGTTTCGGTATTAGGGTGATACTGGCTTCATAGAATGATTTAGGAAGGATTACCTCTTTATCTTTTGGAATAGTTTTAGTAGGATTGGTGCCAATTCTTTAAATGTCTTATAGAACTCGGCTGTGCATCTATCTGGTCTTGGAATTTTTTTTTTTTTGGCAATATTTTTATTGCTGCTTCAATCTTGCTATTTGTTATCGGTCTATTCAGAGTTTCTATTTCTTCTTGATTTAATCCAGGAGGGTTGTATATTTCCAGAAATTTATCCATCTCATCAAGGTTATCTAGTTTGTGCATTTAAAGGTGTTCATAGTAGCTTTGAATAATCTTTTGTATTTTGGTGGTATCAGTTGTAATAACTGATAACATCAACAACAAAATAAGGCAAACATACATCATAGAACATTAGAGTCCTGTTATCAATGCCTACAATGAATAAAGATATTAGTTGGGATGGACATATTATATGGATTTACTGATGTCTTGCAATCATTTTTGTCTGCAATTGTTTCTCTTTTCTAAATGTATACCTACCTAATGCCATCAAATCTTCAAGGTCTAGATTACATGCTATCTTTTCTATAGCAGTTTTCATAACCATTAATCTTAAATGATCACATTCTTTTTTAATGTTCTAACACTAGCATCTGGTAGAGAGTGTCAGAAATGAATTGAATTATGCGAACTGAGAGTGTACACTGCGGGTATCTCCCCAGACATATTGGTGACCGGAAGTGTTCTGTGTCATGTTGAGTGTTTACTGTAAGAGAAAAAAACATTTTTATTTTTTTGACATAATGAACCAAGATTCAGTGGTAATAAAAGAAATTTAGAGTAAGAATAGAGCAGCAAGGTTTAAAGAGTTTTTATAACAGTTAAGGATGGGAAGATATTGGAACTATAATGTAGGGATCTCAAATGGCACATTGAGATTTTTCTACTTTTTTTTTTTTTTTTTGAGACTAAGTCTTGCTCTGTCGCCTAGGCTGGAGTGCAGTGGCCTGATCTCGGCTCATTGCAAGCTCTGCCTCCTGGGTTCACGCCATTCTCCTGCCTCAGCCTCTGGAGTAGCTGGGTCTATAGGCGCCCGCCACCACTCCCGGCTAATTTTTCTACTTTTTAATATTATATTGTATTCATATTTTCAAATTGTCAGAATACTATCCTATTTTCTTCTCTGGTTACCTCAACATTTGAAACCATAATACTGACATCATATTTACTTTTACAGCCTATTAACATTCTTGTAGTCTCACTCAGTTTTATATACTGGACTTTAAGAATACAGATTCATTCATTTAGCAAACACTTCAGTACTCATCACGTGTTGAACGTAGTGTCAGGGACTGGAGCTGTAGCCAAGCAGTACAGATAGGATTTCTATTCTCAAAAAGTTAATAATATAATACAGGACAGAATTAACTAAATCATTAGATGAAAAGTTTTATAAAAGAGAATGTACAGAATACTTAGCTCTTACAAACTTCTCTGGCATTTATTTATTCCTGTGATTCCAAAGAGCTTTTAAAATGTTTATAATTTTTTGGATTTTTACTCAGTTTTTGACAGTGCTGTAGTCCCAGAATATACTGAAAGGTAAATTCATCTTTTTTTTTTATTTTTATAATAGTTCTTAAAATTTTTGACCACAGCTTCTTATTCTTGCTTAAGAAATACTAGTGTGCTCTATTCAAACTGAGTTCTCTTAATAAAATGGTAATTTCAGCACTTATGAGAAACAACCTGACTCAGGCTGACTGGAAAATTCTTTTACATATTAGGACCAGATCCTAGTAACCCTAGGGCTTTGTGCATGGGAATGCTTTAGGAAGTGATAATGAGACAGAAAGTGACCTAACCAAGTAGAAACATTCATGTTCCTTCGAAAATATGGTATGATAATACACTGCCTTTTCCCACCCTACTATACAAATTTCTTGTGGTTATAGGATGAACTTCTGGACACTCCTGAATTTAGAAAAAAAAATTTCACCTCTTAGAGATGAAAGTGAGATTGAAAGTTACTACCTGATTTCCAATGAGCCATCCACATTTCAGAATCATAGTTTAATTTTTATTTATTACTAGACACAGCAAGCAGTACCTACAGAAATATGGGTGTAAGTAGAATCTACAAGTAAACATAGGTAGTGAATGTTCTGGAACTCTACACATCTTTATATGAAATTGCATTGCACAATATATTGACTGTTAAAAACCTGGTACCTTATTATCATGATGAGACAGGAATAGAAAATGGCAGAGGCCTACAAGCAATTTATTTTCACAACAAGCCTGCAATATCATGAAGAATTGTAAACATTAACCACTCTCATTGCCATCTCAGGACTGTAATCTTGTCCTCCAAAGATGTCACACCTGGGCCTCAGTTGTTTTAAATGATTCATTTCATATTTCTAGACATTCTTCATCAGTCAAGTTATCAGGTTCAACAGTTTCTAAAATAAATGATGTTATTCTCATCTACTTTATTGAAGAAAATCATGTCAACATAGAATGCTAAGTTTGAATATTTATGAACGATGGAAGCAACTTGAAAAGAATTAAAGTGATTTTGTTAAAAGTATGGTTTTTGAGTTCACATTTTGATGTGTATATAAACAAGTGAATTCCAGAGAAGATGTTATAAAATGTGCCTTTTAAAATAAGTTGGGCATTAGACATTAGAGATGTATGTGTGAACGCGTGCACGTGTGTGTGCACGTGGCATCATTAGAGCTCTGGTGACCTCACGTGCCTAAATTATATTGCAGGCACGCCAACAGAGGGACAAATAAGTCTCAGAAGAAAAGGTCAAGTAATTCTACAGGAGAGACTTAAATGCATTTTATAATTCAAAACAAATACATATTCATTATCATATGTATTCTACGGGAATTGTAGGAAAAAACCTTTAATTATGACAAGATAAAGGATGATTGAGGTCACAACAAATCTATTGTTATGATTTACTAGCTTAAAATATTGATCTTGATGTAACAATACATATTTTTGTGTGGTGTGTCCTTTGAGAAATACAATGTTATTATTACATTGAGATAAATACTGTCATATGCTTATACATTTCTGCATTTATTATTACAATTTAGCAGGAATGATTAATGAATGAACTATGATTTCATTTATTTCTACTTGGTTAATTTATTTGCCATCTCTTTTTACCACCCCCAGTGCTTCTCCACAGTTAAGATAGATGCCATGTCAAATCAAAAATATTCACTGGGTTCCTAATGCACATTGTAAAGAATTTGAAAAAAGTACACTTTTAGATAACCAGAGAACAGTACTTAATACTTTCTAGTATAGCTTGTAATCTTTTTTTGGAACACAGAATATTTTAATAATCTGATGTAAAGATGGAGATCTTCTCCCTAGAAAAATCTACATTTACATATCTTAACTGAATTTTGCATGAGATTACATGAGATTCACCATTTTCTTCAAATTTAAGATACGTCCTGGTTATAAAATCTTGCAAAAATAATGTTGGACTAGTCATATAACTGTGGGTAGTTTATGTAAATTAACTGTGCCTCAATATCCTCATTTGTATGTTCTGGAAAATGTGACCGCTTATCTCTTGTGATTGTTGTATGGATTAGAGGAGTTAATATATGTCAGGAGCCAAGTTCAATGCCTCGTTCAATGTAGTACTATATATGTGTTTGTCCTTATTGCAGTTTTAAAATGCTGCAGGTAGGCTGAAGGGAATGTAAGCCTGGCTTATATAGTATATGAAGACACTGAATTTGGGCTAGGTCTTGAGATTTGATTTTGGGTTGGCAGACAAAAGATCTAAGTGTTCTTAAAAACTGTGAATACATTTTTAGAAGTAGGAAATGGTGAAATGGTGCGACAGGAATTACTAAAGTATTTTCAAAAGCTGAAGCCTCTATTAATGAAAGCAAGGGGTGGGTGGCAGAATGGGTGAGGCACCCACACAGAGTGAAGAGCTCTTATATATCATGCTAAGGAAGTTTGTGTAAGTCAAACAGGATCCATATTTCTATCACACACCTTTCTATCACACACCTTTCTATCTTCACTTTAAGTCTAGTTTGCACAAGTCAAGCAGACTGTAACAATGAGGAACAGAATACTCAAGCTCACATTTGCTACACATAGCTGAGTGATAAAGATAAACTAATATTTCCAAGGCAGGATCAATAAACCTGTGGAAGATGTTGCTAAAAATAGTGACATTACACTGAATAAAAAATGGAATGGTAGAGTAAAGAGAAAACAAAAAAGAATACAAGTAGAAAAATAATTTGGCCTTAAGGGTGCAAATATCATGTGAAGAGTGAAATAGTTCAAAGATTCCATATACAAACTCTCTAACACTAATGGAATGCATTAGATTTCCATGTATTTACTTGTAATGTAATATTTTGAAAAACACTGACGGCTATTTCTCTGTCTCTGTCCCTCTCTATCTCTCTCTCTCTGTCTTTTTTTTTTTTTGAAGTATATTTTACCCTAGCAAGCCACAGGCATTTGTCCATCTACCTGGTAGAGGTGGGTAGAGCTGGAGGAGAGTTATAGAGTGTACCACAGAAGGAATGAAATTATGTTCAACTTTTGATATACAAAGTAGAATTCTCCAGCAAGACTACAGCCTAGTGAGGGATTTCCCATGGCTCCGTTTTCTCCCTTCATCAGTTTAGCGTACCAGCAGGGAATCCAGAAGAACATAACTCTAAGAGTCATCCCATAGGATGGAGAAGATGCATCCTTTGTCTATGACAGTTGGGCCAATTCCAAGGTAGCTAAGAGGGTATGACAAAATAGAAAGAAAATTCCACCTGAATTGCTGACATTAGGAATGGCAAGAAACACAAATGAGGCCAGTAAGAGGGCATTTCCCCTGCTTTTTCCTGAAGTTGTATGTGCTAGATAAGGTAAGGGACATGGGAAGAGGAGAGAATAAATCCTGGCCCAGTTTCTAGCTTGGGTCCATAGAGGGACCAATTTCGGCCTTCTTCCAGTGCATGTCTATAGGCTGAGTGGTTGATCATTTCACCTAGGATGATGAGCTCTTCCTGGGATTATTTTAACAATCAGGTCAGTGTAAAATTTAAGATAAATTGACTTTTGTTGCTGCTAATAAGTAGGTAGGATCATAGAAAGAAAGTCCAATTGCTTAGAGACCAAACACAAGACATGACATTAATGTTCTGCCTATTTGAATATTGATGTGAGTTAAGTTTACTCAATCTACTTTTATATCCATAATTTAAAATATGAAGTTGAGGAACTGATATTCATTTATACTACATCACAATTATGAAGTTACTACACTATGTTCTACTTCCAAGACACTGAAATGAAACTGAAGTTTTAAAGCATAAATGCCCTCTGCTGGAGTAATTTTCTTTTGGTACAATATGCTTAAGCAACAAGCAAGTAATAACAATGAAATATCTTTAGTTTTTTTTTTTTAATTTTACATTCATTCGATTTGGTTGCTTCAAATATTTTCCTATAGTCACAAATAACTGAGGACAAAAAGTAATCCTGTGTTCTGTGGTTTAATTTTTTTTTAGATTGTGTGATTTTCTACTTCAGGAAACAATGGATTGAAATAAAATTATCTGCTAGTACTTGTAATAAGCTTTGCCTTACAAGTCTCTAAGCAAAGTCTGGAAAATTCTCTGTAGAAACAGTTGAAAAGCATTTTAGACTTAAGAATTTTCCATAACTAATACCTGAGTAAATTTATTTCAAGTTATTGAGGAAAGGGGAAATAGAAACCTACCAGATAAAGTGTAGGTTATACACAGAAAGACTGCATATTAACCTTCCAGTTTCTTTTTTGCTTTGTTTTGGTTTTTCTTTATGTTTTTTCGAGACAGAGTCTCGCTCTGTTGCCCAGGATGGAGAGCAATGGCGCGATGTCGGCTCACTGCAACCTCCGCTTTCCAGGTTCAAGCTATTCTCATGTCTCAGCTTCCCGAGTATCTGGGACTACAGGTGCCCGCCACCACGCCCGGCTAATTTTTGTATTTTTAGTAGAGATGGCGTTTCGCCATGTTCGTCAGGTTGGCCTCAAACTCCTGATGTCAGGTGATTCACCTGCCTCAGCCTCCCAAAGTGCTGGGAATACAGGCGTGAGTCACCGTACCCAGCCAATCTTACAGTTTCTTAACAAATAATTGTACTAGAAAAAAATGCTGATTCAGTAAATGTATGAAAATAAAATAAAGATTGATGATTTTGTCATTGGAAACAATTCCAGAAATAAATGAAGGCTGCTCATACAATCTATTTTATAGCATTGTTTTTCACATAGTAGTTACTTAAAAAAAAGTTTGCTGAATAAATCAATTATCATTGAGAACACCTGGAATCAGTTAGCCTAATACATTTACCTGGAATACAGAGTGCATTTTTCCAGAGCTAAAGATTTGTCTGTAGCACATTTGAATAATACAGCCATTTCATTTCCTCCCATTCATTTCCCTTCACCTCCAATCCTGGCTTTCCCGTAAATGCCTTCAACTGTGCTGACAATTTCACCACTGACTACTCTGCCAGTGTAGAGGCCTGAGCAGTGTTCCAGGCCCAGACCAATAGCTCCTGGGCATTTTCCTCAAGTAGTTCGAACATTCAGTTCTAGGGTTTGGATTTAAAAATATCTGCCAACAATATACTGACAGTACAATGGGCTTTTAGATATTTCTTTCTTTTTTATCAAAATGAATTTTTAAGGTCGTACCATAGTTATTTTTTGAAGAACTTGTATTCTCTTTAGGATGTTTCCTAAGTAAAATTATTTTATTTGATACTACTTAGAAGGAGCTCAGTGACAGGATGGATATAATTCTGAATTTTATTTTATTATATTTTTGTTCCTGTTGTTACTCAGGAAAAACTCCTAATATAGCTGTTTATGTGTTAATTGTGCTGAAATATTAATTAGGTTGTCTGCCTACAAAACTCCGTTTTCGCTCACTTCCTCCCTTTATTAATTGGAAAGAGTCCACAATTTGGGGTCAAAGATATCTATTTCTGAACCCCTTCACTCTTCTATAAAAGCTGCGACCTTGGACAAGTCACTGTTTTGCTCCAATTCAATTCCCCTTTTCCTTCATCATTGCTACCACGACAAAACAAATATCTGCAGACATCACACAGAGTCTGAAAATAACTGGACATGGCCCATTACACATGGACTTAGCTAAGTGTGCCAATGGCATAAGCAGTCATATTCTGACCTGCAGTTTTGGCATCTTCGAAAGCAGCATCATTGTTTTATTTTAGGATGCCTTTGTCTGTAGATGCATTTGGCAGCCCAATGGTGATGATTCCCTTCGGTTGTGTGTTATGGGAGTTTGTTGTTGTTTCTTTAGAAAAGATAAGATAAATTATTGTATCTGTTTCTTCTTCTTTTAAAAATGTCTATTAGATGTCAACTCAAAGATGGGCAGTAGGTAGTATTAGTCAACGCTTACAGGTCTCATACAGTAAGGGAGCAATATGGGGTTTTGAGACATAGAGGCAGATTCAAATCCTAATTCTACCTCTAACTAGCTATCTGACTGCGGGCACATTATTTAACCTTTCATAACTACCTGGCGCTTCATTTCTAGGAGAAAATAATACCTCCCTTACAGATTATTGTGAATACAAATTAAAACTTTTATAAATTGTTTAGCACACAGTAAGCTCTCTCCCCACAATATTTTATAATAGAATCAGAAATCTTAGAGTTAGTATATGTAACTCTCTCATTTTCCAGTGGGAAATTGATATCTGGCAAAGTTAAAAGACTAGCACAAAATCATGCAATTATTTACTGCTGAGATTGTTCTGTAATCCACTTCTCTTAATAATATCTAATGCCCTTTTTACTCCAGAACAATGACACCTTTATTAATTGAGTACTACCAAGATCCTATTTCTGACCTAAAGAATGATTACATTTCTCATTGTGATAAGAGCAAATTTTAGTAATCTTATCTTATATCGGAGGTTTATATTAGAATTTTTTTTGTCTAGAGAAAAATTTTGTTTAAAAGCTAATGCACTAGCAAAGTATAATTTATTTAAGGACAATATAACTAAGTTCAAAACAACTTGATTTCCCTGGTGTATACTCTGAACTTCACTCTAGCAATCAAGGATAGTATATTTAAATGTGATTTAATAGTACTCAGTTGATGCATTATTTAATTTATTGCATCATGTGCCTGCACAATGTCATCATTGTAGTGCAAAAGCAATTTTACTGAATAAGTGCTATGGTTTCAGCTACTTCTTTAGTATTAGAATGTAGTTTTCTCCATTATTTATATATAGTTCATTTTATACCATGATAATTTTGAAGTAAAATGCCATTTCCTACTTTGCTCATGTAAATGTATATTCATTTCATGTCTAATATAATCAAGATAAAATAGTGCTCAGTTCAAAAGTCCTTTGCTATTCAAAATAAATGGTTTGGTAGAATGAAGGTCTAAACTGAAGCACTATGCATGTGATGGCCTAATGGCTTTCTTAAAAATATATTTCTGACAGAGTTAATTTTGTTAAAAACAACCTGCCAAACTAATTACACTTCTAAAAAAAAAAAAAAAGAAAAGGGAAGAAAAGGTAATAGTGGGTGTAAGGTACAGATCTTCTGTTGAAGGAAGTGCCTTATAATGTCCCTGTGGGGTGGTGAAACATTAAAAATGGAATTCTAACAGTTACCAGTATATCTGGTACATCACAGTCTTCTTACACTAATTGGCCATTATAACTTTGAGTAAATCACTTAATCTCTCTGAACCTCTGGTTCCTTTTCTCTCTAATCATAAACAGTAATCTCTGCCTAAGAATAATGAGATATTTAAGCTTTTGCCATCCCTGAGAGAAAGCTGTGCTAATTTTTTGTCTGGGCCTTGATCTATCAGTGACACTCTTTGTGTCCAATAACTTCAAAGTCTCTCTCACCACATCCCATTTTGTTAATTCATCAAACCCTGACCCTAATTTCACCATCATTCCCCTACTAGGCCCTATTCTTTCTTTTTCTTTTCATAGCTAGTTTTCTTGGCATTTTCTCACTCCAGCCTACCACATATGACAGCAAAAACATTGGAAAAACTGCAACTTATTTCATGTCCCCAGAGTAGAAGGACAGACAGATCCAGCGAAGTCGCCGGCATAAGCAGAGGTATTTCCAGTTTCTGGTCCTTCAGGTAGTGAGCTTGGAAGTCATCATTTTATCCTAAGATCAAGTAAAGAGCGGAATGAATTGAAAAACCAACTCCTCTTAGATCCATCAAAGAAATGAGGTTACAGGTCAAACTGCTGCCCTCAACATTGGAGAGACAAACAGGCAAATACATACACCAGAGCACTAACCATCCAGCAAAAACCTCTGAGGGAACCCGTGCTGGGATAGGAAAATCTGAACTGTAATCAATGACTTGCTGGAGGCTCAGAGCAGACAAGTCTGAGAGTTAAAAACTCCAGGGGGAACTTAGCCATAGGGGGACGCCCCCACTTTTGTGAGCCAACCCTCAGGAGTACAAGCTGGTTCTCAAAGTAAACAACAGAGAAAAATCCCCTTGTGCTTCCAGAAGAGAGAAGGGAACAGGAACCATTTTGAAATGCACCAGAGCATGCTGCTCTTCTCCAAAGGCCGGTCCTCAGGATAATCTATTTAACCAGGGTCTAAATTATTGTGGTTTTATAAAGGCTAACCTACCTGGGGAAAGGAAATATCCAATTTCAGCCCACTCTAGCCCTCCTCTCCTACCTAAATGGTGTAGGTAGGGAAACTGTGTGTGAATTTTATGCTCCAGAGGAACAAGCTCACTAACAGATTGAGACTTAATTACGGGACAGCAGATGCTTCCCCTCCCCTCACACCTCATCACGACATTACCAAAGGCCTATTTACAGCAGTTCCATTTACCCAATACATGTCTGGCTATCAAGAAGAAAAAAAACAGGTGTACTAAAAGGCAAAAACACAGCGTGAAGTGACAGAGCAAACACCAGAACCAGACTTAACTATGGTAGCGATGTTGAAATTATTAAATTGGGAATTTAAAACAACTATGCTTAGTAAGCTGGGGGCTTTAATGGGAAAGCAGATGGCATGAAAGTAGAGTGATGGAAATTCTGAGAAAAAACGTTTTAATGCTGAAGATAAAAAAACAGTATGACAGGATGAACAATGCCTTTGATGGACTCATTAGCAAACTGACAAGGCAAAGAAAAAAAAGTCTCTGAGCTTGAGGACATGTCAGTAGAAACTTCCATAATAAAAAAGCAAACACAAAAAAGATATAACAAAAGGAAACAGGTTATCCAAGAACTATGGAAAAACTACAAAAGGTAAAACATAAGCATAATGGAGATACCAACAGACAAAGGAAAAGAGAAAAGAAGAGAAGAAATATTTAAAGGAATGCTGACTGAGAATGTTCTCAAATTAATGTCAGGCATGAAACCTTAGATACGGGAAGCTCACAGAATGCGAAGCAGGATAAATGCTAAAAAACAGGAACAGTGTGGTTGCTCACGCCTATAATCCCAGCACTTTGGGTGGCCAAGGTGAGTGGATCACCTGAGGTTAGGAGTTTGAGACCAGCCTGGCCAACATGGTGAAACCCCGTCTCTACTAAAAATACAAAAATTAGGCTGGCATGGTGGC
>NW_012102399.1:2483822-2484466 GCF_000951045.1 Mandrillus leucophaeus
ATATATTATTTTCACAAATGTGAAAACCCATAGAATGTATAATACCAAGAGTAAACATAGTATGTGCTATAATAATATAATGATATAATGTAATCTAAGGTATCTGTAATGATACTGGCTTTCTTCTTGCTATAAAGGCAGACTGGCAACTTTGGGAGAAAAGGATAAAGGCATATTGTGATTAAAATGAAATTCTTCATGATTGAGTAAAAAGAGCTAAAAGTAATTGATACACATTAATATACTCATATTATTTTCAAGTAGTGTTATTTGAGAGTAAACTTGGATTAGTTGTAATTTCATATTTCATTATACCCCTGTTATTTTCACCAGTCGTGTATCTTCTTAAATATTTTCAAGCACTGTGAGTGCCACAGCTTGGAACACATGGCTTAAGAGACTAGTGTATGATATTTTATTACCCAGATATTTCAAATCATGTTTTTTAGCAATACAATCAAGACTGTCAGCCCTCAAACTCTTGTGTAGTTTAAGAGTATCTGATATTCTTTTTACTTTTTTCATCTCTCATGTCATAATATACAAAGAAAACAATATGATTATTTGAGGGAAGGTTTAAACTTCCATATCAATTTTAGATTTTTAAAGAAAAAATTTAAAAACAAATTATCCTAACATATCTA
>NW_012102399.1:2489461-2491024 GCF_000951045.1 Mandrillus leucophaeus
AAACCGAAACAAAACCAACACATCTAGGCATGTCATATTCAAGTTGCAAAAAAAATCTAATGTAAAGAGAAAACCCAGATAAAAGCCAGAGGAAAAAAACACCTCACCTATATAGGAGCGAAGATAAGAATCACATCCAACTTCTCAAAAAACATGCAACTAAGAGAATAGAGTGAAAGTTTTGACCAAAGATAAATAAATAAGCACACACACAAACAAACAAAAAAATTTACCAACCTAGATATCTGTAACATGCAAAATTATCCTTGAAAAGGGAACAAGAAATACAGTTTCTTAGACAAACAAAAATTGTGAGGATTTGTTGCCAATAGACTGGCTTGTAAGAAATATTAAAAGAAGTTCTTCAGAGAGAAGGAAAATTGTATAGTCAGAAACTCAGACCTGAATAAAGAAAGGAATAGCATTAGAAAAGGAGTAAGTGAAGATAAAACCTTTTTCTTATTCTTAATTGATCTGATAATGTTTTATTCAAAATAATAGCAACAATGCATTTGATTGTATATGTTTATTTGTGTATATATATTAATATGTGTTTATGTATAAGTGAAAGGAATGACAGCAATAGTACAAGAGACAGAAGAGAGCAATTGGGAATATTTTGTTATTATAAGATAGTTGCACTGCCTGTGAAGCAGTGTAGTGTTATTTGAAATCAAACTTCAATTAGTTGGAAATATATATTGCAAATCCTAAGGCAACCACTAAAATACGTTTTTAAAAAAGTACAACTGATATGCCAAAAAAGGAGAGAAAATAGAATCATATAAAATGTTCAAGTAAAACCACAAAAGGCAGAAAAGGAGTGGAAGACAAAACTAGGAGCAAATAACAAATGCTAATAAGGAGAGTAACAGGATCTCACATTTATTGCTCGTGGGAATACAAAATGGTATAGCCACTTTTGTAATACGGTTTGGGAGCTTTTAATGAATCTAAACACACTACTACCATGTGATCCAGCAACTGTACTCCTCAGAATTTACTCAGATGAGGTGAAAACATGTCCACACAAAAATCTGCACTCGGATGCTTACAGGAACTTTATCCATCATTGCTAAAATGTGGACACAACAAAGATGTCCTTCTGTGGATAAACTGTGGTCCATCTGGACAAGGAAGTAGTATTCAGTGCTAAAAATAAATGAGCCATCAGACCAGAAAAGACATGGAGGAATCTTAAATGCATATTAAAAGACAGAAAAAACACGGAGGAATCTTAAATGCATATTACTAAGTGCATATTACTAAGTGAATATTACTTAAATGCATATTACTAAGTGAAAAAAGCCAATCTTTGAAAAGCTACATCCTGTATAATTCCAAAGATACTAATTTCTAGAAAAGACAAAACTAGGAAACAGAAAAGGATCGGTGGTTAGTAGGGGTTATCAGAGAGAGAGGAATGAATAAATGAGGAACAGAGAAATGTTAGTTCAGTAAAGTTATTATGTATGATACTATAATGGTGCTATATATATTATATTATATAGACACATTATGTTATATAATTTATATCATTATATTATAAAATTAAATATGAAA
>NW_012102399.1:2491619-2493841 GCF_000951045.1 Mandrillus leucophaeus
AAACAATATGATTATTTGAGGGAAGGTTTAAACTTCCATATCAATTTTAGATTTTTAAAGAAAAAATTTAAAAACAAATTATCCTAACATATCTAGAATCTCTCCCTATCTCTTCTTAGAAGATTGTTGATTCCAACTCCAAGACTAAGACAGTAACTTGAAGTATATAATTATTTTATTGAGTGTTGCTTGCTCATTCTCTGGGAGAATGAGTTGTATTCATACTCTTGTGAGTATGAATAAATACAGCTGTATTTCACACTGTATTCATACTTATTAGGTTGATGCAAAAGTAATTGCAGTTTTTGCCATTGAAAGTAAGGGGAAAGCTGCAATTGCTTTTGCACCAAACTAATAATTTAACAGAGAAAAAAACAAACAAAAACAAACAAACAAAAAAACCCAAAACATCTTTTTTTGTAATTTAACAAAGTTGAACCTACCAGTAGCATCTGAATTTGTTTACATTATATAGTGTACACATAACTACATATGTTAATATCACAAGAGTCCTCCACCTTATTTTTATTTGTGAGAGTCAAAACATTAAAGTTAAAAAGTCAACCTGAAGAATGCTACAATGACATTATTGATAAAAAACAAAATAGTCTTTAAATTAAAAAATATTACCGGAAACAAAGATATTTCAAAATAATAAAAGGGTCAATACACATTTTATAAAGATATAATGGCAATATTGAATAAACACTTAAAACAACAGAATATATGAAAAACTCCAGAAACTGAATGGCAAAATGGACAAATTAAAATAAAAATCACAGATAAAGATTCTAATACTTCTCTCCAGTAATTGATATAATAAGTACAGAGAAAATCAATTTTAATTTAGAAGATTTGAACCAAATTATGTTTATAGAGCATTCCAGTCAACAGCAGAAAGCACATTCTTTTCAGTGAAGATAAGATATATTCCAGGCTTTATATCAAGTCTTAATATATTTAAAAGGACTGAACTAGTACAGAATATATGGTTTCTGACTACAGTGGACTTATAAATTAGAAATCAATAATAGAAAGAAATGTGGAAAATATAAAACTATTTTGAAATTTTGAAAGACTTCCAAATAACTCATGGATAAAACAATAAATCACAAGGGAAATTATAAAGCATTTTGAAGTAAATGAGGATTAAAATGCAACCCAACACCATTGTGTTATACAGCTAATGCAATTCTCAGAGGGAAATTCATAGCTCATATTAGTAAAGAATAAAGGTTGAAAATTATATTAGTTTCTGAAGCTAGAAATTAGCTAGAAAATAAGTGTAAATTAAATCCTGAGCATTGGGAAAAAAGGAAATGATTCAGAGAACATGAATAAGTGAGAAGGACTAAAACATAAGCAATAGAGAAAAATCAATGAAATAAGTGTAACCGATTTGTTGAAAAGATCAATAAAATTCTAGCTAGACAAATCAACAAAAGAAAAAAACAAAATGATTAATCTCAGCAGTAACAGAAGAAACATCCTTACAGGTTTCTTACATACTTAAAGTATAAGATGTTATAAGTAGCATCTAAGATGGTCTTTAAAGATGCCTACCTTCTAGTATTCAGGGCCTTGTGTAATACATATTCTCTCCTTCAGCAATGTGCTTCTAACTTATAGACTACATTAACATTAGGACATATTATTTAATTGGTATATAGCAGGAAATTGTAACTCTCATTTTCTTAGCAAACAATTACATTTGTTGCTGGTTTTAATGAAATAAATTGCCATGCTAAATAGGCCCGTGTGTCACTGAAGGCAGCCTCTGGCCAGTAACCTGCTAGGAATTACGGCCCTCAGTTCAATAGTTCAAAATAAACTGCACTTTGCTAACTTGTGGGTGAAGCAGCTCTTTCCTTTGTCAGGCTTTCAGAGGAGACCCAGATTGACACCTTGATTGAGGTCTTATGATAGACTCTGAAGCAACAGACCCACATAATCTGATTTCTGACCCACAGAAACTGTGAGAAAACACAGTGTGCTATTTTAAGCTGTTAAGTTTGTGGTCATTTGTTATGCAGCAATAAATAACTGATATGTAACATAATATTACGAGCAAGTGCACACCAATAAATTCAACAAATTATATAAAGTGGATGAATTCCTCGAAAGACACAAGTTGCCAAAACTAAATTAAAAAATAGTATGCCTAAATAGGCCTGTATCAGTGAAAGTCATTATATTCATATTAGGGAACTTTCTCACAAAGA
>NW_012102399.1:2493891-2503798 GCF_000951045.1 Mandrillus leucophaeus
CTAGAAATTAGCTAGAAAATAAGTGTAAATTAAATCCTGAGCATTGGGAAAAAAGGAAATGATTCAGAGAACATGAATAAGTGAGAAGGACTAAAACATAAGCAATAGAGAAAAATCAATGAAATAAGTGTAACCGATTTGTTGAAAAGATCAATAAAATTCTAGCTAGACAAATCAACAAAAGAAAAAAACAAAATGATTAATCTCAGCAGTAACAGAAGAAACATCCTTACAGGTTTCTTACATACTTAAAGTATAAGATGTTATAAGTAGCATCTAAGATGGTCTTTAAAGATGCCTACCTTCTAGTATTCAGGGCCTTGTGTAATACATATTCTCTCCTTCAGCAATGTGCTTCTAACTTATAGACTACATTAAC
This sequence comes from Mandrillus leucophaeus, assembly GCF_000951045.1. Taxonomy (NCBI): domain Eukaryota; kingdom Metazoa; phylum Chordata; class Mammalia; order Primates; family Cercopithecidae; genus Mandrillus; species Mandrillus leucophaeus. The sequence goes on from NW_012102399.1 coordinate 2,494,271, forward strand.
ATTAGGACATATTATTTAATTGGTATATAGCAGGAAATTGTAACTCTCATTTTCTTAGCAAACAATTACATTTGTTGCTGGTTTTAATGAAATAAATTGCCATGCTAAATAGGCCCGTGTGTCACTGAAGGCAGCCTCTGGCCAGTAACCTGCTAGGAATTACGGCCCTCAGTTCAATAGTTCAAAATAAACTGCACTTTGCTAACTTGTGGGTGAAGCAGCTCTTTCCTTTGTCAGGCTTTCAGAGGAGACCCAGATTGACACCTTGATTGAGGTCTTATGATAGACTCTGAAGCAACAGACCCATATAATCTGATTTCTGACTCACGGAAACTGTGAGAAAACACAGTGTGCTATTTTAAGCTGTTAAGTTTGTGGTCATTTGTTATGCAGCAATAAATAACTGATATGTAACATAATATTACGAGCAAGTGCACACCAATAAATTCAACAAATTATATAAAGTGGATGAATTCCTCGAAAGACACAAGTTGCCAAAACTAAATTAAAAAATAGTATGCCTAAATAGGCCTGTATCAGTGAAAGTCATTATATTCATATTAGGGAACTTTCTCACAAAGAAATCTCCAGACTACATGGCTTCAGTGGTGAATTCTATCAACACGTAAAGAAGAAATAACATTAATCTTATAGTACTTCTCTCATAAAATAAGGGAAAATGAAGCATTAACCAACTCATTTTATAAGGTCAGTATTACCCTAACAATCAAAAGATCAAAAAGAAACAAAACCATGGGCTAATATTTGTTATAAATATAAGTGCAGAAATTCTTACCAACATGTTGTCAAATCTCAAAAAAATATAAAAAATATAGTGCATCATGACAAAAGGGATTTATCCCAGAAATCCAAGGTTGGTTTATCATCTGAAAATCATTTAGTGTAATTCATCATATTAACAAAATGAAGAGAAAACAGACATTCATATCATTTGAATAAATGCTCAAAAAGAATAGGACAAAATTTAGCATCAAAACAGAAGAAAAGAAACCTTCCCACTTTGATATAGGATATTTATGAAAAAGCTACCATTTACATTGTACTTACTAACAAATAGTTACTTTTTACCAAAGAGAAAAGATAAAAGGCAAAGATTTCTGCACTCGTCACTTCTAGCATCACTTCTAGACTAGAGGTCTTAGCCAATACATTATGGCAAGAAATAAACAGGATAAAGATTGGGAAATGAAGAACTAAAAGTTTCTTTATTCACATATGACATAATTGTGTGCATTAAAATGTCAAAAAGAGTATTTTTAAAAGTCACTAGAACTTATTTAGTAAATTTTAAAATAATGCTAAAATAAGACCAATGTACAAAATCAATTGTGTTCTTATATACTAGCATCAAAGAAGTGGAAATTGAAATTTAATAAGACATTATTTAAAATTGCATAAAACACTAAGCATTACATTTAATAAAATACTTGTAAAATCTGTACACTATAAATTCCAAAAATTGCTGAAATTTTAAAAACTCTAAAAAAAATTGAGATATATATATTATATCATGTTCACGAATTAGAAGACTCAATTTTAAGATGGTAATTTCCCACAAATTTTCCCGCAGTTAAAAAAAATTTTAAGCACATTCTCAGTTGGGTCTTTTTTTCATTGATAGAAATTAACAAACTTGGCCAGGTACAGTGGCTCCTGCCTGTAATCCCAGCACTTTGGGAGAGTAAGGTGGCAGGATTGCTTGAGTCTAGCAGTTCAAGACCAGCCTGGGCAACATAGGGAGACCACATCTCTACAAAAGAGAAAAATTAGCTAAGCACAATGGCTTATGCCTGTAGTGCCAACTACTTGGGAGCTGGCATGGGAGGACCACTTGAGTCTGGGAGTTAGAGGCTGCAGTTAGCCATGATTGCACCACGGCACTCCAGCCTGAGTGACAGACTGAGATTCTCATGAAAAGCAAAACAAAGCAAACAAAAAAGAAATTAACAAGCTGGTTGTAACATTTATATAGAAATGTAAAAAATTTAAAACAGCCAAAACAATTTCAAATATATACATATATTTGAAGAAATAATAGTTTTTATGAAGTATTGCTGAAGTAATTGGATATCCATATGCAAAAATAAAAGTGAATGTTAACCTTTGCCAATCCTCATACAAAAAAAAATTAATTCAAAGTGCATCACAGGCCTATTCAATAGAGCTAAACCATAACTCTTTGAAATAAATCATAAGAGAAAGTCTTCGTGGCTCTGGGTTAGGCAAATATTCCTTATATGGCACATCAACAACACAGAACACAAAAGAAGAAGGTTAATAAATTGAATCTCGTAAAAATTAAAACCTTTTGTTTTTCAAAAGACACCAAGACACCATTATAATGAAAAAAGACAAGCCACAGCCTAGGAGAAAATATTTCAGAATATATATATATGTGAAAATGACTCGTATCTGAAATATACGAAGAACAACTTATAACTCAGTAATTAAAAGCAGCCCAATTAAAATGATGGACAGAAGATTTGTAGATCCTTCACATATATACTATATAAATGACTAATACATATAGAAAACAATCTTAGTTCTTAACAACATTAGTTTGGTGAAAAATATGAATTTAACCACACTAAAGTATCACTAAACTAGAATGACAAAAAAAAAAGGAAATTACAAAATAAAACCACAAAACAAACAAACAATCAAACAAACAAAGAAACCTAGCAATACCAAGTATGGGCAAGGCTGCGTCACCGCTGGAACTTTAATATATGGCTGATGAGAATGTAAATAAATGGTACAGCCACTTCAGAAAACTGGCAGTTTTTACATAAAATTAAATGGAAACATCATATAAATCAGCGTGTATACTTCTAGGTACTTATCCAAGATAAATGAATGTATGTTCACACAAAGACCTATATATGAATGCTCATAGCAGCTTTATTTATAACAGTCTGTAGCTATAGTTACTTCAAATGTCCACTAACTAGTGAATGAATAAACAAATTGAGTTATATTTGTAGAATGGAATATTATTCACCACTGAACTGAATTACTGATATGTGTAACAACCTGGGTAGATCTCCAGATCATTAAGTATAAAATTCTAGATATGGAAGTCTACATTCTATGTGATTCCATCTCACAAAATTTTAGAAAAGATTAAGCTGATCTATTGTGACAAATAGCCGTTCAGCAGTTGCTAGGGACCAGGGTGGGGGAAATGAGTTGACTAAAGGGGCATCAGGGAACTTTTGGGGTTGATGGAAATGGTCCGTATTTTGCTAATAGTGAAGTGATAAGACTATACAGTTCCCAAAGTTATCAAACTTTACCCTTAAAACAGGTAAGCATTAGTGTATGTAAATCACACCTCAATAAAGCTGTTTAAAAAATTCATCCTGTCCAAGTAAGACAGAAAATATACAGGTAAGATATTTTCATTTATCATTATCAATATTATGTCCCTTCTCTTTCCAATCGATGGTAGAAATACCTCAATATGACATATGCTCAGATATTGAGAATTTTAGTTTCTGTTGGGCAAAATGAGGTGATCATCTTCATACATATCAGCCACGTTATGTAGACCTGGAAAGAGAAACAAAAGTTTTATTTAGCTTCAGAAAGACATTTAAAAATAAACAATATCCCGTCTATCAATTATCTTTTAAATAAACGGAATCATTTTGCCCTCCCTATTTTTTATTTCACACCTGCAAGGTCTTAGTCATAGAAACTGTATTTGCTCTCTGCTGGGTGTCAGGCTCGCTCTTGTTTTCTTTGGCAGTTCTTTAGAGGCATCATTGTGAAATTTACTCAGAGGATCAAAATTTAGATAAGCTTGAAGAAATTTCTGGTATTCCTGACATCATATGGTTAGAAAAACCTCTTGGGTGTTGGGGTAAAGGAGAGAGATGGGCAGGTAGTAACAGTGTTCTAACTCTTTAACCTGAAGAGTTTGTGTGTGATTGGTGTTGTGGTAAAGCAGAACTCATGTCATTTATGGGGAAAACAAACATTCATCACAGAATTAACTCAGATGAAATACGACTTCTGAACTGCAATTATTTTAAGTGTACAAAAGGTAATCACTTTCTTAAAAAAGAAGTTCTTTAAGATCTCAGAGACAGAGCAAGGGTCAAACACATGTGATTTTTAATTAGGTATTTTTCTGCCTTTATTAGTCCTTGATAGACCAATATTTTCTTGTATTTCCTAAAAACGTTTGAAATTTTATTTTATTTTTAAAAATTTTTTGGTTTAGACAAGGCATTGCTGTCACCTAGGCTGGAGCACAGTGGCACAATCACAGCTCACTGTAGCCTCAACCTCTTGGGGTCAAGCAATCCTCCCACCTCAGCCTCCCAAGTAGTTAGGACTATTTTTTGTTGAGATGGGGATCTCAAACACCTGGCCTCAAGCAATCCTCCTTCCTTGGCCTCCCAAAGTGTTGGGATTTCAGGCATGAGCCCAGAATTTTATAAATTAAAAACTCCACCCTAATCTTCTAAATAAAAGCAAATAAAATGAATAAACTTGAAATTTCTTCTTAGCATCTAAACTTATGTTTTAAACATTTTATGTTTGACTAGTATATTCTGCAAACAAACAATCAATATGCTTGAAGTTTTACTGAATTCTTTTTGAAGAAAACTTTTCCCTTCTGTAAGAGAAATTTGACATATGGATCCTTTGAATTATCTGGAAGAACAATTATTGGGTTGAGACAGTCAGACCATGTGAATGAAAGCATTTAAAAATAGTGGCTTTTTTGTGGCCAGGCATCATGGCTCATACCTGTCATTCCAATGCTTCGGGAGGCTGAGGCAGGCAGATTACTTGAGTTCAGGATTTTGAGACCATCCTGGGCAACACGGTGAAACTCTGTCTGTACAAAAAATTAACCCGGCATAGAGGCACGCTCTTGTGGTCTCAATTACCCAGGAGGCTAAGGCGAGAGGATTACTTGAGCCCAGGAGGTCGAGGCTGCAGTGAGCCGCGATTGTACCATTGCACTCCAGCCTGGGCAACAATAAGACCTTGTCTCAAAAAAAAAAAAAGAAAAGAAAGCATGACTTTTTCAAGAGCTGCCATTTAGCATGAGAGAAATTAGAGATAGCAAAAGGCCTTAAAGAAATAATTGAAAAATATTATCACCATCCTCAATGATTGATATTACATAGTCTTCCTAGACATCTCCCCTGTGGTAAAGTTTTATACTTTAAAAATATAACGTTAAAAAGAATTAAAGTAAATTGATTTAGAACAAGTGAATAGATTATTTACAAAGATAAGTAGCAAAATAAATATTATCTGATTGGTGGAATATAACATTCAAATTTGAATAAGTTAGGTGGAACACATAATATTTTAAAATTTACCTTAATTCTATAAACCAGTGGGGATCAGTTGAAGATTTTTTTCTCTCTTCATTGTTCTCTGTTTTTTTTTTAAAGAAATATATTCTTGTTATGAAATAAAAAGATATACAAATATATGTAATAAAATACAAGTGTTCCTTAAACCTTCATTTTTCTCACATCTTCCTCTAATCAAGACAAAGTAGTGAATAGTTTGGTTAAAATTATTCATTTTTTTTCCTATGAACTCATACATAATTTGCCTGATATATAAGTGAGATGATAGACATTACATTGCAACTGTATTTTTTAATTAATGGGTATTTGAACAATACTTTGTCACGTCTGTACATATAGATCTTTTGTATTCTTTTTAAATGCAGTGTAATATCCACAGGATATATATGCCATAATTTTTTGATGCACACTTACTCTGATTTCACTATTTTATATGGTTTTTAATTTTTCATTTTGACGTTATTTCAGACTAACTATATTTGTAAAGCTTCCTTAAATTTTTACATCTTACATAACCATAGTACAATAATCATAACTAGGAAATTAGCATCAACGTAACACTGTCAACCAATCAAAAAATTTTATATGTATGTTCCCAAGTGCCCCACTAATGCCCTTTTTACTGATTCATATCTAACCCAGAATCACACATTGTATTTAGTTGGCACGTCTCTTTGGTCTCCTTCATTCTGGGACAGTTCTGAAATTTACTTTGTCTTTCATGTCTTTAACACTTTTGAAGGTTATTGGCCACTTATTTTGTAGAATTTTCCTCAGTGTATGTTTATGTGTTTCTTCATAACATAATTTAGCTTATGCATTTGGGCAAGAATCTTACAGAAGTGAAGTGAGCTCCTCAGTACATCATATTCGAAAACATGATAACAATGCATCACATTGCTGGTAATTTTAAATTGATTGCTTGCATAAATTGGAGTATTCTAGGTTTTATCACTTTAAACGTTGCTATTTCCCCTTTGTAATTATTAAGCATCAGTGGAAGATGATCTTGAAAATATGAAAAATCCTTGTTCTTATTCAACTTTTGCCCACTAATTTTAGCATACATTGATGATTCTGGTCTGCAACAATTATTATTATTTTTCTGAGCAATTTCTTACTTTCTGAAACTTTCCGTGACCCAGATCTAGAATCAGCCATTTTACCAAGAAGCCCCAGTTCCTTATATTGGAGAGTAAAGTTTAAACCAGTTCCTTATATTGGAGAGTAAAATTTAAAAGTCAAGATCTGAAGACTGGATGTACTTATTACTACTGGGAAATCATTGCTTATAGGCCCTCAGTGGACAGAGCTTTTATATATATATATATATATATATGTATGCTCTCTATGTATCTATCTACAGAGCTTATATATATATGCATGTATATATATTTATATGCATGTTTAACCATATAGCTACACATATGTATATTAATTTCTGTATTATCCATATATGTATGTATATGGGTCACACACATACATCCATGTATATAAAAAACTGTGAGTTCCTACTAATATTTTCAATTCCATTTGGCATCACAGTGTTCCTTCTAGCCTTCTCCCTTACCTTATTTGAAACTTCTTTCTTCAACAGTGAGAAGCCTGGCTGTTGTTATCTACAATATACTTATACAATTGTTTAATCCTAAAGTATGCATGAAGTATTTTCAGAATTGCTAAAACATATTCCATGAAAATAAATTTCCAAACTATAGAACAATATTTGTATATAGTTTTTGTTTGTTTGTAGTCCTGCTGTATGTAATCAAAACACTGTTTTCCAAGGTTACTTAGATTAGCGCTTCATCACTTGCTTCAGAGTGGTTATGTTATTCATTTGTAATTCACTTAGGTTCTTTTTTTATTGCTCGTATCCCATTTGGGTTTTCCCTACATCCTGGTTGATTTTATGATTCTACTATTTTTGACACCGCAAATAATCTTGCCAAAATCATCTTTGTTCTAATGACTTTGTGTGAATTTGTAAGTATTTCTATAGGTAGATTCCTAGAAATGGAAATTCTGGGTCAAATGCATGTACATTGTACATTTCGATATACATCACCAATTTATTACAAATACCAACACTAACATACAACCCCACAGAAAGCTTCTGAGACTTTGTTGCTCATACACATCAACACCGAATACTGTAAATCTTTTAAATTTTTGCCAACCTCATTACAGAAAAAATTTGTCACCTGTTAATTTGTTTTTATTTCACTAATGTTGGAGTGGATATTATTGGCCATTTCTACTTGTTAGTGTGAATTGCTTGTTTTTTTTTTTTTTTTGCCTCCAATCCTAGGCATATTTTACACTTTTCTTGTTGATGTTTTTTAGAGTTTTAAAAATATAATAGATATTGACCCTGCTGTTTCCTATACATGTTGCAAATATTTTCTCTCAGATGGTCACTTGACTTCCTTTTCTTTTTTGGTGGCTTGCACCATAACAATGTTTTCATTTCTTATGGAGTAAAGTCCATCAACATATCCATTTATGAAGTCTTCCTGTGTGGTTTAGGAAGGCTTTCTCCACAGTAAGATAATAAAAATATCAACAAAATATGTAAATCATGTTTTTCTTACTGATTTGAAATACCACTTGTATGATACTCTAAACTGTCACTTAAACATGTGCCTGGAATGCACCATTCTGGCAGTCCTTGAGTACGATCTGAGGGCCCCTGGCAATCCATGTGATCTTTTCATAGACCCACAAGATAAAAACTATTTTCATAGTAATACTACAATGCTATTTATCTCTCACTTTCATTCTTTTATGCATGGTCAGTGAATTTTTCCAGAAACTACAAGCATGACATGTGATGTCTTAACAGGTTGAATGCAGAGACAGCTATGAGAAGCCATTTGCCTTCTACTAACTCGGTAGCATATATGTGTATGTGTGTGTGTGTACACACACATTAGCTTCCTGTGACACACACACACACAAAGCTAGTATTTAAGCTGAAAGAGATTTTACATTAGTGAATATAATTTCTGTGAGATAAATATTTTAATATTAACATGTCAGATTTAATGACAATACATTAGTGGACTTGAGTGTAACTCCGTCTTTATTTTTTTTGTTTTTGTTTTTGTTTTGAGACACGTTCTCAGTCTGTTGCCCAGGCTCGAGTGCAGTGGGCCAAACATGGCTCACTGCAGCATTGAACTCCCCAGGCTCAAGCTATCTTCCCACCTCAGCCTCCTGAGTAGCTGGGACACAGGCACGCACCACCATGCCTGGCTAATTTTTGTATTTTATGTAGAAACAAAATCTCACTATGTTACCCAGGCTGATCTCGAGCTCCCAGGCTCAAGCAATCCTTGTGCCTCAGCATCCCAAAGTGCTGGGATTACAGTCATGAGCCACCACAACCAGGCTGTAACTCCATCTTTGGAACCATGATTGAAATGCGACAATAGATTTGTTACAGAAACCAGAGTTCCATAGAAATCATGAACAGTATTCTGTCAGAATTAATTGGCTATAGAGAATTTAAAATAATAAATGCTAAATTTTCAAATTTTTATTTGTAAATTGTATGCAACACATCCTTTAGACAAATAAAATTTATAATTAGCATGTGCATATATATGTATGTATTATGCACATTAAGTTTGTGGAGAGCAGGTTATTAAACATTTACCTGCTCTCTACAGGTTATTAAACATTAAATATTCAGGTGCATGAATATTAACACTATAACAAATTCTACTCTGCATACAACAGAAAGGGTAACATTTACAAATCTACTAAACTTTATACCAAGTGTTGATGAGGATGTGGAGCAACTAGAACTCTCATATGCTTCTGGAAGAAATCTAACTCGATGAAACCACTTGAGAAAGCTATTTGGAGGTATCTTTCAAATTAAACATACTCATCATCTGATACAACAATTTGATCCTAGTTATCTATGTTTGTAGAACTGTATCTGTACACAGAATATATGTATAAAAACATTTATAGCTGCAAACCATAAATAAGCCAAATAAACAGTAACAGCTAAAAAGTAAATAAGCTATTAAGCAATCACAGTCAAATTCTATACAGCAACCAAAGAGAATAAACCACTGTCACATGTAACAACATAGTTGAAACTAATAAAACTGAGCAAAAGGAAAAGAGTGCAGCCTAATAATTTCATTTG
>NW_012102399.1:2503848-2504176 GCF_000951045.1 Mandrillus leucophaeus
ACCAAAGAGAATAAACCACTGTCACATGTAACAACATAGTTGAAACTAATAAAACTGAGCAAAAGGAAAAGAGTGCAGCCTAATAATTTCATTTGTATAATTTTTTGAAAATACAGGAAAAACTAAATTACACTGTTAAACGTCAAAATAATGGTTCTCTGGTGAGATAGTTACTCAGAAGGGGCGTGAAGGAGACATCAGGTATGTTAGTAATGTTTTATTTCTTGTTTTAATTAATTTTATTTGAGACAGGGTCTCACTCTGTTGCTCAGGCTGGAATGCAGTGGCATAATGACGACTAACTGCAGTCTTGACCTCCAAGGGCTCA
>NW_012102399.1:2505570-2506956 GCF_000951045.1 Mandrillus leucophaeus
ATTTTCCACAGACTTTTTTTTCAAACTTCTTCTGATATTCAACCAATTTTGATTCCAAAAGAATCTTTTGGAATATAACAAAAAATATGCTATCTGGGTATTAAAATGTTTGGTGAGATCTAAGATTTATTGTATTCATTCATTTAAATATATACTGAGCTGCTATTAATAGTAAGTGTAGCCACTGTACTAAGCCTTGCAAATACAATGATAAATCGCTACAAGGGAAAAAAAAAAGACAGGGTATCTGCCCTCATGGAGAACATTTTCTGATGGGAGAGAGTTTTTGCTTAAATAGACAGACACATACAGCACCCATGCGCTCCAAAGGTGCCTCAAATAACTTTAATAGGGCACAGTTGTCCTTCTTGATTTAAACATAAGTAATTATGGTCATTTTCAGTACAATACAGGTTTCACTAAGAAAGCATTATGAATTCAGTATTCTTATACATATTTTACTCTTTTATTGGTAGCCATCAATGCTTTCAATATTTGCAAAAACTTCTCTTGTGACAATGACCTCCAAAAACTGTTTTCTTTATAGTCTTACTATATTAACCACCATATGAATCAGTTAATATTTACTGAATATACAAGTATTATATCCTGGCAGCCTGTCTTTTCAAACTTCAAAACATGGGAGAGGAAATATTAGGTGACTTGTTACAGGTCATACAGCAAATAAGTAGATAGTTAGACTGGGTCAACAGTCATAACGAAATGAAGCCAAATCTCGCATGTCAGTGCTGACTGTGTACATGTTGGCAATGGTATTTAGATTTCTTCATTGATAAAGAGAGTAGTTCTAATAGCCTTGTGGGACTGGATTACCAGTTGAGTATATTTTTGAAGAGCATGTTTTCTAATGTACAAAATTATGTTAATGGAAAAATATGGCTGATGAATTAATAGTATAAATATATTATTTTGCAGATGGATGAACCCAGAATAGTGTGTAGGGGAAAATTACTGAGCTAAAAGATGGTTCATACATATTTTTTTCTTATGTCCAGTAGGTTTAGCCAATACGAATGGTTCTGATGTGAAATGGAGAACATGAACTAGTACATTTTATATGCTAGTAATGTTCATAAAGTTTTTAAAGATCTTTTTGTCATTTTTCATTGAATTTCAAAATGATTTATAGTAAAAGTTTGCAAAACTGAAAATATAAAAAAAGTAGATTCTCTTTTTTAACACATTATTAAGTTTTGAATTACCATAATGAGGAAGTATGGCTTACATTATTAACTGTTCATAAACACATCTTAAAGACTATGAGCCTTTCTGATTTTTAGGATCATTTATGAGTTGTTCATAGATCAGTTATCATCCCAAATACATGTTGATTTAAAGGTTTTGTGTATGATTTTTAGGATCATT
>NW_012102399.1:2509726-2511364 GCF_000951045.1 Mandrillus leucophaeus
GGTTTCATCATATTGGCCAGACTGGTCTCGAACTCCTGATCCCATGATCCACCTGCCTTGTCCTCCCAAAGTGCTGGGATTACAAGCGTGAGCCACCATGCCCAGCTGATAATTTTCCTCTATCATTCCTTCCACATTCATGAGTTTGTATTCTACCAGAAGGAAGAATGTTCCCTATTCATTCATTCACCCCTCATTTGTTTGTATTAATGTTGATTTGTGGATTCTTAATCTGTTCCATATATTATAAACTTCTAATTTTGTTATTGATAATGATGTATAAATTGTCCCAGATTTGGCCAGTGATAGCTCCTTCAACATGATCATGTGACCTTTATACATATCCTCATCATTCTTAGGGTACTTTCTCGTATTTTGGCACTAAAAAGTGTCAAAATGTTTCAGGCTTATGTTTTTTATTTCTTTCTTTTTATGTCCCAGCTGTGTAATTGGACAGAGCTCTACAAAACTGTAAGAAACCTTGATTCCTTTTAGTTTGACTGATTCTTAATATTCCCTTTGACACACCCTAAGGTCCCAGGTATGTTTGAGTTTGTTTCTTGTTTTTGTTTGTTTGTTTGTTTGTTTGCTTTTTTTTTAATTTGACTGTCCCTTGACAAGTATTACACTGACGTAAAGATTATAGATTTATAATTGGTTGAGTCCACAAATATTAATGACATACCATTATGTACCAGGCACCATTCTAAGAACTAGGAATGCAATGATAGAAAAAAAAAAATGACTACAATCTATCAGGAAGCATATACTTTATTTGTAGAAGAGAGACAAGGAAACTCATAAAATAAAGGTAGATATAGCAGATGATAGTAAGCCTATCTTGAAATGACAGCTATTTATTCTTAATCTCTTTTTTGAAATATCTAGGTTACTCCTGAACCCATCCTAGTCTACATACATTTTAGAATCAGTTTTTAAGCTGATTCTAGATCAATACATATTTTTATTTTGAAGGTATTTCTTCAGAGTTTCTTTGACTATGTACATTAATTTTTAAAGAATTAACAACTTTATGATATCAGTCTTTGTTTTCACATCAAGCCACAAAGCTGGATTATTTAAAAGGAGTATTGTTTCTCTGCCACTTATAAACCTCTTTTACATTATTTTAGAGTTAGTTGGTTTCCTGAAAGTTTGTTGTGCTATAAAATACTACTTTCTAAAATGTTGATACATGTATAGCCATTGTCTCACATAAAACCAAGAATCCTCAATGACTGCAGGATGATATTGTAAGAGCACATGGCTAACAAATGAGGAAAGGACCAACGGGAGAGTAAAATAAAAATTGTCAGCAGTCTATGTTATGGGATAAAAATTTAGGAATCTTCATGTTGCATAATAGAGAGTCCTCGAGGCAGTTATGGTGTGAGAAACTAAGGAAAAGAGAAATGAAAAATGCTGAATTTAAATCATTTTGGCATGGCACATAAATAGAATCTCTGGTGTATTTGAGAGTAATTCTAATGCAAACAATTTGCTTTCAAAAATAAAATTTTATTTTAGATATTTTTAGGTTTACAAATTAGTTATAAAGATAGTACAAAGAGTACCCAAATATCCCACATCCAGTTTACATCTTAACATTGCTGTGGTACGTTTGTTATACGTTTGTTA
>NW_012102399.1:2516189-2516789 GCF_000951045.1 Mandrillus leucophaeus
TGATTTTTAGGATCATTTATGAGTTGTTCATAGATCAGTTATCATCCCAAATACATGTTGATTTAAAGGTTTTGTGTATGATTTTTAGGATCATTTATGAGTTGTTCATAGATGACTTACCATCCCAAATATTTTTGGTTAAAAGGTTTTGGGAATGATGCCCTAAAGGTTGTATTTGTCAAGCTTTCCTAGATGAACTTAAATAGATCAAGAGAAACAGAGAAATAGAAATAGAGAAAATAAAGAGGAATAGCTAGGCATGACATAATGTTAGTAGCCACAATAAACAGCACAATCACAATATTAACAATGTGAGCATTGACCACATTATGGCTGTGCAGAGCTACAAAAAATAAATAATTACTATATAGAAGCATAGTGGTTTAAAAAATCTAGAGTTTTTATAATGATTATTTAAATTTATAGATTTATTTAATACTTCGTATTATAAATAGTTCTTAATTTTATCCATTTTAAAGACTATATACAAAATAAGAAATTAGATTTTATTTCTCAAACTTCATTCTGAAGAAGATAAAATGATATAAGAAAATCAAATATATTAGTAACGCATTTAAAAAATCTCAGAATTAAGTGAGC
>NW_012102399.1:2519404-2520313 GCF_000951045.1 Mandrillus leucophaeus
AAATTAGTTATAAAGATAGTACAAAGAGTACCCAAATATCCCACATCCAGTTTACATCTTAACATTGCTGTGGTACGTTTGTTATACGTTTGTTATACCTAATTAATCAATATTGATACATTATTATTAACTAAACTCCACACTTTATTCAGATTTTATTAGTTTCTTCCTAATGTCTTTTTTCTGCTCTAAGATTTTATCTAGGACTACTAGACAATTTCTTTTAAATTAACCTTTTGCTATTGCTGAACTTAGTTCTTTCAATAAAAACACTTTCCTGTGGCTATCTTCCTGGCATGAACCAATTAGTCTGGTTTTATGTAGATTACACTAAGATATGATGATTGAATCCTCTTTGTGATTCTCATGTTTGATTGTCAGGTGTTATATTTATTTTTCCTAAAAGAAAATAAGTTTGTTTCGAGGTGTTAGGATGATCATCTAAAATGATTGAATATAAACAATCTAAAGTCAGAAAATATGCCAGGACAACCAATTTCATCTACTTCTGAAGCCACTGGGCTTTCTTTTAACCTCTAGTTGAAGGGTCTTGGATCTATTTCTAAGTACCAGTATAACTTCTGTTGCTCTCAGATTTTTGACAAATCATGTAAAATTCAAAAGTATCAAACATCACAGTGTGAATACTAAAACTAGAAATCAGAAAAATCTGAAAACTGCCTTACCAAAGTTAATCATGACTCATCTGTATGCCTGAATTCAGCTGTGAGGAACTAGAAGTACCAGTCCTGACACTTGTGGTGTACTAAACAGCCCTTAGCAAAACAGATTGCCCTAATTGTTCAATTAATTTTTCAACACTGATCCAATTCACCTGTGGTCATGTAGCCAGAGCCTAGAAAAATATTTCCCTGTGGATGGATGTCCAGTGAAATAGAATATTTAAAA
>NW_012102399.1:2522833-2563297 GCF_000951045.1 Mandrillus leucophaeus
TTGTTTGAATGCAACCAGTCAGCATATGATTGATTTATAAGCTTTAATTAATGAATTGCTTAATCCCAAAAATGTGATTTTAACAGATTGATAGTTGGTGTTTTGACATTCTTCCTTGAGTTTTAGAGAATCACTTGTTTGCCTCTCAAGGTGAATTGAGGAATGAGTATAAGGAATACTAAAGTCAAACATAAGAATCACTACATTAAGCAAATCCATTCTTTGCATGTGTTACTCTGAGGTCGACATTATTCCTAAATTCCTTTCAAGACTATTCACAACAGACTTGCTTTCTTCATTATTGTGACCTTATTAAGTGCGACTTCACTTCCACTTTGTTCGGCTTTTACGCCCTTTTGCCATTCTTGTGTCCAATTCTCTTTGCTGGCCTATTTTCCTCTTCCACCGACTGGACTTTTGAATTGGCTTAAGTTGAAGTGCAATCTCTGACATTAACTTTGCTGCAACTGTTCTTTCTACCAATTATGTTAAATGAAAGCTAGATTTCTCCCACCACACAGCTCGTCTTTCTCAAAAATCCTAAGCAAATGACACCTATTCTCTTTCCTTCCTCTCCACTTGCAACTTGCCAAGATCTAGAGAAAAGCTCAAATCAATGCTGGCCTTGTTTCTATCAGTCGCTCTCACATCCTTGCCATTTCTTCAATTCAGAAGCAGCCTTGACAAATGCAAATCTCGCTTTTCTAATGGTGCACTTGTCCTGTGAAATGCTGCTGCAGAAAGTTGGGGAAGCCTCTGGGTGTTCTGCACCCAGGCCTTGCAGAGCACACAGGTACTCCCTGCACCTCTGTTCCCTCTCCCCAGGGTTCCCGCACAGCTGCTGCAGGATATTGACCCTTCTCATTCTGACAAGGTGCTGTAACTAGACAGCATAATTTTCTACTTCATTCAGGGCATTCCATAACTCTCCTCATTCCCCTGAAACAAAATTCTTTACTTTCACTTTTCTGCTTTTCCTCCAATCTCAGAGGACAGTGATAATTTCTTTTGTAGTTACTTATGCTCATAATCAATGACCCCCTTTTCCTTTAAGAATGTGTTCTAAAAACTCTCCAATTCTTATTTTTATTACTCCGTAACCTAAAAATATTCCCAAATCCTCTTCTTCTTCAAAAATACGTTACCTTTCCCCACATATCTTTCTGTTGATTCAAGGAATAATGTCCTTTAAAAGAGAATTTGAATCCACCATCCTCTTTTTGCTCTCATTCTTGGCTACCTTTCTCTAGCAGCTAACATTTCTCAGTACCTCAGTGACTGAGAACAAGTAAACACAGAACAAGTAAAAACCTGCCTGAAAATATCTGCTTCCAGCCTCACAGGCCCATTCTATTCTGTCATCATTTCATAACCTCTTCCATGTAGGTTACAAGCCGCTAGCCTGTCTCTCAGAACTTCTCATTTCCTTTCCATCATGGAAATCTATCCTCAAGGAGATCACTTCTCAGTGTTCCATCAGCTATTCTACTGCCCCTCAGGGATTGTTCAGGCCCCCTCCCTTTCCCACACATCAAGCTCAGGGATTTGCCCCTGCCCAGGACTGGCAACTTGACTTTACTCACATGCCCTGAGTCAGAAAACTAAAATACCTCTTAGTCTAGGTAGACACTTTCACTGGATAAGTAGAGGCCTTTCCCACAGGGTCTGAGAAGGCCACCGCAGTCATGTCTTCCCTTCTGTCAGACATGATTCCTCGGTTTGGCCAGTTTTGCCTCACACAGGGTCTCTTCTTCCTCTGTGGATCCGCTACCTACATGTGTCTACCTGCTAATTGGACAGGCACATGCACACTAGTTTTCCTTACTCCCGAAATTCAATTTGCAAATGGGACCGAAGAGCTCCCTGTTCCCCTCATGACACCGACACGACAAAAAAAGTTATTCTACTAATTCCCTTGCTGGTCGGTTTAGGACTTTCTGCCTCCACTATTGCTCTCGGTATTAGAATAGCAGGCATTTCAACCTCTGTCACGACCTTCCGTAGCCTGTCTAATGACTTCTCTGCTAGCATCGCAGACATATCGCAAACTTTATCAGTCCTCCAGGCCCAAGTTGACTCTTTAGCTGCAGTTGTCCTCCAAAACCGCCGAGGCCTTGACTTACTCACTGCTGAAAAAGGACTCTGTATATTCTTAAATGAAGACGGTTGTTTTTACCTAAATCAGTCTGGCCTGGTATATGACAACATAAAAAACTCAAGGATAGAGCCCAAAAACTTGCCAACCAAGCAAGTCATTACGCTGAACCCCCTTGGGCACTCTCTAATTGGACGTCCTGGGCCCTCCCAATTCTTAGTCCTTTAATACCCATTTTTCTGCTTGTTTTATTCGGACCTTGTATCTTCCTTTTAGTTTCTCAATTCATCCAAAACCGTATCCAGGTCATTACCAATCATTCTATATGACAAATGTTTCTTCTAATGACCCCACAGTATCACCCCTTACCACAAAATCTTCCTTCAGCTTAATCTCTCCCACTCTAGGTTCCCACCTCGCCCCTAATCCCGCTTAAAGCAGCCCTGAGAAACACCGCCCATTCTCTCCCCCAAAATGTTCGCCACCCCAACACTTCACACTATTTTGTTTTATTTTTCTTATTAATATAAGAACGCAGGAATGTCAGGCCTCTGAGCCCTAGCCAAGCCATCGCACCCCCTGTGACTTGCAGGTATACGCCCAGATGGCCTGAAGTAACTGAAGAATCACAAAAGAAGTGCAAATGCCCTGTCTCGCCTTCACTGATGACATTCCACCACAAAAGAAGGGAAAATGGCCGGTCCTTGCCTTAAGCGATGATATTATCTTGTGAAATTCCTTTTCCTGGCTCATTCTGCCTCAAAAAGCTCCCCCACTGAGCACCTTGTAACCCCCACTCCTGCCCTCCAGAGAACAACCCCGCTTTGGCTGTAATTTTCCTTTACCTATCCAAATCCTATTAAACGGCCCCACCCTTATCTCCCTTCACTGACTCTTTTCGGACTCAGCCCGCCTGCACCCAGGTGAAATAAACAGCCATGTTGCTCACAAAAAAAAAAAAAAAAAAAAAAAAAAAAAACCTGTCTTCATGGAACAGATATTACAGATCAGCTACATAATACATGAGAACATGATAAGGACAATGTAATAAAATACAACAGGGATAGGGATAGAGAAGAAGAAGAAGTAAATGGGTTTGTGGTTTACAACATTCTTACCAATGATTAAGAAAAGCCTCTCTGAGAAGATGGCATTTGAGCAAAAATTTAATGAAAGGGAGGAGTGAGTCATACAGAATTTGGGGGAAGAGAGTTTCAGGGAGAGGTCAAACCAGTGCCAAATCCTGAGACAAGCACATAGAGGCAAGCATGGCTGATGCAGAGAGAGAGAGAGGCATGATATGAAGTCAGAAAAGGGAAAAGAGGAATGCTCATCATTTACCAGACATGAAAGCCAAGAGCTGGGCCACACAGACAGGGCTCATCTCAAGTGGGTAGTTCGATTCTCTTCTGAACGGTACTTGGAGTGTATTGGAAAGAGAGAATAGCATGTGCAAGTGCTTTCACATGCACACGTCATGTTCAGTTTTAGGCAGATGGACCTTCCTCATGAGGAAGAAAAGACAAGATGGGAAAGGAAGGCAGGAGTCAGACCACGAAGGGATATGAACATGAGGGTACGCGAGTGGAATTTCAGTCTATAGCCAACAAAGAGCCATCTATACTTTATCAAAGGGATTAGTTAAGGAGAGGGACTTCAAATATATGGAAGAAGAAGTCTAAACCAGATGGCAAGGTTCTACTAAGGACAAAGAACCTCCTGACCTCTCGAACTTCTAAGGAACTTTCTCCAGCCTCCCTCCCACATTCCCAGGTCACCATACACACCCAGCCAGTTTGTTTGCATCAGATCACATGCCTTGCTTGTTCTGTCGGTTCTCTGCTCTCTTGTGTTGGTTATTAAGCTCTTGTCTTTCACAACCTTCTATATTCTGTTTTGTGATTCTGCAGTTTGGACTCTGCAAACTACATTTCTACTTTGCCAGCTGTCTCCTGTTAGGTTCTGCCACTGCGGAGAGACAGTTTGGAGGAGAAAGATGGGAAATGCTCATTTATTTTTGTTTGCTGTTCTGTCAGCAATAATTTTTCATGCCCCTCAGGCAGCAGCAGCTGCTTCCAGTGGTCATTGGTTATGATTTCCACTTTCTTTTTTATTTCTTCGTTTCACTTACAGGCCCTAAACAACCATGTCTGAGATATTAGTACCAGCTACCTGATGTCCAGCTCCTCTGAGATGTGGGTTCTGCTTCAGGGGGCCCCTCCTCAGAGTTCCAGAGGTACCAGCACCCACTGGACAGCGTCTCTCTTTAGAGACTGCAGGTCCCAGTACATGGAGACCTGCCTCCAAGCTTCTACAGCCTCATAAGCAATCTTTTCCCTTTGTTCCATTAGTCTTACAGGTGAAGGCTGCCTGTTGAAATCACTGCTCTGCGTTATCTGAGTGTGTGTGTGTGTGTGTGTGTTTTTTTTTTTTTTGCCTTTGTACTCCTCCAGTACTTGTTTAACCAATTTCCTGTGTTAAATCTTATCTATTAAAATATCTGGTGTAATTACTCTTTTCCGACTGAACGCTGTCTGATGCATGTCTTTATTTTTCTTCTTTCTCCAAACGTTCTGCTGAAAACACTACATAGACCTTTGTTACTACTGAATCTTCAAGGGTTTCTTCTGTCTTATATTTTTTTGTCGAATAAAATTGCACTTCAGAAAAAATTAAACAAGTATCTGAGAGCCTGCAGTGTTCAAGACATTGCACTAGACACCATAGAGGGCTTGTGGTATTAAAGCAGCCTCTCTCTCCTAGCAGAGCGATAAGAAGAGACTCTCATATAGTGCAAGCTTTTGTATTCCATGCTGTCAACTAAAACAATCACTTACATAATTTCAACAATTTGTAAGTTTTATTAAACAACATTCTTCCTTAGTATGTTTGTCTTACTTCATCTTAAGCTAAAATAATATCATATTTTAACCTATTTTATATGAGTATTAATTTTTACATGGATAGGCCAATCACCTCCTTTATACACTAACATAGTAAAGCCTCAATGTTAAATTGGCTCAAATAGAACCATTCTTTTTATACAAATGTGCTTCAGAATTCATAGCCTTCTCTATCTCCTTCCTTCCATTCTTTCTCTTTGTGGCCAGGCTATTGAGGAAAGGAGAATTGGTAGGAGATTGTTAACTTGTGTAAACAAAGTAATAGCTGTTTAAAAATTGGAAGGGAGAATTTTGCAGGCCCAGAAGGCAAAAAAGAGGAAGCTAAAACCGAGGAGTCAGCACCATTGTAAAGAAAGAACATTGGCACTGATTAGAAGCCTGGAAAATCAAATACCAGTTTAAAGGTTGGTACATTGGGCCTCTTAGGAAGTGAAAAAGGCACATTTCACATCCTTTGTTTGAGATGAATGAATTCTCAAACTGCTAGATTTCAATGAACTGGAAGATACATTATTTGTGGGATATGTTCAAGAATTCCTAAGGGTGATAGATCAACAGGAACTGGCATAATTTATTATATTCTAGCTGACAGAGTGAAGAATAAAGACAATTCTGTGTAAGGCTCACATGAAAAGGGAAGTCAAGTGTAAAAGAAATCAGATCTTATTTTTTCCTGATCTCTAGCCAAACATTCAGTTAAAAGGTGAACTTCTCTTCCAGCAAAGAAATGTTTCTTGCCAGGAATGTGGAGGTAAGCTATCTTATTCCAGGCCAAACTGAGAATGAATTATGAAAGCAAAACTTATATCTTTTGGGAAACCGGATCAACTAAAGATCTGATGCAAATGTTAAAAGGAATTGAATTCAGGAAGATCTGGATTCTAACTCAGTCTCAAAGGGAATTTAAAGACTTTATGGTTTCCTCCCTGCCCCCCCCCTTTTTTTTCCTGGAATCAAATTTTATAGCTTTTATATTTGTAGTAAAAAATATGTTTTCTGAAGTTTGTATATGTTATGTGAAGCTTTTAAACCACTATTTCATTTAAACAGCAGCAGATGGTGCATTTCGTTTATGACAGTTCTTCTGTGTATCCTGTGGGACAATGTAGTTCTTCGAATGTTTCTATAGCATCACCAGCAATTCCGTAGACCTGCCAATTAACAATGCTATTGCAAAAAATTATCAGTGATTCAAATCAAGCATAATGGTACTATTCTTTGGTGCTAATAGTAAAGATTATAGAAATAATATGATATATTAAAATTTGATTGCATATTCAGTTATTTTTATGATTTTAAAGGGATGAATAAGGAAAAAAAGTCCTGCTATGTTCAAAGAAGAAAATAATCACACTGTTATTTGAAATTTGTTTATAATAGACTTTCATTTGTGATTGGCTAGTATTAGATTCTCTTAAACCAAGTAAAGTATATCTGCCAAGAGTATATAATCCACTATAGATAATGTATTTGTAAACTATTTTAAAAGACAAAGGGAATTTTACTGCAGAGTTTATAAAAATAAATAGTACAGAATGTTGTTTGACTAATGAAACGTGTGAGAAGTCATTATTTCTCCCCTTCCTCACATTTTATGAGGTGGGGGGGTGGTAATATCAGTCCATTGTTATAGTACATTTTATGAAATTGCTTCACTATTTTTTATAAAATTATTGCACGGAACTCGGTTTTATTATGAAGAAATAGGTGTCAACTTATCTACCAATTTCTTTTGTATATGTTTTAGATTTTTTAAAGAAAAATTTGCATCTAAATGGCAGAAGACATAAACCCTGTAGTGTAGTTGCTTCAAGATGTCATGTGTCAATTTTCAATTTCAAAGTGCTTTTTGTGGAAAGTGATGTAAACACAGCGCTAACCCAGAGCCATTAGTTCTGTTTCTCAATTTCAAGAATATCTTATTATAGTAGAGCTTGTTATAAAAGATTACATTGTTAAGAACTTCAATGGCTTGTTTTGAGTCCACTAAGTGAAATAAAAATGAGATAGTTTAATACATTTTCTACCACTGGGTATTTTGAAAGTTATGTTGATTTTACTAGTTAGAGTATTCATGATATTTGAGGTGAGGGTTTTAATAGAAAGGTACCAAGGTACTCTGTTTGACTCTCCTGTTAGGAGGGATCATGGTAGAGATAGAAGCCATTCAGCAATGTTTAGTCAAAAATACTATGTGTAAAATATTGGGATAGAAATACATTGAGAATTAGATATACTACAGTCAAAACCAGTATGTTAAAAGTACTCAAATAAAAAGATAAAATGATTAGTCGCATGAAATGGAAGCAAATCAACTAATATAGGAATTCAAAGACCAAAAAAGTTTACATTTCCTGAGAAAAACAAGAAAGAAATGATATTTGAGGAATGTGGTTAGTAGACAGCATCTAAGATGGTTCCCAAAGATCCCTGTCTCCTAATATTCACATCCTGTGCAATCCTTCGAAGTGACTCTACTATGGGATAGAACACTGCAAAGGTGATTGGATATCACTTTTGAGATTCCATTACAAAATGACGCTGGCTTCTATCTTTTTGGCTTCTCTTGCTAACTCACTTGCTCTGAAAAAGAAAGCTCATGTTGTGAACTCCAATATGTAGTGGCAAGGAACTAAAGGTGGCCTCCAGTAAACAGCCAGTGAGGACCTCAGACCCTCAGTCTAACAATTCACCATGAACTGAGTGCTGCCAACAACCACACATGCTACTTTGATGTAGATTCTGTCTCCAGCTGAGCCTGGGGAGCAATGCAGCCCCTGTTGATGCCTTGATTTCAGCCTAGTTGTAGTCTCTGAGACAGAGGCATCCACCTAAAATGTGCCCAAATTCCCGATGAAAAGAAAGTATGTGATAATAAATGTTCGTTGTTTTAAGCAGCTACGTTTGGGGGTAATTTGTCACAACCATAATTATCTAAAGCAAGAAGTGTGAAGAAAAAGCCAAAAAATTCCGATAAATACATTTAGGTAGAAGAAGGGAGATTAAAGAGTATCCCCAGTGAAAGGAATAATAGAAAAAAAAAATGCACAGAGCTAGGAAATTTCATGGGGTGCTTGAGGGAAAACAAATATTTGAATTTTATGAAGTATAATGCACAGAACGATTTTGTAGAGATCAAAATTTAAAACAGTACATTGAAGCCTCAGTACAAAAGGTCTGGAAAGTCAAGTTTAGGATACACACACACACACATACACACACATATATACATAAATATATATATATTTTTTTTAGTTGAATTAGGTACATAAGCTAAGCAAAGGAGTACTTTAAGAAGTTTTACTAACAGTAATGTGTAAGTAATGTGAGAAGGAATGAATTATGAAATGTACTTTGAAAAACTATACAATTGTACATGGAAAAAGTAACAAATGAAAGTAATAGGATAAAAATGTGAGAGACTGAGGCAGAGGAAGAAATGATAGGTTTTTTTGTTTCAATCATGAATTTACCTGAGATTTTTAAGGAGATGTATAATATGTCTATAAGGATTTAATCTTGGATTATGGGGAAAATAGTGACACAATATGAGAAACATTAAATTCAAGAGAAGAAGAATGACTGGGAATGGAGAAGACATATCTAGTTTTTTGACCTGAAGGCAGGATAGCAATACCACACTGTGATGACAAATCAAAGCTACTGTGAGCATTTTAGGATAGAATTTGCATGTGGGTTATATTTAAAGATGTGCAAAATGATCAAAGTCAGAGTCTGGAAAGAATCTTGGAAAAGGCTCACATTTAGGGCCTGAATGAAAAAATATCAAAAAGAGCCAAAGAAAACCGGGAAATTAACAGGAAAAGTACTTGGTAAGAATGTAGATGCAGACAAATTCTTATGCAAATAGATCAAAACCCAGTGCTTTAGACCAAAACCAGTGTAGTCAAACTTACTCCTCAGCCATTCAAAAACAAATTTCAGAAAAAAATTGCTATATTTGGAGGCAGAACTTGCATGTGGGTTAGTTAATTTTTCAATTGTGCCCTCCAAAACAAACCAGTTATAAATGTAGTTAAGCAATTGAACTACGTTACTTGCTATATAATATTTTTAAAAGATAGTTTGTGTAAAAGATAACTGTATTAATTTTAGACTCTGTCTTTCTGGTATATAGATAAAAATGTCAGCTATGGATTTATTCATTTATTTAACGAACAAATTTATTTGCACTTTATACGTGCAAAGCATTATTTTAGGTCTTGGGGGCATAGCTGTAAATAAGATAGACATAACCCTCACTCATTCAGAGCTTACATTCTAATGGGTAATGTTTCTAATAGAATATGACACTTTCATAAAAAGGTATCCCTTAACTGTATATTAACCTATGAAGAAGGACATGCATGCAACAAGCTGTAGCAAATACAATGTCAGGCCTTACCACTACATAAGAGCCATGTTAACAAAGTATAGTTTTGGGGGAAGAGCAGATGTTGTTTGAAGTCCACCATGGCATTATTCATTTGTGCCTCTGAGTTGTTTTGATATCGCCACCTCCTATTCAACATTTTACCTCCCTCATTGTTGGCTTTGGTTTGAAATTCTTGTTACCCTTGGTGCATTTTGATACCAGCCCCCACTCACAGGATTTGGTCTAAACTTCAGTCCAACTCTCTTTTCTCTCTAGGCAGTACATAGGACACAGGCATATTCAGTGGTACATTTCTATACATCTGACTTACTAAGCCAAGATAGTACCATGATAGTGATAGCGGTAATGAGATAGAGTTTAGTCAGAGAAGGAGGACTGATCTGAGCCCACCAAACCAGGGTAAGAATTAGCACTCCAAATTCAAGAGCTGTCGAGGTTGGTTATTGACACTCTCAGCACACGCAAACAATAGAAGTATAATGGTAGCACTCCGCGTCTAATACCATGAGGTCTTCTCATTTGTACAAAAGTGATATAAAGTCTAAGATATTTATCCATTGAGTGATGTTTCCCAAGCATTTACAACAGTATGTAGAACAAATAAAAACTCGGTAACTATTGTTAAATGAATGAATATGTGCATTATAGCTATGTGTAATTTTTGTAACAGTCTATGTTCATCCCTATTAGTTATCTCTTTTTCTCATGCATACACAGGCATAAAACCCACAAACTTCAATTTTCAGAGAAAGCATAGTATCAACTTATGACAAGGAGGAGAAACATTTTTGTGTTTTATATTTTAGAAGAACATTTCTTTTAATGATGGATTCCATGAATGCATTATCATGCAGCATAGAGCTATTTCTTCCTAATCAAATTTTATGTAAAAAAAAAAAAAAAAAATCTCTCTTTTAAGAAATGGCTTTGGAAAAAAGTAAAACATCTTGCTAGGCTTATGATACAGTCCTTTTTCAAAAAGTGGCCTGCCCAGAATTATGAATTTTACCCCTGCCTTACTGTTTTATAATCCCTGAACACAGAGATTTCATTGTTTCTTATTTTGAAAGGTAAACATAAGGTATTAAATAGGATAGACATTCCATTTCCTTAAATATGACCAAACATTATTGTTGCCTAAGTTGTGAATAACTACATGTTCCTGTTATTCTAGATTATATATGTGGATAAAGGAGCCAAAAAAAATTATGTTTTTTGGAACATTTGTCTTTCTTTTATGAATATCAGTGTGTCTGTGAACTTGTGATTTAGTTGCTTTTCTATGAAACTTGGTGATACTTAATAATTTCATAACTATCATAAACAAAGTATAATAACCCCTTAATAATTATGCTGTATGTTATAGCTACTTAAGTAAACAAAATATCAATGGTGTACCTAATAATAATTTTTCTATATAGTATTTTGTGTTTATTGTTTTAGAATATCTCACAAGAACTTTATTTAGCATGAGATTGAGAATTTCTGACTGACAACAAACATCTCCATAATTTAATATTTTCTTCTTTCTTATAGAAATTATTTAAGAATCTTTTATGAAACTACAGTTAAATAGCAAGGGCTTTATTAAACCAGTTATTTATTTTTCTCTGAGAGTTTGAAGAGTTGCAGAAAATGTGAATTCACATTTCTGAAAATCTATAGAAAAAGGTAAGAGATTGTATCACTACCCTCTGTTCAAGTGCTGGATCATTTTCCCATGAATTTAGAGTGAAGACACCCGGTTTTGATTGTAATTTCAAATATTTTAGGTTAATTTACACTTCGTTACATTAGACTATGTTAAGCTAAGAAGCTTTATAAAATTTAATTAACACAGTCATTGCTCTTGACAAACTTATGTACTGAGATGATTTAGCGTGCTTTGTTTTGGTTGAGTCTTCTTAATTTGTGTTGAGATCTCTGCTGTCGGTTAACTTTGTTCATTAGAAAAGTGATACAAAAGAATAGGACCTAAGTTTTCCACATATGGACTGATTTGCTTTATGCAATTCTATAGCTCTAAACCACAACTCAACCATAGTCAGCAATGCCAACAACTAACCAATCAACTAATAGAGCCTTACTCAAGACCTACTACTACATGTCTAGAATTGAGGAAGCTTCCATGGGTATGAACACAAAACACTTCTTAATTAATTCAAGCTAGAGGGAACAAATAGGGAGAAAGGGCAAGCAAGAGAGGATTTTGTAGGACCAATACTTCACTACAACCAGAAAAAAGTTCAAATCAACGGGTCAGAAATGTCCTCTCTATTGTATGACAGCTCATTATCTTTTATAGGTAATTATCACCATGTGGTAAACATCTGCACTTTACAATGATTAGCATTAAGAGAAGCAGAGCACTGGAAATTGTCCAGAGAACTGGAATGGGTAGGCAACGCACTTTGGACTACTTTGGTTCAATTAGGAGATTTTCCTATTTCATCCCTATTCTGTTTCCTCTATAATAGGCCAGAACTGTTACACAGCTATAATCTTAGATGGTGACAATTTCATTAATATTTAGTCTTGCTGTTGTTATCTACTCTACATTTTTGAAAAATATTAATAGTGATGATAGAAAAAAAAAAGAAAACCTAAGAACCTCTCTCTTTCTCTCTCTCTCTCTCTTTCTCATAAGAAATCACCTTTCCCCATCTGAAACAAATTAACTCCTGGGGAGGAGAGATATTCCAAGAGCTTTCACATAGTCGTTTCCAAGGAAACAGCTTCTATTGTCCACATGTGTCCTGCAGCTCAGACAGTAGACGGCTTTGTATCATCAGACATGTGTCCAGAGAAACCAGCTAGTTTACATACACTTCAAGATTGTTAAAATCAAACTAATGATCCCACTGTAATCTGCATTGGATTACTTTTTTCTTTCTTTCTTTTTTTTTTTTTTTTTTTTAAAGTCTGAATATAGTATATATGGGGTGGTGGCAAATGGCATGGGTTGAGTTTTCAAATACTATTTACTATGTTGTATGTAATCATAAAATGGCTTCACTAAAGGTACCTCCTCAGTGAAGATCCTTCAGTATTGTGGAGCCCTCTACTGGGAAGCTCTGTGTATCAAACTCAGAAAAAATGTGTTTTGTTTTCGAAGATGCACTAGTTTCAACTTTTGTATTAGTAAATATTATTTAACTCTTTCTTTTGAATTTATATTTATTTCAACAGTTTGATGTTACTTTATCAAAGTGGTTTCTCTTAAATTGTTTACTGTTTTTTTTTTCTTTTTGGTTAAAACAGTGTTCTTAAAAATACTTGATCTAAACTCCAAGTTGATATAAATCATTATTCTAACTTAATCTTTTTAATTTGAAGAACGGAATAAGTAGGTTTTTTTTTTTGACTGGGAAGGCCTCAAAATCAAGCACAATTCACACTGGTTGTTATCACTTATTCTGTCACACTTTTAAAACCTCATATCGATATCATACATTAAAATATATTAAAAGAATAAGAAGAAAAGATAATCACTTTTTAAATATGACATAATGAATCTGCAAGTGTTATAAGATCTGAATTACACAGCCTTGGGTGAAAGAAATCACAATATTCACTATGCAAAGAACAGTACCAAGGGAAAGTTTGAAATTCAGTGTAACCATTAAAGTCAAATAAAGAATTTATTTTGACCGTGAAAAGTTTTAAAAGACAAGGTTTTATTTCAGTAAATGTCTCAGTAGGGATGTTTATCATAGATTATCCTGTACTAACTATGTAGTCAAAATTAACTGGAATGACATTTGAAATGTGCAATACAAACAAAATTATGTTTCTATAACAATATAGGGATATTAATTGCTGCTCCTGTAATGTTTGATTTCTATGTCTCTAAGTTAAAATTAACCTAAGTACCCACTTGAAGAGTTATAGAACACAGGAAGCACTCTAAACACTTTATCATGTTCAGGAGATATTCTACTGACTTTGAGACGGTACCGCCTGATAAGTCCAAATGGATCCATCACTGAGAGAAGCAATGGTAAGATATAACCCCTCTAGGTTTACCAAGAAACATGAAAGTAGAGTGTTCATACAATTCATTGTCCAAATCAGGATACCTTTTGTTGGGGGTAGAGGGTCAGGTCTTACTATGTTGCCCAGGCTGGTCTCAAACTCCTGGGACCAAGTGATCTGACCACCTCAGTCTCCTGAGTAGCTGGGATTACAGGCACGCACTACCGTTCTGGTTCCAAATCATGACACCTGTGAAAGTAAAAGATATTCGAGTCTGCAAAAGCAATATCAAAAATCAAAACTGTCTTGGGGAACCTGGGACCTATAGTCACTCAATATGTGACTCCATATATGTCTGCTGCATGGAGGCAGTTATTTTAGCATGGAATAAATATGCCTAAAAGAAATATTGTGTATAATGTTTTCCTACGTCTTACTGTATTTTTCTTTTTCTTTTATTTATTTATTATTGATTTATTTATTTATTTTATTTTTTTTTTGCATTAAACTGTTTCTATTCAAGTCAGATAGCTAAGGGCATTACAGTTTGAGACCTGCTATACCAATGGACTGTAATAATTCTGCTTACAGTTATATAGTAGTGGTGTTTACCCAAAGTATCCTTCATCAGTTGGAATAGTATATTGAAGTCAGACAGACTGTGTTTGAACCCTACCTCCGTGATTTAGTGTTTGGCATGTAAGCCTAATTTTCCACATCTGTAAAACTGAGATACTATAATTCCTGTGTCTAAAGTTTGTTATGTAGGATTTAATGACATACACAGGATTCAATTATATATATATAAATAATTTATATATATACAAAATGAAATGCTGTATACATCACATGGGCTTCATATATGAAAGTTGTTATTATTCATTAATAAAAGGAATTTTTGTTCATTCAGTGTTTTCTTTAAATATTCTATATGCATGGTTTGACTTTTTCCCTTATGACTC
Source organism: Mandrillus leucophaeus (assembly GCF_000951045.1). Lineage (NCBI taxonomy): Eukaryota > Metazoa > Chordata > Mammalia > Primates > Cercopithecidae > Mandrillus > Mandrillus leucophaeus. Next base: position 2,537,165 of record NW_012102399.1, read on the forward strand.
TGAAGTTTGTATCATTTATTTATATTTTACAAGTGAAGGTACTAATGGTCACACAGATTATGTGATTTAATCAATCTTGGATTTTTTTTTTTTTTTTGACATGGTCGCTTACTTTAATAACAATACATATACCACATTATCACCATGGAATGTAAATTCAGGTTAGACAAGAGAATTTCACAAGTGTGATAGCATTCTGTAGTGGATAAAAGTTTGTGTATACTGTCTGGCCAAACCAGCATTCTCACAAATCAATTCCATTATAGGTAATTTGTTTAGTTTAATGTTTACAATTCTTATGGAGAAAATAAGCAATGCATACATTTAAAAAGTGTTCATTTACCTTTGCATTAGCACTTAAAATACATATTTCTATTTCAAGATGACATTTAAATATTATTCTAATATAACAGCAGTAAAAATATAATTCTGCAAATACAAAAGAACTAAACTAGAATCCATAAGCTGTTATGTTTACAATTACTATTCTTTAATAAATACTACTAGTATGCAACTCTATTATAAGCTTTTTAGACTTGATTTAAACACACACATATATACTTTCAGCTGTAGGAGGCTTTACAGGTTCTCTTCTATGCACTTTTTTGACAGAGTTCTAAAAGAGCCAGCCAGTCCAAAAGACAGGTAGAAAAAAGTTAAATTAACTACGCAAATAGGACTCATATAACATCCAAAACATGCAAGATTCTGCAGCAAACTGGGAGTATTTCAGGGTTAGCCTGCTATCTTCTTTGGAAATAATTTCATCTTAACAGTTTAAGAAGGTGGACATTTCAACACTATCACGTGCATTTAGGTGACAGGTTTCTTTTGTGTTAACTTGACTCCCCTCAATGACCTAGTTGGTAAGCTAGTCACTAGTAATTCAGTCACCAGGAAAATTAAGCCTGCAAGAAAGGAGGCCAATATTCAAAATGCCTTGTTACCATCTGAACCCATTCAAATAGTTCATTTTCAACATTAGCATGTAAGTTCAGTAATGAGATGTGTAACTAAAGCAAGCTCCTCCTACAAGACCAAGACAACTTCTTTTCTTCTTAGGCTTAGGTTTTGCCCAGAATTCTCAAAACATGGACTAGCCCATATCAGCAGTCATTGCTCCTACAAGAAAGCCTTGGGCTACCACACACATATGGACGAGATGAAGGGACATTTTAGTATTTCCTCTGCTCTTCAATTTGTATAATCCCTATGCAACAATTGCTGCAAAACCTGCCATTCCAATGGGGATGAATGATGCGTCTTTAGCTTTTCTAATAAGATTGGATCTCTGATCTTCATCATATGAAGAAAGGGAAGCATCTGTGTCTGTTTACAGCGATTGCTTGAAGAATCTCCCTAGAGCGACCAACCCCCTCACAAAACTTCTGATTCCTGGGACTATATTATTGAATGTGAAAATTATTGGGAGATGTTTATGAAAAGTAGGCTGGGAAAAGTGTTAGCTCATTTGGCCAGATGCACAGCTAGGCTAGAATTACTTAAAAAGTGTTTGAATATTTAAATCCGTTGGAGAAGAGAAGAATATAGCCTTTCTTTTTAAAAGAGTGTGAAGTTGTCTAGAACAGTTAATTCTGTTGATTATGCTCTTGAACTAGTGTTAGAATTCCTCACCCTACCCCTTACCCTTAATTTATGTAACACCTGTTCACCAGAACCTTCTGTGAAATGCTGAGAAAGTCTTCAGCCTGAGGGTTTTAAGGTACAGTTGTTGCACATCTTGTTTTGACACTTGAATTTGGTGAGAGAATGACCTGATGAATCTTTTGTGCTTGATATTGTAATTTTGCGCTGTTAGCCAAAATGTAAGTACTTCCAGTCTGCCTTTCACTTCCATAATTAAGTTGCCAAACTTGACATCATTTTTAAATTTCCTAACCTAGATCCTTCTGTATACATAGTGGTTAAGAGTATGCTTAAGTAGGTATCAGATTTTCTGGCTTTAACTCTTCTTACCTATATAAGCTTGGGCAAGTTATTAAACTCTTCGATGCCCCTGTTCTCTTATCTGTAAAATAGGCAAAGTAGTATTACCTCAAGATAATAGTGCATAGCTTATGACAATTAGAAATGAGATATCATCACATGTAAGATACTTGGAAGTGTCTAGATTATAGGAAGAATCTAAAATATTAATTTTTATTATTCTTGACACTCCTTTTACCTACCAACAATTATATTACACACACACACACACACACATCTACACCCTTTTTGACCACTTATCCCCAAGTTCTAAAAATATTCAGTGCCACAATCATACTCAGTAGAAAACCTTGCCTCCCAACCCAATAATAAAATGGAGGCTATCTAACAGAAATATTTTCAACTCTTGTCCCTCTCACTAAAATACTCATCTGTATTGTAATAAATTATTTAAGACAAGGATGGGGATTTTGGATATTTACCTGAAGGGATGGATGTTTGTTGCTGAAACTCTATCACATAACTCTTAGTGTTTGTCTGATCACAGATGAGTGTATCAGCAATTCAAGTTAGGCTAATTAGATGATCTCTTCTGAGAATTTGAAATTTGGTTTTAGAGACTTTGGGTGGTCTCTGATGGTTGTTTGAACTGCTATACGTAGACTCAGGAATCATGTGCACATAAAAAAGCAGGGTATGTGGCATTGAAGCAGAGCTACCAAGGGAAGCAGAAATGAGAGACCCACAGCCCTAGAGAGTGGGATTTTGAATCTTGAAGAGTTTCTGGCTCCTATTTCCAGTCTCTAGTGAGGTGTGTTTCCTGCTCTCAGGTCTGAGGAGATACCTCTAAACATTATATTCTCTCTTTTTGCATAAACTGGTTCAACTGGGCTGCTCATAAATGTAACCAAAAAACTTCTATTTAAACAAGTGTTCACACCCATTTATCCTTCTTCTCTACAATTTCTATGGAATGGTCTCTCTTCTACCACAAGTGAGTCCCTCCATGTTTGCTCTGAATACCCTCCCTTCTTGCTTTCTTTGAGACTTTATACTATTGGTCATCAGTACTCTCTCCCATCTCCCTCACCTACATCTTGGAATATAAACATCCTTGCACTGCTGGCACCTTGGAAAACAATAATACATCTTTCTTGGAACCTTCTCTCATGCATTGCCAAATCATCACAATTACACTAAAAAAAAACCCTTTCTCCATCCATTGCTAAACTTCTAAGAAAAGCAGTCTAACCTCAGAATCCAATTACTTATCTTCTATTTATGGTTTGCCACTTCAATTTTCTTTCTGTGCTCAATGCCCTCCATTGATAATTTCTTAACATTTTCTGATACATTACAGCATTTGACTTAGTTAACTCCCTCTTTTCTTTTGAAACTAGCTCTTTCCTTCATTTCTGACATGCTATACTCCATACTATACACATTCTTGTTTGTGAAATCAATACTCATCTTGATGATACAGAATGGCACACGTACAGCCCAGATCTCTCTCTTCTAAGTTCTAGTCACACACATAGATACACACATGCATATATATGTGCGCATACATGTAAACATATATGCACACATGTATGTATGTATTTAAATAAATGCATACATATAAATTGTATGTTTTGTACACACACACATATCTTTTCTCTTAACATTTTCTTCAGGTACCTCAAACTCCACATTGCCCAACGTGTTATTCATCATGTTCATCCAACAACCCTCTAGTCCTCCAGAGTTTTCTAGCACCTCACCACATCACACTGCAATCCACTCAGTCACCCAAGACAAGAATCTCATCCATGAGTTTGGGATTACTGCAAAATCTTCTCCCTGTCTCTAATGCAATTCTCCTCAAGCCCAGAATTTAAACTATTGGCAGAGTGATTTTTCCAAATGTACATTTAGTCACCTGTGCCCATGTCTACTGCTAACAGTGGGAGCTTGGAAGAAGAGTATACTTGGGGACTCACCTATTGTATATATAAATATTTAAAAGTGATATGATAAATACATGTAACAAACTGACATATAGAATCAATTATTTCCTCCTACCTTAATAAATTTTCATACCAATAAAGTCATAATATATTGCAAAGCTATATTTTAAGTAACTAATGTTTGACAAAATATCAAAGATAAATAAATGAATTATTGTTGCCCATATCTAGATTTTCAGATGTTGGGATGATAATATTTGCATATGTCTACTTCAGTAACATATATATATTCAGTAATATATATTTTACTCTATATAATTCAATATATAGTCAATTATATATTACTATATATGAGTCAATAATTATTTTATTTTTTCAATAAAATTTAGGTTAGGACTTCATTATAAAAAATTGTAAATTATATTGTTAATATCAATATTTTCTTGTAATCTATGCTCTGTTGAAAACAACACCAAATTAGCAAGCCTTCTTTGAATTGCTGTAGCTCTTGAATAACTTTTTATTAATAGCAATTTGGAGAAACCTTTCTCTGCTGGAGGCAGTAGCACTTGGAATTGTAAATAAAATTCTTAAATAAATACTTAAATCAGAAATAAATATTTTATATTTAAACTTTGAAGTAGGGTCACACATAATAAATTATTATGATTGCAGTAAATATTATAAAACATTTTAATGTCATTATATAAAGTCACTATTAATCATATCACATTTTTTGCCTTCTCCTAAAGTAACATTTCAATTCACACATTAAGCTAAAGACTTGGTGTCACACTTACACTTTTTTATGGTGTATCATGCTTACTTCTTAAATAATTTTATGAGTTATAATTGTTTGATATATATTTGCCCAGGCTGATCTTGAACTCCCAGCTTCAAGTGGTCCTCCCGCTTTGGCCTCCCAAAGCGTTGAGGTTACAGGGGTGGGCCACCACAACCAGCTTATAAATTATTGAAAAATGTGAAATGATCCTCAGTTGCCATATGTAAGTATTGTGTATACCGTATTATTTCATGAGTGCTTCCATATCTTGAATTGAAATACAATGAGAAGCAAGAAAACGGATGCTTGACACTACTGGAAAGCAATAAAATGATTTCAAGTATCTACTATATTTTTGATGTCTAAAGGGAAAGATTTGACAAGTTGCAAAAATTCGCCGTTTTCTCTCATTTAAGTATTTTTGCAGGTCAAATTCTGCACATACTGCAAAGTAGTGTTTGTCTACAATATATCCAGTGGCACAACCTTATGAACCTCTATGGCTTTTGGATGCAGCCGTCTTTGGATTCAAGAATGTATGGAAAATGTGTGCAGAAACATTTCTCTGGAGCCTGAATGGGTTTATTCACAAGAGTGTATGTTTAGGATTATGGGTCACACTGTGCCAGCACTGAGAGCCAGATAGCCAGTGACAGAGGTTAGGTCGACCAGCCTTTCTGATTTGCCTAGGACTAAGGGACAGGCATTCCTGGGATGTAGGATTTTCAGTGCCAAAGCCAGGAAAGTTCCAGGCAAACTGAAATTATTACACCAGGAGTCCACATGTCTTTTAATAAAATTTGTGTATATGTTTGTAAGATGCATAGTTCCAAGTCAGTGGTCCCTTTTGCCCATGTCTCAGGGTGATACTATGTCATTCATTTGCTTACACTACTTTAATCTTCCCTCGATGACGTAATAAAAATATCCAAACAGCTAAGACATTAGATAGCATGAAAAAAATACTAAGAACAATGCCTAATATAGCAAATTTTAAGTAAATGGTAGTCATTATTATCCCACCTACAGTTAAAATCCTACCAATAATTTATCTTCATAACACACAGGGGGTGAGAAATACATGTTTTTGAATGGCCCAGGAGGAGTTTCTGCTCTGTGTGAGATTTACAAATTAAAATGGAATAGGGACTAGAGAATTAGTCTGGCTTTAAAATTTTACTTCAGAGCTTCCAGTGATCAGGCCTTTGGTTTCCAGAGGATGTGAAAGTATAAATCAGGATTCTCTAAATGATGAGATCCAGGTATTTTCACTTGAAATTTGGAGCATAATTTTAGGGAATTCAGAAACAGTTGTCAGAAGAGTGCATAGCTGTCATTTAAAGCACACATTCTGTAAGTCAGGAACTTAGACTTCAATTTGTGAGGATAAGGAGCCAGTTTTAGGGAGGAGGGCGGAGAAATAAAAGCAGAGAAGAAAGTTGCACTAACATTCACAAGTGTTGATTTTCCACTTTATGACAGAAACTTTGCTAGGGTTGGACTTTGATCAGACCTCTGGAGCTGAATGAGAACTGTACTACATTCAAAAGGGGTTCAGAGTTGGTAGTGCTGTGACTTGAAGTGCACACACCTATCTTTTCTAACTGGTAATCCTGTTTTCTGGATCTCATTTGCACAAAGGTAGACAGACTGAGCGGTGTGAGAGTACAACAGATGTCTGTCAGTTACTGGATTTGGGGAGTAAGAATCAGCCCTTGGCAGCCAGGTGCGGTGGCTCACACTTGTAATCTCAGCACTGTGGGAGGCCGAGGTGGGCTGATCAAGAGGTCAGGAGATCAACACAATCCTGGCTAACACGGTGAAACTCCATCTCTACTAAAAAGACAAAAAAATTAGCCAGGTGTGGTGACACGTGCCTGTAGTTCCAGCTACTCGGGAGGCTGAGGCAGGAGAATGGCTTGAACCCAGGAGGTGGAGATTGCAGTGAACCAAGATCGCTCCACTGCACTCCAGTCTGGGCAACAGAGTGAGACTCTGTCTCAAAAAAAAAAAAAAAAAAAAAAGAATCTGTCTGGCTTTTGCTGTCTGCCTTGGCCACAATTGTCTCTTATATTGTACTGAGCTAAGGATGAGGTGGAAGAGCATCAGTGGACTTCGATGTATAGAGCAGAGACTTTTAAAGTAACTGCATTAGAACTACAATCTGGGTCTGAATTCTGAATCTTGAGCTTCTACCATTTTAAAACATTCCAGGCACCATCACTGAATGAAATAAATTTGTTCCGGATAGTAAAATTAAACTGTGTTTCCACTAAACCCTTTTCCAACAGTTTTTATTATAAATTTGGTGACATGATTCTACCAGCAGAGAAAGTGGACTATTTCAACATGAACATGTCAAAACAGAATGTAAACAGTTATTTCATTTTACCTTACAAAATTCCTGTAAGATAGGGCAGGGAACTATGTATTATTGCCTTTATGTTTCCTGTGTAGAAAGGAAAATGAAGCACACTGGGGTCAATTAATTTGTCAAAGGTCACCTAAAAAGTTGGTGAGACTACCATTCTTCCAATATGCTTTCCACCAGACCATGTTAGACGTTAAAGGTCATGGATACACACTTGTTTCCAAGTCTGCATTGCATTTTGGAGTGCGAGACCAGGTGACTAATGGAGAAATAGTGTTTGGATACTATGTTGTTGAGCTTGGAAGAAACAGCCCTATTTAAGCCAATGACTGAAACTGAGGGAATAACCTGATGGAAGGCTTAATGTTCCACAGCCAAGTGCTGCCTGCCTGTGTCAAGATACATGCAGTTTTACTTCAGCAGTAAAGAGGGAAACAGCTGTTACAATGGAGCTATTCCAGCGCAGGGGAGATGAGAGAAAAGTTGATTATAACATCCACCTAATTTCATAAAAATGCACTATTGAACAAGAACAATTTGCTGGATTATAAAAGCTGCTGGATTAACCAGGTGGCCTTGTTGGATGCAAATCTTGCTTTCCACTTTGCACCGTAGATACTTAAATGTCAACAGATGAGTCCTCCAAGTCCCTTTCAGTTCTGCACTTTCTGGAAATGTTTAATTAGCTCTGTTGACACCCATCAGTCAACTTACAAAGGTTGAAACTTCAAATATAGTAAGCTTACAAGAGGATATGTTATATATATTTGTGCATATATATTTACATACCCTTATAAAGAATGATAATGGATACATCCTTTCTATTTTTCCATTTCAATCCAAGTCCATTTTACTAGTCTCTTTGCTTAGATCAGCAGGTAAACTTCTTTTAGGAGAACATCTTTGTTGATTAACCCGAGGACCCTAAATAATTGATCTATGTAAAGTGGTAGAGGTCTTGTGACTGCCACCCATCTCTTTCCCTGCTTGACATCCTATTGCTCACCCACGCCTGCTCCCCTGTTTTCCTCATGAGGCCAGGATAGTGAGGACTATGCCTGCACTAATTTAATATGTGAGTTTTGCTACATCCTTCCTCACAACATGATGTTTAATACTGTGAGGAGGCCTGGACTGTTCATGTCCCAGTGTCAGAGTGTGGCACTGGAGCTCCAGTAAAGATTAAGTAAAATGAATCTCCAGCTTCTTCTGAATTACATCTTCATGGTTACTTTTGGTTTATAAGTGTCAAATAAAATTCGATGGCATCTCAGATTTTTTTTAGAAAGTTCATTTCCACATTAAGAAAATGGATTTCAAACATAAACAGAAATTACTTCTATGTTTTCATATCATTATCCACCTCCATTTTCATAGATGATTGAGAGAATGTTTACGGATCCATTAGTATTTGTGGTCTAACCTGGTAAATTAGACTTTTTATGAAAACTGAAGTCAACTAGTACAATTCATAGAAATGGATTCTGTGTGTACATGAGAAGAAAATTATATTAGACGAAAACATTTTCATGAGTGCTTATAGATGATAATGTTAAAGACAGGCATATCACTATAGAGACAAATAATTCTATAGATTAATCTTATAAGACGTTTTTGCTCTCATCAAAATGATGAAATAACTTTTGCTATCATCACTTTATAGATGAGAGAACAAAAAAGTTAACTGATTTTCCATAAATTAGCAGCTATTTAAAGTGAACAAACTGAGACTTGTGCTCAGACATACATGCCACGGTCAGTAATAAGTTAACAGAAGAAGCAGCAGTCTCTGCTACATAATGGGAGATAATTTTAGATCCTTTGAATGCTGCCTTCAGAGTCCTCATTTTGTGTTTAATACTTTTTCCACTAAAAGGTCTTAAAACAAAGAAAGGAAATAAGATTTGCAAATTATATTTAAGAATTAAATTATTTTAGGCAATGATTTTAATCAGGCTATTTATAGTCCCTTGGAGCTTAATAGGTTGTTACCTGTATGTTGCATGAGTTTAATGAATTGAGGGTTATTCACAATATCTATTTTAACTTTTATACAGTGTCTAATTGAAACGTATGTGTATTTAAAATTTAAACAAATAATTTTAGTTCTTCTAAAAGTATGTGTTTTGATTTAATTTAATTTAATGCAACTTAATTTAGGAGAGCTAAGTAATCAAACATGAGGCCAAAGTACGTAAGAAAGTGGCAGCTTTTTATTGCAAATATGCACACACTCTCGGGCGAAGTTCTCTGGTCCTCAGGTGTGGGGCGCCAGGGAAGTCGCGCCGGGGCTCTCGGGTGATGTTCTCCGGTCCACAAATGCGGGGGGCCGAAGAAGTCATTCCGGCTCCCGCCGGCAGCGGACTTTTATGCCTGGGAGCTGGAAGGGGAGGAGTTTGGGGCGTGTATGTAGGAGTGGCTTCTTGAATTTCGGTGTCCTCGGCTTGACGTCACTCTACGCATGCTCAGTTGATTTGGTTCTTTTCCCGGGCATGGGAAAATCGGTGAAGAAGAACCCGGAAACAACAGGGACTGCTGCATCTTGTTCACCTTCCTCCATCTTGTCCCTTTTCCTTCACCCAAACAGTATGTATGTGAAAAAGACCAAAAATGATAATGGCCATTTTGTAGTCTACAAGTATGTCATTAAACTGATGTCACAGAACTTAGTGAAGTGAAGAAGGCTCTTTGTTATTTAATTTGGATATCTAAATGGGTTATACTCTTGGAATATCTCTCAACCATCAGGAAATGTTTATGGTTGGAAAGGAATGCCTTGTTAATGGGCCATAACCAGGTTAACTGGACATGGATTCTTTCCGGATTCCTACATTTTTACTTTCAATGAAAATAGAAAGAGGCATCTTAATGCCAAATAGTAAGACATTTTACATTCCTCCATTTAAAAATTGTCTTCACATGAGATTAGTTAGAAAATAGATTGAATTGTCAGGGAATGCATTCTGCTGAACCACATTTTTCTGTTTGTCATTTATAGCACTAGTTAGCTTTCTGTGCATATGTATTTTGCTGTTGGTGTCAGTCCAATATCTTCCTTCTAAGCATCACCTTACCATCTAACAAAAGTTTTCTGGCATAGGCCATGAGCGAGGGTCTGAGTGAGCAAGTTTCTTGAGCTCCAGATTGATGTTAAGATTTAAATCAAACTTCTCTTCCAGCTTTTTCCTCTTACAAGTTAGCAGTTATCACAGTTGCATTAGAATGTATATTATGCAATTTCCTTGAATAATTCTTACTTTTTCCTAATACATTTGGTTAATTCTTTACAGTGGGCTAATATTGGATATAATTATTACATAGACTAAAAACTGTAAAGTGGATGCAGACATCATTTTATCTATAAATCAGACTTTGAATTTAAGGGGATATTATTGGAATGTTTTATTTGAATATAAGTGTATTTGGGGCCAAAGGTTCTTTTTTAAGCTCACTAGATTTCTAGAATAACCAGAATTAGAGAGAAGGGTAGCTTGTCTTGGCCTGATCTCTAGTTGAATAGAATAGGGAGAAGATGAAAAGGAAAACAAAACTGTAAGAGAGCCAGGTTTCTAGTATCTTTGGAATTTGTGTTTCCAGAATTGTCTAGTTACAGTCTTAGCCACTATGCAAATGTCTATATGCTTGCACACACAAATATTTAAATGTAAACAGGAAATTAAGCCACTATTTCCCCCCATAGTCTATTCTCAATGCAGCTGCAGAGGGTCAGTTTTAAACTTATGTCATTTGTCTCTTCAGAACTCTGCAACAAGCCTGGTTCCACCAGACAAAAAGCAAGCTTCTTTAAAATGTCCTAAGAGCGCTCTCTCCCTCTGCCCCACATGCACCCTTCTGTCGCTGGATTTTATCTCCTATTCTCTTCCCCTTCAACAACTCAACTCCAGCCACACTCATCACTTTGCTACTACTCGAACACACCAGGCACTCTTCCATTTTTAGACCCTTGTTTTAGCTATTCTTGGCCAAAAAGACCTTTCCTCCAGATGTATCTGCTTATTTTGACTCTTCATCCCCTTCTTGAAGTTTCTGCTCAACTATAACCTTTACACAACGTGGGCTTCCCTGACCACCTATTTAATTTACTCCCTACCTCGTCTTCTAACAGCCTCCTTACCTTACCTTTGTCTTTTTAAATAGTATTTGCCATCTTCTAAAATACTATAAAATTCATCTATTTATCATGTTAATTGTTTATTGTCTGTTTCTTTCTACAATGTAAGCTCCATGAGGATGAGAATCTTTGGCTTATCTACTATCCATCACAAAGGACTTACACAGTGCCTGACACATGGTGGGTACTCAATACAAATGATGAATGCTCAGTGTCAACCTCCTACTCCTAAATACTCAACTCAGTCTCTCACTCTGTTTTTTTCTTTTCTGTCTGTCTCTTTCTCTCTCACACACACATACATTCACATACACATTAACTCAAAAGCATAGTAGCTCATTTATTCAATATCTCAGATCCTGATTAAACGGATATGTAGCTAAAAGTAGTAAGTGGACATTTAGCTCTTTGTGGCCACTGGTGATGACAGATAGTCTATTGTAGAAAGAAATGAAGAACAACCAAATAAGAAGAAGCAAAAGCTACTTATTCAGAGCTTGCTATAGCAAGAGATTTAGCTACCATCACTGGCATTTTAGCAGATTCAAAGGTAAGCAGACAAGTGAGGAACTTCATAGAGGATAAAACGGAAGGTTTCAGATATGCACTGATTGGGCTTTTAGCAGAGAGTAGGTGTAAGCAGGCTAACTAGAAGGCTATATTTATTAGAAGCACATATTTGGCTTTTTGTGGTTGGGCATAAGTTGAAAGCAGGAATAAAACTTGGAGAAGCTTTCAGTTATTAAATAAGCTCTAGACATTTTGATCCAATTGTTACTGTTTAGTTTCCTGGATTGTTGTTGGAGATAACAATCTAACTGCCTATAGGTTTGACTTATAAACAGCAGGCTAGCTTTCTGGGCTGGTTAATGTGGATAATGGGTTGATTTCTTGGCTAATTATTGCAGGTTGTGGGTGGGAATTCTATTTTATATATGCTCTGGTCATTGTCCATTTCTATATTTAATCTCTCACTATATACATAACAAATGAACACACAGAGCAGCTTCTAAGGGATGAGTAAGAAGTACAGATCTGTACACCTTTTAATAAAATTAAATTAATATTCTCTAAATAATCTTTTCTAATAACTATCATCCCTTCTACAAATTTCCTTGACTTCCAGAATCCCAGGGAATTACTTACAGGATAAACATTATATGAAAATAATAATCTTTTTTTGAGATAAATTCTCATTCTGTGGCCCAGGTTGAAGTACAATGGCATGATCATAGTTCACTGAAACCTCAAACTCCTGGGCTCAAGTGATCCTCCCACCTCAGCCTCCCCATTAGCAAGGACTGCAGGTACACACTATTATGCCCAGCTAATTTTTGAATTTTTTGGAGAGATGGGGTCTCACTATGTTGTCCAGGCTGGGGTCAAACTTCTGACCTCAAGTAATCCACCCACCTTGGCCTCCCAAAGTGCTGGGATTACCGGTGTGAGCCACTGGACCCGGTAAAAATAATCTCGATGTAGTCCTTTCTGGGTCCCATTGAGATGGTTCTCATTTGATTACAAACATTGGGAAGGGTAAACCACTCAGATGTATCAGGGAATGACCTGACATTGCCTCTGTCATCTATTCTTATTTTGCTCCAATCTGATTTCCACACTGCAATTCTCAGTTCATCTCTAAATGTGGAGTAAAGACAGATCTTACTGAAGTACTGCCTCATTCAGTCACCTCCATGACTTCTTATGGCTCTGAAGGTAAAGGACAAAATCGTTAAGATGGGCAACAAGACCCTCAAAGGCTTGGCCTTCCCTATCTCCTCAGCTTCTCCTCATCCCCAAACCCTTGTTTTGTGTTCCAATCTGATAATAGTCCCTTGGATTTGGTCACGTTCCCGCTCACTACACAGCTCTTTCTCTCTTCCTAAGGCTTTTCCTCCAGCTCCCCTTGCCATCATCTGGAGTAGTTAACTTAGTCTCACGTTTTAGATGTCAGCAGACTTCAACTCTTTTGCTAGTTTTATACGTCCCTGTTTATAACCATCATAGCATCATGTGTTTGAAACCTAACATTTATTAGCTTTTATCAAGAATCAAGCAAATAAATGTTCCGTCTGTCTTCTCCACTAGACTGAAGCTTTGGAAAGAAGAGGACCGTTTTATTTTATTTTTATTTATTTACTTTTTTTTTTTTTTTGAGATGGAGTCTTGCTCTGTCGCCCAGGCTGGAGTGCAGTGGTGCGATCTCTGCTCACTGCAAGCTCTGCCTCCTGGGTTCACACTATTTTCCTGCCTCAGCCTCCAGAGTAGCTGGGACTACAGGTGCCCACCACCATGCCTGGCTAATTTTTTGTATTTTCAATAGAGACGGGGTTTCACCTTGTTAGCCAGGATGGTCTCAATCTCCTGACTTCATGATCCTCCTGCCTCAAACTCCCAAAGTGCTGGGATTACAGGCATAAGCCACTGCACCCAGCCAAAGGGGACCATTTTATTTTTAACACTATTTCGATCTGAGTGCCTAGCACAGTGTCTGAAATGTAACAAATACTCAATAAATATTTGTTGAATGAAGGAATTATTGAATAAGTACTAAGAACATACAAATGAGTAAAGTAGGGCGAAGGAGTTCCTGGTCTAGACAGGAGTTAAAATAAATCAGATATAAATAGTACATAATTATCTACCAAATACTGTGACATAATCATAACGGAGGGAACAATTAACAGCAGGAATTTAAGGCTATCTTAAAGAAGGCGTTTATTGACTGGAGCTTAGAATAGGATTTTTTAGTTGTTAAGGAAGAAGTGAAAATCAATTATACTCTCTTATCTTTGATCCTTGTAACATAGATCTTAAATATAAAACATTTATTTGTAATTTTTGGATCAGCAACTATTCCTGATTCTTTGTAATAGTGTTTCTCTGTTCATTGAGCTTGATGATTTATGACTGAGTCATAAACTATATAAAATGTTTTGAAAAGAAATAATGACATTTCTTTTGAAAAGGATTAAGCTGCTATTTCTTTTACTATTCTTAGTGAAAATTACAAAGGGGAAAAAGGAAAAACATCTTTCCATAATGCTAATAAATCAAGTTATTCAAAGTTATTCTTTGATGGATAGAGAAATATTGAACTAGGCAAAGTGAGATCCGAAAACTAAGAAAGTTTGGTTATGAAGCAGACCTTTATTCGGAGGTTTTTCTTAGAGCACTCAGTTATCCTTGCTGTTCTCAGTTCAAGAGGAAAAAACAGCAACCCGAAAGTCGCTGCTGAAAATATAAACTTTCCTTATTTCCAAAATATTTCCTCTTTGAAGAACCGTATATTTGAAAGCCAACAGTCTCGCGTTCTTAAACAGTCTTGCCTTCTCCAGTGGCAGTATTTGTGACAAAGATTCACTTCCCTCAAATGTTAACTGTTCTGGTAAATATGTCAAGAGCTTTTAGGAATCCAGGAATTTTAGGCAACTCTATACACAAATATAAGTCTTTATCTAACACATCATATATTCTTTTATATGGTTAGAGCAAATATAATAAAAGAAGATTTGTTTCAGAGGAAAAACAAGAAAAAAAAAAGCCTTACCTTCACAGTGATGATCTAGTCCTGTTTACTGTATATTGAGATACCTAAAGACAAATAAAATTTAATGAGTTTCTTTTACATCTTTATTTAAAGATAAATTGTAATATATGCCTAATCATGTCTGAATATTCAGCAATTTTTCCAGTTCTACCTGATTAAATTTCAGCTGGGTCTGAAACACAGAGAGTAGTATTTGCAATCTAACTGGAAAAATTGGGGGCAGATATTGAAACACGGTTAACTGTACAGAACTGACATTTGAAGGTTTTTCATAATTTTATATCTCTGATATTATTGTCATGGAAATGGGAGAAGAGATGATGACAATGCCTTTTCAGCAAGAGAGCCCAGCAGTACTCTATCTGATGTGCTAATCAAGAGCTAATACATTGAAAATCTTAAGCCCCATGGGTTTGTGCTGCTTTTTTAATTTAATGCTTAGTCAAATATTAACCTTAAACAGCTTTTGATATGCTGATAAATGTCACTCGATTTGTAGGGAGGGAAAAAAAACACACAAAAGATTGCCATTTAATTTCAGTATAAATAAGTTTTGACTAGGCTATATATTGAACAAAAGACAATATACTGCAAAAGCTTTCTATAGGGATATATTTTTGAATGTAAGATTAATGCTCTCCATCTTGCTTTTTAGATGTCTCAGAGCCAACATAGGAGGCTGTGTGTGTACTCTTAGTCCCTGTGAAAATGATCTATTGATATATTATAAGGAAGATTATATATGTCTTCGTATATATCTGTGTATGTATTTACACACAAAGAAATATAGATAGATAGATAGATAGATAGATAGATAGATAGATAGATAGATAGATAGATAGACAGATAGATAGACAGATAGATAGATAGACAGACTTAGGCATACATACATATTTATCTATAAAGAGTTTGTCACATTCATCTCGACTGTACCAATTGTTGATTGGGTACTCAGTGGAACAAAGTAGAATTGTGAATTTTTACATTTCACCATAGCTTCTGTTATTGACTTGTGGAGAGGCTACTTTCAAAAACATAGCCTTATTCATCCAAACAGGTGCCATTCTTGGTGCTTAATTTCTATGACTTATGTGTATTTGCTGAATATCTGAACTTTTTTTTTTTTAAGAAACTCATTGAGTGAGAACATCCACACAGCTGGTTGACTTAAGTTGACTTCCTGCCCATGTCCACAGTCAAATTTTTCTTTACAGTTCTTTATGATCATTAGGTGTTACCATAGGGCAATTCTACTTTTATTATTCCTAGCTTGCCATGTCCTACATTAGTACAAAGTTATTGAAATACTATTTTTTTGCTGTTTTGGTTAATAACTTTCTCCAGTACTCTTCTTGTTAATTTCTCATTTTTTCTTTTCTTCTTTTATGTTTTATAGTGTCCACTATGAAATTAGAGGCAGAGTCAAACTACTGGGGGATAATTTTCTTTTTCTTAGAAATGTATTTGATCTATTACCTTCAAAGAATAATGGGAATAATCAAGAAGAAGACAGGGGAAACTATTTCCTTAGCTGTAATGATATGCCTATTGTGACTCATTAAAACATTTTTTTGTTATCTGTACATTAAGTATACATTTTACAGTATTCTTTAAAATTAATTTTTAAATCAAAATTAAATGTGCACATCTAAAATGTGTCAAAAACACAATAGTTTAAAAATCAATCATTTTAAAAGGCTTATTATGAAAAATATAAGTTCCTGTCCCCCTTCTCTCTCTAATTCCCACTCTATAGATCGTTTTACCTCTTTCAGACTGATGGCATTTGCATGCATCTCAGCATTGTGCATGTAATCTTGTTCCTTGATTGTTTTTTATTTTAGGCACTATTCATGATAAAAGAAAAGATTTAACTCATTCACATTCCCTCCTCCATTATACCCCATCTCTAAGTTTCCGTTGCCGTTGTAAGTATCTTTGTACTCAATTCCATAGCTCAGCCATATTTACTTACTCCGTATTATGTTCTTTCTTGTACAAAATTACATTGTCCCTGGAGTAATGAATGTCTCCTCTTTGTTTCTTAATTTGCTCAGTTCTATGTAATCGTCACCATTTCATCCCCAGATTTCTAATGTTAAGAGCAAACTAATTCTTGGCACATTGAAACTTACATTTTTTTGTATGTGTTCAGGGATTTATTTTGTTAACTGCTTTATTAAGATCATTTAAGATACCATACACCTGACTCCCTTAAAATGTATGATTCAATTGGCATTAAGGACATTCACTGATGTGTGTCCTTCAACACAATCTATTTTATAAGATTTTTACCCCTTCCTCTAAAAAAACACTTCAACACACTTCCCCCCAGTCCTAGGCAACTATTACTCTATTTTCTATTTATTTAGATCTGGCTATAAACATTTTATACATATTGAATAATACATGTGGTCCTTTGTGACAGGCTTCCTGTGAGGTGAGTAGTAATGCCTCTACTTTTGTTTCTTATATTAATTTCTGTGTCTTTTCTCTCTTTGTTATTGTATATATATTTATGGCCAAAATTGTGATATTTGATATATGATGTATGTATTTATTGTGAAATGATTCGATCTAGCTAATGGATTAAATCCATTACCTCATCTAGTTATCTTTTTTTGTGTTAAAGACATTTAAAATCTACTCTTGGGGACGGACGTGGTAGCTCAGGCCTGTAATCTCAGCACTCTGGGAGGCCCAGGCGGATGGATCAAGAGGTCAGGAAATCGAGACCACCCTGGCTAAGACGGTGAAACCTTGTCTCTGCCAAAAATACACTTACACACACACACACACACACACACACACACACACATTAGCTTGGCGTGGTGGCGCGTGCCTATAGTCCCCGTTACTCCGGAGGCTGAGGCAGAGGAATCGCTTGAACTCGGTAGGCGGTGGTTGCAGTGAGCCAAGATCGTGCCACTGCACTCCAACCTGGGCAACACAACAAGACTGTGTCTAAATATATATATATATTTATATATATATACTCTTTTAGCAATTTTGAAATATAAAGTACATTATTATCAACTATAGGCATCATGATCTGCAATAGAATCACTACTTTTTTTTTTTTTTCCATCTAACTTTGTACCCTGTAACTAGTATCTTTCCTTTCCCCATTCCTGCTTCCTCCAACCTCTGGTAAGAAATATTCTACGCTCTACTTTTAGGCGTTTGACTGTTTTAGAATCTACACATGAATCAGATCATGCAATATTTGTCTTCTTTGTCAGGCTTATTTTACTTAGCATATTATTCTCCAGGTTCATCCACATTGTTGCAAACGACAGAGTTTTCTTCTTTTTAAAGAAGAAAACTGTATTGGTTCAGATAAAGGTTTATCATACTTTTTTTGACCATTTCAAAAAACTAACTTTTGGCATCACTAGCACTCTATCATTTTTTCATTCTCTATCTTCCTTTTATCTTAGTCCTAATCTTCATTATTTCCTTCTTTCTGCTAGCTTTGAATTACCTTGCTCTTATTTTTCTAGTTCTTTAAGATTTATGTTAGGTTATTATTTGAGATCACTTTTTTTTAAATTACGTATGTACATAGTAGCTGTAATATTTATGGGGTAAATGAGATATTTAGATACAGGTGTACAATATGTAATAAATACATCAGGGTAAATGGAGTATCCATTATCTCAAGCATTTACACTTTCATTGTATTACAAATAATCCATTTAAACTATTCTAGTTATTTTAAATTGTACAAAAGTTATTGTTGATGATGGTCACCCTGCTATGCTTTCAAATAACAGATCTTATTCATGCTATTTATCTGTATTTTTGTACCCATTAACCATCTCCAATCCTTGCCCCCCAGTACCATTCCTAGCCACTGGTAACAACCATTCTACTCAGTCTCCATGAGTTAAATTGTTTTAACATTTTTAGCTCCCACAAATAAGTGAGGACATGCAAAATTTGTCTTTCTGTGCCCGACTTATTGCACTTAATCATCTCCAGTTCCATCCATGTTGTTGCAAATGACAGGATCTCATTCTCTTATATGACTGAATAGTATGCCATTGTCTTTTTCTACCACTTTTTTTTCTTATCTATTCATCTGTTGATGAACATTTAGGTTGTTTCCAAATCTTGGCTATTATGAATAGTGCTGCAACAAACACAAGTGTGTATATATCTCTTTGATATACGGATTTTCTTTCTTTTGGGTATATACCTAGCAGTGAGACTGCTGGATCACATGGTCATTCTATTTTTAGTTTTTTGAGGCATCTTCAAACTGTTCTTCGTAGTAGGTATACTAATTTACATTGCCATCAACAGTGTATGAGGATTCCCTTTTCTCTACATCCTCACCAGCATTTCTTATTGACTGTGTTTTAGATAAACGCTGTTTTAACTGGGATAAGATTGTAGTTTTGATTTGCATTTTTCTGACGATTAGTGATGTTGAACACCTTTTCCTATGCCTGTTTGCCATTTGTATGTCTTCTTTTGAGAAATATCTATTCTGATCTTTTGTTCATTTTTACAATCATATTATTATATTTATTCCTATTAAGTTGCTTGAGCTACTTATATATTCTGATTATTAATTGCTTGTCAGATGTATAGTTGGCAAATCTTTTCTCCCATTCTGTGGGTCATCTCCTCATTTTGTTGATTGTTTTCTTTGCTGTGCAGAAGTTTTTTAACTTGATGTGATTCCATTTGTCCATTTTTACATTGCTTGCCTGTGCTTGTGTGATGTTACTCAAGAAACTTTTGCCCAGTCCAATGTGTTGGAGAGATTTCCCAATGTTTTCTTGTAGTAGTTTCATTATTTGAGGTCTTAGATTTAAATATTTAATCCATTTAGATTTGATTTTTGTATGTGGTGAGAGATAGTGGTCTAGTTTCATTCTTCTGCAAATGAATATCTGGTTTTCCCAGCACCATTTATTGAAGAGATTGCTTTTTCCCTAATGCACGTTCTCGGTACCTTTGTTGAAAATGAGTTTTTTGTCAATGTATGGACTTATTTCTGTGTTCTCTGTTTTGTTCTATTGGTCTATGTGTCTGTTTTTATGACAGTACCATGCTGTTTTGGTTATTATAGCTCTGTGGTATAATTGAAGTCAAGTAATGTGATTCCTTAAGTGTTTTTCTTTTTGCTCAGAATACTTGTGGCTATTCTGAGTCTCTTGTGGTTCTATGTAAATTGTGGTATAATTTTTTCCTCCTTTCTTTGAAGAATGTCTTTTGTATTATGATCGGGATAACATTGAATCTGTAGCTTGCTTTGGATAGAAAGAACATTTTAACAATGTCGATTCTTCCAATCCACAAACATGAAATATATTTCCTTTTTCATGTGTCCCCTTGAATTTCTTTCATAAATGTTTTATAGTTTTCACTGAAGAGATGTTTTACCTCTTTGGTTAAGCTTATTCCTAGTTTTTTTTTTTTTTTTTTTGTAACTATTGTAAATGGAATTATTTTATTGATTTCTTTTTCAGATTGTCCACTGTTGACATACAAATGCTACTGATTTTTGTACGTCAATCTTGTAGCCTGTAACTTTACTAAATTTATCACATCTAACAGTTTTTTGGTGGAGTCTTTGAGTTGTTTCAAATATAATACCATATTACCTACAAACAACTTCTTCCCTTCCAGTGGGGATGCCCTTTATTTCTTTCTCTTGTCTGATTGTTCCAGCTAGGGCTTCCAGTAGTATGGTGAATAACATTGGTGAAAGTGAGCATCCTTGTTTTGTTCCAAATCTTAGAGGAAAGGCCTTCAGTTTTTCCCCATTCAGCATGATACTAGCTTCATGCCTGGCTTTTATTGTGTTGAAATATGTTCCTTCCATATCCAATTTTTTGAAGGTTTTAATCATGAAGCAATGTTGAATTTTATCAAATGCTTTTCTAATATCAGTTGAGATGATCATATAATTTTGTCATTCATTCTGTGATATGATATATTGCATTGATTGATTTGCATATCAATGTGTGTTCTCTTTTTCTCTGTTTTGTGCAAGAGTTTCAATGGAATTGGTATTCGTTCTTTTTTAAAATTTTGTTAAAATTCAGCAATAAAGCCTTAGTCTTAGGCTTTTCTTTGCTGGAAGACTTTTTATTTTTATCTCATTACTCATTTTTGGTCTGTTGAGGTTTTCTATTTCTTTGTGATTCGGTCTTCATAGGTTGTATGTGTCTGAAAGTTGATTTATTTATCCTAGGTTTTCCAATTTATTGGCATATAATTGCTCATAGTAGCCGCTAATGATTCTTTGAATTACTGCAGTATCCATTGCAATGTCTCCTTTTTAATCTCTAATTTACTTGGATGTTCTCTCTTTTTTTCTTAGTTGTTGCTAAAGTTTTGTTTTCACAACTAACTTTTTATTCTGTTGGTCTTTTGTATTGTTTTCTTTGTGTCAATTTCATTTATTTCTGCTCTGATCTTTATTATTTCTTTTCTTCCACTAATTTTGGGTTTGTTTTGCTCTTGCTTTTCTAGTTCTTTAAAATCTATCATTAGGTTGTTTATTTAAAACTGTTGTTATTTTTTGATGTAGGTGCTTATTGCTATAAACTTTCCTCTTAATACTGTTTTTGCTGTATCTCATAGATTTCGGTATGTTGTATTTCCATCTTCATTTGTTTTGAGACATTTTTTGATTTCCTTCATAATTTCTTCATTGACCCCACTGGTCATTCAGGAGCATATTGCTTAACTTACATGTGTTTGTATAGCCTCCAAAGTTCCCCTTTTTATTGATTTTTCATTCTATTTAATTGTGGTCAGAGAAAATACTTGATAGTACTTTACTTTTTTGAATGTTTTAAGACTTGTTTTGTAGCTTAATATATGGTCTATCTTCGAGAATGAACCATGTGCTAAGAAGAATGTGTATTCTGCAGCCTTTGGGTGAAATGATCTGTAAATTTTTACGGGACTCATTTGGTCTATGGTTCCTAAGCCCAATGTTTCTTTGTTGATTTTCTGTCTGGATGATCTAACCAATTCTGAAAGTGGAGATATTGAAGTTTCTAGCTATTATTGTATTGGGGTCTATCCTATCCCTCTTTTTAGCTTTAATAATATTTGCTTTATTTATCTGGGTGCTACAGCGTTGGGTGCATGTGTATTTACAATTGTTATATCCTCTTGCTGAATTGACTCCTTCATTATTATATAGCAACCTTCTTTGTCTCATCTAGTTTTTGTCTTGAAATCTATTTTGTCTGATATAAGTATAGCAACTCCTACCCTTTTTTAGTTTCCATTGACATGGAATATCTCTTTTCATCCCTTTATTGTGGGTCTATATGTGTCTTTATAGGTGAAGTGTGTTTCTTGTAGGCACAGATTTTGGGTTTTTGTTTAAATCTATTCAGTTACTTTATGTCTTTTGATTAGCGAGTTTAGTCCATTGATAGTCTATGTTATTATTTGTAAGTAAAGACTTACTTCTGCCATTTTGTTATTTCCAGATTGTTTTGTGGTCTCTTCTTTCTTCTTTACTTCTTTTCTATCTTCCTTTAGTGAAAGTGATTTTACCAAGTGGATGCTTTAACTACATCCTTTTTTATTTTTTGTCTATCTACCTGTTGTATTTTTTTTTTTTTGAGGTTACCACAAGGCTTGAAATAATATCTCTTAACTCATTATTTCAAATTGATGAAAACTTAACATTGATTGCATAAACTAACAAAGAAGCAAAAAGAAAACCAAAAAAACTCTACACTTTAACTTCATCCTCCTACATTTTAACTTTTTGTTGTTTCTATTTACATCTCATTGTACTGCTTATGTATTGAAAAGTTGTTGTAGTTGTTATTTTTCATAGGTTTATTTTTTAGTTTTTCTACTAATGGTATGAGTAGTTTACAAACCACAATAACGGTGTTTTAATATTTTGTGTTTTTCTGTGTACCTACTACTACTAGTGAGGTTTTTACCTTCAGATGACATCTTTTTGCTCATTAATGTCCTTTTCTTTCAGATTGAAGAACTTTAGCATTTCTTGTAGGACAGGTCTGGTGTTGATGAAATCTTTCAGCTTTAGTTTGTCTGGGAAAGTCTGTATTTCTTATTCATGTTTCAAGTATATTTTCCCTGGATATACTATTCTACAAGAGAGTTATTTTTTTTTCTTTTGCACTTCAAATATGTCCTGCCACTTTCTCCCAGCTTGTAGCGTTTCCACTGAGAAGTCTGCTGCCAGATGTACTGGAGCTCCTTTGTATATTATTTGTTTCTTTTCTCTTGCTGCTTTGTGGATCCTTTCTTTATCCTTGACCTTTGGGAGTTTGATTATTAAAAGTTTTGAGGTAGTCCTATTTGGTTAAGTCCGCTTCTATAACTTTCTTGTACTTGAATATTGATATCGTTTTCTAAGTTTGGAAAGTTTTCTGTTATTATCCCTTTGAATAAATTTTCTATTCAGATATCTGTCTCTACCTCCTCTTGAAGGTCAGTAACTCTTAGGCTTGCCCTTTTGAGGCTGTTTTCTAGATTTTGTAGACATGCTTTTTTGTTTTTATTTTTGTCTCCGCTGTGCATTTTCAAATAGCCTGCCTTTAAGCTCACTAATTCTTTCTCCTGCTTGATCATTTATGCTGTTAAGAGACTATGATGCATTCTTCAGTATGTCAACTGCGTTTTGAAGCTCTATAATTTTTGCTTGTTTCTTTTAAATTATTTCAATCTTTTTCTTAACTTTATCTGATAGAATTTTGAATTCCTTCCCTCTGATATCTTGGATTTTGTTGAGCTTTCTCAAAACAGCTTTTCTGAGTTCTCTGAATAAAAGGTCACATGTCTCTGTCTCTTTCAGATTGGTCACTGATGCCTTATCTAGTTCTCATGGTGAGGCCATGTTTTCCTGGATGGTCTTGATGTTTGTGGATGTTCATTAATGTCAGGGCATCTAAAAGTTAGGTATTTATTGTAGTCTTCATAGTCTGGACTTATTTTTTACCTATCATTCTTGCAAAGGCTTTTCAGGTATTTGAAAGGACTTGAGTGTTGTGATCTGAGTTTTTGGTCACTGCGGCCATATTACCTGTAGGGGATACTCCAAGACCAGTAATGCTGGCTCTGGCAGACTTCTAGAGTTACCACCTTGGTGGTCTTAGGAAAGATCCAGGAGAATTCCCTGCATTACCAGGCAGAGACACTTGTTCTCTTCCCGTACTTTACCCCAAACAAAGAGAGACTCTCTCGCTCTATGCTGATGTGCCTGGAGTTGTAGTGTGGGTGACACAAGCATCCTTATGGCCACCACCACTGGGACTGTTCTGGGTCAGACCTGAAGCCAGCATAGCACTGGGTCTTACTCAAGGCCCACAGTGACCACTGCGAGGCTACCACCTACGTTCACTCGAGAAATGACTGAGGGCTCTACAATCAGCAAGTGGTAAATCCAGCCAGGCTTATGCCCTTTCCTTCAGGGCAGGAAGTTCCCCTGGCCCTGGAAAAGTCTGGAGATGCCATCTGGAAGCCAGGGCCTCGAGTTAGGAGCCTTAGAAATCCACCTGGTGCTTTGTTCTACTGTGGCTGAGCAGTCATCCATACCATAAGACAAAGTCCTTCCTACTCTTCCCTCCCCTTTCCTCAAGCAGAGGAGTCTCTGCCTATGGTCACTGTTGCCTAAGACCCATGAAGAGTATTGCTTGGCTTTTGCTTCTGTTCACTCCAGATCCAAGGATATTTTTAGTCAGCTTGTGGCAAATGCTGCCAGTTCTGAGTTCTTTCTTCATGGAAGTGGGTTCCCCTCTGGCCCAGGGCAGGTCCAGAAATGCCATCCAAAAGCCAAGGCCTGGAATGGGGACCCCAGGAGCCAACTTGACGCTCTATCCTATTGTGGTTAAGCTGGTATCCAAGCCGCAAGGCAACATCCCCTTTACTCTTTTTTCCCATTTCCTCAAATAGAGCGTGTCTCTCTCACAGATGTCTCTGAATTCCCAGTAGTCATTCCTGCAGCTGGGAATGTGCTAGTTCACACCTGAATTCAGCCCAGCTCTGAGTCTCATCCAAGGCTCACAGCAAGTACTGCATGACTATCGCTGCTGATTTCTCAGGACTCTTTAGTCAGCAGTTGAATTTTTCTATGACTGAGTCCTTCCCATCAAGGGAGCAGATTCCCTTCTGGACCAGGGTGTGTGTTGAAATGTTGCCCAGGAGCTAGGGCCTGGATTGGAAGCCTCAGGACTCTTTGCCTGGTGCCCTATTCTACTGTTGCTGCACTGGTATCCATGTTTCAAGACAAAGTCCTCTTTTCTCTCCCCTCTCCTCTCCTTAGAGGGAAAGAGTCTCTCCCAGAGCTGTGGCTGTACTATCTGGGATGGGGAGAGGGGTGACAAAAGCACTTTCTTGGCCACCCCTGCTGATATCTCACTAGGTTGCATTCCGCTCGCCATCCCCGAGGCCACTGGCTCTGAGCCCAGCAGAGTACCAGTACTTTCCCGGGAACTGCAGTCCTTGAGGCCTAGACTGTCTTTCAAGTTTATTTAGGACCTCAGAACATTTTAGCCCATGGTAACAGGGCTTGCTGGAACTCAGATTCCAACTACTGGGATGAACAACTTGCCTCTAGCTAGAGCTGGTCTAAATGCTCCCTCTATGGGGACTAGCTGAGTTCTGCCTAGTGTTGCTTTCTTCTGTGACAGGGCAGCAGTAAGTTTCAACGTAAAGTCACACAATCACTGCTCTCTCCCTCCCCCAGGTGTGCAGATTCTCTCTTCACATCATGTGGCTGCTGCCAAGGTATAGGAGATGGCTGGTGTAGATAATTCAAGACTGCCTTTCCTACCATCATCAATGCTTCTTTCTTTAATATTATGTTAAAACCAGGTACTGTGGTTGCTTTCCTAAATTGTGGTTCTTATAAAGTGGTGTTTTTGTATGTATGGATAATTGTTTAATTTGGTGTTCTTGTCGAGGGTACAATCACTGGATGGCTTCTATTTGGCTATCTTGCTCTGCCTCCTACCCATTGTTCATTTCTAATGTGAGCATTTCCAACTGTAAATTAATCTCTGAGTATGTTTCTTTTGCTGAATTCCAAAAGTTTCAGTAGATTGTATTTTTGCTTTTATTCCACTATAAATATTTTCTAATTTACCTTGTAATTTCTTCTTTGACCCATTGGTCTTTTCATAGTGTGTTATTTAATATTTACATATTTATGCATTTCTTATTTTTTTCTGTTACTGATTTCTAGCTTCATGCCATTGTGTTTGGAGATTCTTTAGATGACTTTAATCTTTTAAAATGTACTGGCCTGAGGCAATGGCTCATGCCCGTAATCCCAGCACTTTGGGAGGCCAAGGCGAGCAGATCATGAGGTCAGGAGATCCAGACCATCCAGGCTAACACGGTGAAACGCCGTTTCTACTAAAAATACAAAAAAAAAAAAAA
>NW_012102399.1:2565159-2566500 GCF_000951045.1 Mandrillus leucophaeus
AGGAGAACTTCCCCAACCTAGCAAGACAGGCCAACATTCAAATTCAGGAAATACAGAGAACACCACAAAGATACTCCTTGAGAAGAGCAACCCCAAGACGCATTTGTCTTTTAAATCATATGAGATAAAAAGAGTAAGAAGTACAAGTAAAAATACAGTAATACTCACTTTTATATTTACAGAAGTTGTTACATTTACTTGTGTTATTTTTCCATATGTCTTGCTTCAAGTTATTATCTAATACCTTTTAATTTTATCCTGAAGAATTCTCTTTAGCATTTTTTTTTTTCCAGGGCAGGTCTATTAGCAATAATCTCCTCTAGTTCTTCTTTTTCTGGAATTGTTTTAATTTTTTTCTTAATTTTGAAGGATAGTTACAGCAGAAACATAATTGTTGATTGACAGTTTTTTTGTTTCTTTCAGCATAGTAAATATATCATTCTACTGTTTTGTGGTGCCCATATTTTTTTATGATAATTGAACTGTTAATCTTGAGGATCCCCTTGTATGTGTTGATTTGCTTTTTGTCTGATGCTTTCAAGATTCTCTCATGGTCTTTGTATTTTCACAGTTTGATTATAATGTGTCTCTATGTAGATGTCTTTGAGTTTTTTCTATTTGGAATGTGTTGAGCTTCCTGGATGTATAGATTCATGTCTTTCATCAAATTTGAGAAGTTCTCAGACATTATCTCTTGAAATTTTCTTCTTTTTTTCTTTTCTCATTTTCTTCAAGGACTCTCACTATGCCTGTGTTAGTATGTCTTATGGTGTCCCACACCTAGGCTCTGTTTATTTTCCTTTGTTTTTTTTTTCTTCTGAGACTTCAGACCGAATTACCTAATTGAACTATCTTCAAATTTGGTGGATCTTTTCTCTGCCTATTTAAGTCTACTGCCTTCTTTTAACTCTTTGTCAATGGTTGCCTTTAGCTGTTTGAACATATTTAAGACAGTTGACTATCTATCTTTGTCTAGGAAGTCCAGTGTCTGTGTTTCCTCACAGACAACTTTTGTTAATTTCTCTTTTTCTCACGTGACTGGGTCATACTTTTTTGTTTCTTGGCTTGCCTCATAATGTTTTGTTAAAAACTGGATGTTTTAAATATTATGATATGGTAACTCTATAAATCAGATTCTCCCATGTTCAATATTTTTCATTTGCTTGCTGTGGGGTTATAGTGAATTTTGTAAACTACTTCTGTAAATATTGCATTGTTTGTGATGGGTGGTCTCTGATATCTTTTCTTTTTTTTTTTTTTTTTTTTTGAGACAGTCTCTGATATCTTTCACTTTTACCTTCATTACCAGCCATTGATTTGACAGAGATTTCTTTAGTGTCT
>NW_012102399.1:2569475-2579738 GCF_000951045.1 Mandrillus leucophaeus
GGAGGCTGAGGCGGGAGAATGGCGTGAACTCAGGAGGCGGAGCTTGCAGCAAGCCCAGATTGCACCACTGCACTCCAGCCTGGGCGACAGAGGGAGACTCCATCTCAAGAAAAAAATGTATTGAGACTTGTTTTCTGGCCTAAAATTTGTTGTACCTTGTAGACTGTTCCGTGTGCAGTTAAGAAGGAGTATTGCATTGTGGAATGCAGTGTTCTGTATATGTCTGTTAGAAGTAATTGGTGTGTAGTGTTTAAATTGTCATTAAAACAAATCTTCAATCTACTTGTTTCTTCCGTTATTGAAAGTGTGGCATTGAAATTTCTAACCTTTCAGAATCTTATATGTCTCCTTTCAGTTGTCAAGTTATGTTTCATGTATGTTGGAGCTCTTTACGTACATAAGTGTGTGTGTGTGTGTGTGTGTGTGTAATTGTTACATAGTCTTAATTGGTTGACCCTTTTGTCATTGTATAATGTCCTCTGGGTCTTTTAACAATCTTTTACATAAAGTCTACTTGGGCCTATAGCCATACCAGCTCTCTTTTGGTTACTATTTGCATGGAATATATTTTTATGTTATAATATATTCTTTTCAACCTGTTTGTGTCTTTGCATATTAGTTAAATCTATTGTAGACATCACATGGATGGACCCTGTATTTGTATCCATTATTACAATCTCTGTCTTTTAAATAGAGAGTTTAACCTACTTATAGTTCAAGAAATTACTGATAAGAACTTCTGCATTTTCCTATTTTTTCTATGTTAGATTTGGTTAACTTCATGATTACTTTTTGCACCTTAAACTTATAACTACCTACTTTGAAATTATATTCACTTTGCTTCAATGGCATACAAAATTCTTCTATGCATTTCCATCCCTCCTCCTTATATTACTATTTTTGCAAATCGCCTCATTATATTTTGTGTGCCTACTAAATTTGTAGTTATTGTTTTATGCATTTGTCTTCTTTTTTTTATTATACTTTAAGTTCTGGAGTACACGTACAGAACATACAGTTTTGTTACATAGGTATACACGTGCTGTGGTGGTTTGCTGCATTCATCAACCCATCACCCACATTAGATATTTTCCCTAATGCATTCTCTCCCCCAACCCCTCACCTCCTGACAGACACCGGCATGTGATGTTCCCCTCCCTGTGTCCATGTGTTCTTGTTGTTCAGCTCCCACTTATGAGTGAGAACGTGTGGTGTTAGCTTTCTTTTCTTGTGTTAGTTTGCTGAGAATGATAGTTTACAGCTTCATCCATGTCCCTGCAACGGACAGGAACTCATTCTTTTTTATGGTTGCATAGTATTCCATGGTGTATATGTGCCACATTTTCTTTATTCAGTCTATCATTAATGGACATTTGGGTTGGTTCCAAGTCTTTCCTATTGTGAATAGTGCTTCTATAAACATAATGCACGCATGCATCTTTATAGTAGAATGATTTATAATCCTTTGGGTATATACCCAGTAATGGAATTGCTGGGTCAAATGATATGTCTAGTTCTAGATTCTTGAGGGATTGCACACTGTCTTCTACAATGGTTGAACTAATTTACACTCTCACTAACAGTGTAAAAGTGTTCCTGTTTCTCCACATCCTCTCCAGCATCTGTTCTTTACTGACTTTTTAATGATCACCATTCTAACTGGTGTGAGATGATATCTGATTATGGTTTTGATTTGCATTTTTCTAATGACCAGTGATGATGAGCATTTTTTTGTATGTTTGTTGGGTACATAAATAGAAAACACTCTTCAGGATATTATCCAGGAGAACTTCCCCAACCTAGCAAGACAGGCCAACATTCAAATTCAGGAAATACAGAGAACACCACAAAGATACTCCTTGAGAAGAGCAACCCCAAGACGCATTTGTCTTTTAAATCATATGAGATAAAAAGAGTAAGAAGTACAAGTAAAAATACAGTAATACTCACTTTTATATTTACAGAAGTTGTTACATTTACTTGTGTTATTTTTCCATATGTCTTGCTTCAAGTTATTATCTAATACCTTTTAATTTTATCCTGAAGAATTCTCTTTAGCATTTTTTTTTTTCCAGGGCAGGTCTATTAGCAATAATCTCCTCTAGTTCTTCTTTTTCTGGAATTGTTTTAATTTTTTTCTTAATTTTGAAGGATAGTTACAGCAGAAACATAATTGTTGATTGACAGTTTTTTTGTTTCTTTCAGCATAGTAAATATATCATTCTACTGTTTTGTGGTGCCCATATTTTTTTATGATAATTGAACTGTTAATCTTGAGGATCCCCTTGTATGTGTTGATTTGCTTTTTGTCTGATGCTTTCAAGATTCTCTCATGGTCTTTGTATTTTCACAGTTTGATTATAATGTGTCTCTATGTAGATGTCTTTGAGTTTTTTCTATTTGGAATGTGTTGAGCTTCCTGGATGTATAGATTCATGTCTTTCATCAAATTTGAGAAGTTCTCAGACATTATCTCTTGAAATTTTCTTCTTTTTTTCTTTTCTCATTTTCTTCAAGGACTCTCACTATGCCTGTGTTAGTATGTCTTATGGTGTCCCACACCTAGGCTCTGTTTATTTTCCTTTGTTTTTTTTTTCTTCTGAGACTTCAGACCGAATTACCTAATTGAACTATCTTCAAATTTGGTGGATCTTTTCTCTGCCTATTTAAGTCTACTGCCTTCTTTTAACTCTTTGTCAATGGTTGCCTTTAGCTGTTTGAACATATTTAAGACAGTTGACTATCTATCTTTGTCTAGGAAGTCCAGTGTCTGTGTTTCCTCACAGACAACTTTTGTTAATTTCTCTTTTTCTCACGTGACTGGGTCATACTTTTTTGTTTCTTGGCTTGCCTCATAATGTTTTGTTAAAAACTGGATGTTTTAAATATTATGATATGGTAACTCTATAAATCAGATTCTCCCATGTTCAATATTTTTCATTTGCTTGCTGTGGGGTTATAGTGAATTTTGTAAACTACTTCTGTAAATATTGCATTGTTTGTGATGGGTGGTCTCTGATATCTTTTTTTTTTTTTTTTTTTTTTTTTTGAGACAGTCTCTGATATCTTTCACTTTTACCTTCATTACCAGCCATTGATTTGACAGAGATTTCTTTAGTGTCTAGAGCTGAAAACAAGCAAAACTAAAACAAAAATAGAAGAAGAAGGAGAGGTAAGGAAAGAAAAGAAAATTTTCTCCAGTCATTGCTTACCTCTGATCATCCAAAGCATTACACTTCTAAGCCTTTCCTCCCAGGCTTTCAATATGACCATTGTTTGCCACAAGTGTTATTGTATGCACAACACAGAGTAGGTCATTCATTTTTCTTTCAGTGTTTTTGAAGAACATGCTTTTTAGGCACCTCTTTGCCCTGAAACAGCTTTGAGTTTGGTAAAACAATTGTAAGTTCCTTCATTGCATCAATATTTCAGGGATCCACAGACAAGCAAGCCAAAACAGACAAACACAGTTCCTTGGGAACAACTTTCACTCTGCGACTTTTAAAACCAGGTAACCACATCAAGAATGTGGGCTGCCATTTTAAAGACTGCAGCCTCATGGGGAATTTGGTGGAGTACAAATAAGTTAATTATACAAATTCTTTTCTATTTTGTGTTAGTGTCCTTTCTTCAAGTTAAACATTCATTTGTTTGCTGTAAACCTTTGACTATCTTTCAGAGTTCCTATAAGATTGATTCTAACAGATTTGCCAATTTTTTAGTGTTTCTGGGAATGGAGAAACCCCTGGTTTGTCCCTACTGTATCGCTTTTGCTTGCTCTTGCCATGTTTTATACCCTACCTTGGTAAACATTTTATACTTAAATTTGCAAAACTCATATGATACGGAAATCTCTAAACTGTGAAAATAAAAATCCTTGGGCAACTTGCAAAAACAAATAAAAATTATTCTAGAAAAATGTACATTTCACTTTAGTTACACAAAGTTACTACACATAAAGCCCCACTAAAGATAAGCACACAATTTAAAATAAACATATGAAGAAAAATTCATCATAAAAAGAATTCAGAAAACTAAATCACAACATTTAGATAATTATAATCTTAAAAATTAACATACTGTTTGAGAATGTTTTAAACTTTGATTCACATAATTACCTTAATTACACAGGGCTAGATGATTGATAAGATTCATGAGACTCCAAAGATTATACTCATGAAAGGGTTTAAATAAAGCTCACTATGATGGTATAGCCGTAGGAGAAAAGCATAGGCAAACATCAGAGAGATCTGAGGCTTCCCAATGAAAATATCAAAGGCCTCCTATGATTCTTTATCACTCAGACTGAGAACAGTGGGATTCATGTTTTACTGCTCTCCATTATGTTGCTTAAATGCCTCCATGACTGCTCATCTCATGTAACCAAGAAACCGCTTCCAAAGACCAAATGTGGGTATTCAGTTTCTGGTTCCAGTTTTTTTTAATGAATGTATGAGGTGGCATTGTTTTGTTTGTTTGTTTTTGATGGCCTTCAACCTGTCCCATTTGGAATTTTCTTCTTCACAAAATATTTATAATGTAGTACCCTGCACTAAGATATCTCTTATGTTCCAATTCTGAACCATACCTCCAGTTCATTTGTTATTATCCAAGAATCTGTTAAAATCCGTATCATATACAACGATCTGGTTCCTATGATGCCACAGTTAGGGGACACAACTCTTAATTCTATCCATTGAGCAGATTCATCTTTACCTTCTTCAGTTAAAGTAAAACCAGTGACCTGTCTCAGTGCCTTCCAGATTGAATGTTGTTCCTCTATTCTTGAGACACCAACCATAAACCATGTTGCTTGTTTAGTATCCTCTAAGAACTGACCATAGGTGGCGGCAAATTCAGCTATGGAGTTAGATAAATCCTTATGGGGATCTAATGCAGATTCCAAAGCCAAGGAAACCACCTTTTAAAGTATTCCAGTGGTCCCTCTGTCTCATGCACTCGAATTAGCATTTCCATTTCATGAGGAACTGCTGAATTTTTCTTGTTAGAAAGTTATTTTTACACAATGCATGCCATGATGGGCATTTCAGGTCTTAAAATAACTTTACATCCTTCCATAGTAGAATCAGGTTTAAGTAAAGCACAAGAAGAAGTCAATAATTGCTATTCAAAAGAGTATAGCAGGGAATTGCATCAGGAAAATTTCTAGTCCCAAATCCCAGTGGTTGTCGTTGGGAGGCAGTAATGGACTTCTGGCAAAGACCAGTGAGTGTGGGTGGAGTTGTTGACACTTCTAACATCATTTGACCATTATTGGGCTTTGAGTGGCCCTAAGTATCTATTGGATAATGACTCTTTGATGCTCCAAGAGATGCTGCTGTTAAAGGACCCATTCAAATTCAGCTTCTTGGGTTTTTTTTTTTTTTTTTTTTTCTGGTAATTTTGTGAATGTGGGCTAATAACATATACAGATGTTTATGATTTTATGAAACAACAACAACAAAAAAATCAATTTTTGTTTCAGTTTTTGAGCTGAGAGACACGGTCACGTATTTTTGGTTATTTGAAGAATGCTGCTAATGTCTCTGGCCCAGGAAATGAGTGAATGTGAATGTTACCTATGAATATTAACATGAGCTCTTGCTTGGCTCTACATTTCAGCTTACTAATTAACCAGTCCCAAATAGTGATGTGATTAATCATCATCTTTAATTATCTTAACCTGATCTTCAGATTGAGATAACATTATATCTTCAGTATAACATATAACACTACATTTCAATTGAATCTAATCAAAGCCTCTTTTCAATAGATTGTGGCAGTAAGCAGAAGGATTTAAATATCCTTGTGGAAGCTCGGTAAAACTATATTGGATTCTGAGTCCTACATGAATGCACATTGACTTTGACCTTCTTTCATAATGGAAATAAAAAAGATGCCATTAAATAAATGAATCACAGAATACCAATCTTCCTTAGCTTATTGCAAGCTTGAACGGTTAACATCCTATAAGGTGTGGCTAATGCTGTTGAAGGCACCATTTTATTCAGTCCCCCATAGTTTACAGCTAACCTCCAGGATTCCCCAATGTTTTTCATAAACCATATCAGATATTTACAAAGGTATTTTGTGGATGCTAATATACTTGTGTCTCACATATCCTTAATCAAATCAGAAATTTATTGATGATTCCCCAGGTATGCTATTTTATTTTAAATTAACCATTTGCATGGGTAAGGCCATTCGAAAGGTTTTTAATCTAGCATGCCCAATAATTAAAACAGTTTTAGAAGATATTAATAATGCCTTTTTTTCTAATTATTTAAGTAAGCAAAGAGTTTCATACAGGTCCCCCCCTCCCCCCATCTCACGTAGCACCTACCATTGAAGATGTCATAGGTGTTTCAACAATACATTCTGGTGGGGTTGGAACAAATACAAATAACTTGTTCATAAATTTCTATTTGAGCCATATTTTCCATTTTAAGCCACTGACAATTCATCACATCTTCATAACATTATTACATTGCCTTTTCAATTTTATTAGAATATTTAAGTATGCTGGTACACTAGGACCCAGTGTAGAATAATTTCAGTAAAATTTCCTTGTCACACCCATGACATATTGTATTAGTCAGTTTTCACACTGCTAATAATGACATGCCCAAGGCTGGATAATTATAAAGGAAAGACATTTAATTGACTCACGGTTCCACATGGCCGGGGGAGGCAGAAGGCAAGGAGGTGCAAGTCACATCTTACATGGTGGCAGGAAAGAGAGAACTTGTGCAGGGAAATCCCCCTTATAAAACCATCAGATCTCATGAGACTTCTTTACTACCATGAGAACAGTATGGGGGAAATCATCTCCATGATTCAGTTATCTCCCACCAAGTCCCTCCAGCAACACATGGGAATTATCAGAGCTACTGTTCAAGACGAGATTTGGGTGGGGACACAGCCAAATCGCATCACATATCATCTGCATCAGTGAGAATGTCTCAGGTACACTACTGGGACAACAGTCCCCTCCAACCTCAGACCGACTTGACGTATCTTCTTTAACTCACACTATTTTAATTTTAATTAGTGCTGATTCTGGAGACTTCTTTTTAGTGTATCACTATAAGAATTTTAAAAATTCATCACAACCAGGATACATTGAAGAAATATGCCTTGGTCTTTTTACAGTCTGATGAGTTGGTGGAGCAGCTAGAGTATGTATTTCCTATAGCAATCTATTAAGATTTTAGTAGTTATGACCGCTATCATCTCCTTTTTCATAAGGTTTCATAATGTTTTAATTAGCCATCTGAACAATTCACCCTGTTTAATTGTTCCAATGATTTTTGTATCCCTTTTATTTGTAACATTATTTTTTTTCTGAATTTTTCTAATTTTTTTGCATCATTCAACCCATTAGGAGGAGTTGAGCCCAGGTCTGCAACAGCCTTCCTCACATGCTTTTACCCTTCTATCAGGAGAGTCACACAAGAATCCCAAGCATGCTAAGCCCCATTTATCACATCAATCATTCCTTGGGTAAAAGGCCTAAATTTGAAACAATTTATCATTATGTAATCTAACTGAAGGTGCCTGCATTTTCAACATTTCAACACCTTTAGAAGCATTCAATTTATCATAATAAGGGTGGAGTTGGACTACTCCCAATTTCAAGATATTTCTACATAACCCTGCCTTCAGCCAGTTCAACAGATGAAGACTTCCACATTTCTGCAAAAGGTGCATTTTCTGAACCTTTTAAATGTTCCCAAGCTCCAGGTTTCGCATATCTCTTGATCTTCACTCCCTTCATTCCACATGCAAATCTTTCATAGTCTTTTCAGTGATTATCAGTTTGGCAGAGTGACATTCTGATCAAAAGAAATGTCACCTGTACTACCCTCTGCTTTTTATCATGTCCGTTATGATTATAGACAGAATCTGTGGTGGTCACTTAACTTGGCAGACCAGAAGTCTCATACTTTTCTTAGTTACTCTCATTTTTGCCAAAGCAGCCAAAAGCAGCCAAGGCACAGAATTCTTGGCTGACTTCCCCTTCAGTCTGAGTTTCTTTTTAAATCCATTTTTCTATTTCCCTCAGCTCCAGATCTGTCCACCTCCAGGTTGATATGTTTTTCCTGTTGCCACTGGTCACAGCACCATTCAAATGTATGCTAGCTTGGGCATCAAAGGTCCTTCATATCCTATTTCTTCATTTTCTTTTCTTTCAAGTAGAACTTTAACCATTATGTAATTTTAAAGCCAAGGGTCACTGCAAGTATCCTGCTCAGAGTACCAACAGCAGCAATTATAAAGGGTCAGACCATTGAAAATACTCCTGAGACTCCACAAGGTTTACCTACATTAGCCTTTAATGAAGAAAAAGGACATAATGCAGCAGAAGCTAGAAAGCACAGACAACAGACAAAATGGAGATTTCTAGGCACAGCTTCTAGACTCTTTTCTCAGTCACGTAGCACAGGCTTCAGGTGTGGATCATGAACCACCAAGATGTATTTGAGAAATTGTGATTTGGCAGAGCCAACACATAAGTTTACTGGATGGGTCTTTTATATTCCACTGGTCATAGAACTAAAATGAGACTGAGTAACCAGGTGAGCTGAATGCAAACCATTAATCTATGCATTTTTAATAAACAGATTAGACAAACTGGTACAGGATACCTCCAGGCAAGTTTAGAACTTTAAACAACATATTAAAAATCACTAGCTGATATAATATATTTATTTTATATCTTGATTTAAAGTCAGAATCAGAGTATCCCTGGAGACAAAAATAGAACTATCACAGAGCATCACAAGTTAACCCTATCATTGGACAAAGATTAAAAAGAAAACAAAATAAAGAATAAAAACAGCAGAAAGAAGCAGTAAAGCACAAGCTTATTTGGAAATAACTAAATACAATATCTAGAATGATAAATGAAGTCTTTGTAATTAAAAACTACAGATTAGGAGTTACTGAAAAAATAGAGAAATGGAAAATAAAGATATGAAAAATACTCAGAAGTCAGTGCAGAAACATAAAAAGAAGATAAATGAAAAATGAAGTTAAAAGTCATAAAAGATAAACTTGGAATATATGCTCTTAGAATTAATAAATGTTATAATAGAGACAGTAATACAAATTTTGAAATAATATTTGAAATAATAACTTTCCACGACAGTTTAAAGCTATGTATTATAATATTCAATAAGTAAAATGAGCTTAAACAATATAAATAAAAATAATTTGACATTTTAAATGTAACAAGAAAATTGCACAATGGAGAAAAAAGGATCTTAAACCCCAAATGAAAGGAGAAAGATTACCTTGCAATAAGACACTACATTAAAATATATTGTATTATATAGATTTTTAAATGATATATAAAATAAAATAATTCTCAATTGGGAATTCTATATATTTCTGAATTGTTGATAATATTGAGGACAAAATCAGGACCTTTTCAGATAAACTAGGACTCAGATAGTTTATATACAAGGTCTTTTAAGAAAACAATACTATATGATATATTTTAAGGGAAAAGAAAATTTAACTCAGAGGAAATTATATGCAAGAAGAAATTATAGGAATAGATCTTGATTCTTCAAAAATTGGTAAATTTAAATCAACCTTTACTGCAAGAATAATAATGTGTAACTTGGGAAATAATAAAATTATAGAACTGAAATAGTGGCAAAACAACTAGTGACATAGAAAGAGTGATTTATCATAATGCATTGTTTGGGAGGAGAGTAGAAATAGTGATTAATTTTAGACTTTGCTTAGTCATGTGGACACATCAAATTCAAAGGGTAGAACCTGAAAGATAGGGTAAATAACTTCCAAATTGAACAAGAAAATAATAATATGTTACAGTTACATAGTGCCAATCTCTATGCTAATTTTCTTATTTACATAATTAGTTGTCTCTGCAAATATATGTGGAAGGTATCTCCTTTTATGATTAATCAGGATCACATGTTGAGGATTAGTTGGCAGTGCTGTGATTTAAGCTTAGGTAATATGGTTCCAGAGTCTGCATACTGAACCGCACACTATCCTGTGTCCCTGAAAAAGAGAAGAGGACATAAAGAAATAAACAAAGGGAAATAGAACTTAATAAGAGAACATGATGAATAATAATAAACAATTTTGTTAATCCAGTAGCAGACTGAATGGGAGAAAATAAGCAAGAAAATATTATAGAAATAATTCAAATATATTAGAAAATGCAATAACTATAAAATGATTCTCTTTTTAAAAAGAGGTTGATGTTTGAATTACATAAAAATT